>NC_062557.1:55277155-55581043 GCF_016906955.1 Phacochoerus africanus | reverse complement strand
CATAAATACTTATGAGACAAATAAATTCATGAACGAATGGATCAATCACACAATCTAGTTAATCCTCTGGTGACTATTTTTGTACTAAGGACAAAAAAATAAAATCAGTTTTCAGTATCAGTTTCTGGTACTTTTTAAAAAATGGCTTATATTTCCATTTAGTTTGAAATGTGCCTTTGGGTAATAAGCCCATGGAAATTGATACTCAAAATCATGAGTCATTAGGGAAATGCACATTAGCTCCACAGTGAGATACCACAACACACCCACTAGGATGGCTGTGATCACAAGGACAGACAGTAACAAGTGAAGGTGAGGATACGGAAGCAAGTGGAAACCGCAGTCCGTGCTGGCGGCAGTGTTAAAGGGTTCAGCTACTTTGGAAGACAGGTGCACAGTTTATTAAAGAGTAAGGCCTATCATATGATTCAACAACTCCCCTTCTAGGAACTGACCCAAGGGAAATATGAATATATGTTCACAGAGAGACTTATGCAGGAATGTTCAAAGCGGCAATACTCACAACACTAAGAAACTAGCAATAACCCAAATGTCCATCAACAGTGAATGGAGAAACAAAATGTGATATATCTATGCAATGGAATACCACTTAACAAAGTAATGGATGACCCTTAAAAATACTACCTTAAGTGAAGGAAGTCAGATGCAAAAGATCCCTTATCATTTTATTTATGAAATGTCCAAAAACCACAGAAGTAGACAGCAGATGAGGGGCTGCTAAGGAAGGGAGGTGAGAATGAGGCCTGCCTGCGGGCAGGGTGAAGGCAGTGTTCTCAAACTAGACTGTGGTCATGGCGGCACAGCCTATGACCTTACCAAAAACCACTGATTTGTACACTCGCAATGGGGGAACTTTGAGACGTGTAAGTTAGACCTCAACAAAGCTTTTTAAAATATGCCATCACTCTTTTTAATACCTAGGAAGTCAACCTAGAGGCTCTCAACTTGCAGGGAGGGGCTGTCTGAGGGGGCCTTTGAAATGAATGCTCTTTGGTTCTGAATCTGATGTCTACAGTTGACCGGAAACTCTGAGCATGCCAGCTGGTGACTGCTTTTCCAGTACAACCAAATTATTTTGAAAAGACAGAGTTTCTGAATTTTCCTTTAATTTAGTGTGAAATTCCCATATCTCTTTCAGCCTTTGAAAATGAAACCCAGGAAGGCAATTTCCCCAGGCAGAGAGGAAAAGTAGGTGGCATTATTATCCTGCCCGGAGTTTTCCTGCGCAGTGGGGGTCAGGGCAGGGGCTGGCTGCGTTTAACCCTGGTGAGCTGGGCTCACGCAGCTGCGTCACTTTTCCCTATGGACTGAGCTCCCATCAGAGTTGCTGATTTGTTATGTGGGCCACAAGGTGAGGTGAGTCAGGGTTACGGTGAAAAGTGAGGTCTCATCTCCCCTTGCTCGATCACCTTTACCATATGGCAGTGCTTCTCCCCAACACTGGCAACTAGAGCTCCAGAGTTTCGTGTGCAGCCTTAACCATCCCTGCCCTCCTGTGCTGTGTTCTGGCTGCAGATGGGCCCAAGGCCTTCTATCTCTGCCAGCCTCAGGCTACTTCCAGAACTTGGAGGGCTGGCTGCAGCCCTGTCCCCCTGAGCAGGAAAGGCAGCTGCCTGGACTGGAGGTATCCTGGCCCACCAGCCAACTCTCCTCCCCACTCTCTCTCCCGCCCTCTTTCTGTCCCATGACGGCCTCCTCTGCCAGCTGATGGACAAGTCCAGACCTCTGCTTTCTGCAGCAGCAGCAGCAGGGCTCTCAAGGAATCCAGGAGTTCAGAAGCAGAAGATTTCACAAAAATAGAATTCTCACAGAAAAATCAAGAATCTCCCCCCAAAATACTCGTAACTGGGTGTCAATCTCTTTTTGAGCATCTACTAAGATTCTGATTATCACCAGAAGAAGCACTCGGGGAGGAAATGCCAAAATACATACACACTCACACATTCATATGCCTATCTGCCCATAATAACAGAACTCCAAGCTGGAAAGAATTTTCAAGATCAACTCATCCAGTCCCCTTAACTTATAGGTGGATAGACTGAGGTTCAGGGAGGGAGAGTAGGTTGTTTAAGGAGTTCTAATAACTAAGGCAGGGACAGTGTCGATTTAGTTTGGGACATGAGAAAAAAACAAAGACAATAAAGAAACAATTTTCCCCTCTTCTGGGGGGTGGGGGAGGTGGGCTGCCATTTTTCTGGGTCCACTGAGCCAGGAGGAAGTCCTAGTCCTTTGGGGCACACGCTTCTCCTCTAAGATTCCACCGGTGATCTTGTTAGAGAGTTCGTCTCCATAAACATCCAAGCCAGCTGCTTCAATCTGCTCTGTTTCCTAGTGAGGGGGCAGATCATGCTATGATGGTTTAAGGCAAAGGTTCAGGAGCAAGACTCACTATAAAGTGTTTGGGAAACTCAGGCAGGTTAATAAACTTTGGTGCGTTAAAAAAGTGTCACTGGGGCCCAGCACACAGGATTTTCTTTCTACAAAGGAATTTAGATAAATCTGCTGGTGTAAAAACAACTGCAGCAGTTCCCATCATGGCTCAGTGGTTAAGAAACCTGACTAGTATCCATGAGGATGTGGGTTCAATCCTGGCCTCGCTCAGTGGCTTAAGGATCTGGCATTGCTGTGAGCTAAGGTGCAGGTCAAAGAGGCGGCTTGGATCCCGAGTTGCTGTGTGGCTATGGCGCAGGCCAGGCTACAGTTCCGATTCGACCCCTAGCCTGGGAACCTCCATATGCCTCGGGCTCTAAGAAGACAAAAGACAAAACAAGCAAACAAATAAAAAAAACCCAAAAACCCAAACTGCAATTGTGAAAATGGTAAGGAGCCCTTTAAAAAAGAGCCCCTGCCTTAACCAACTTCAACGTGAATATGGATCCATTTAATTTGCTGCTTGTGGGGAACACAGAATCTTTAGTGTTAGAAGAAACTCCTGAGGCTTGGCTCTTTAAACAGGCCAGGCTGTCTCCCACTAAATCCTTCAAATACGATCACGCAGCCTGTTCATCTAGCAAGGCATAGCTTAGTATTTTAGAAGCCAGCCTCTTCCACCACAGGTCAGGTTGAATTGTTTGAAAGGTCTTCCTAATATTGAGCTGAAGTCAGTTTTGCTTTCTTCCGGCAAATGATGTCTATAATGCTTTGTTCTTATCTGACCCTCCAGGCTCTTGTGAGGACAAGATGAGACAAGAGATATGAAAGTGCCTTGGAAAGTAGAAAGCTGATCCTCTTTCCAGGTATTATTTTTTAAGGTAATAAATATATGAAATATAGCTTTCCTTTTTTGATACAGTCATTCAGCTGGCAGATTAAAGAAAATATCAAAGGCACTGTATCTTGATTTCAGCTATAAATGGACGGTGGCTATTCCAGAAATGTGCTCTGGCTAATCCTGGAGTGGGTGAAATCACAGTTGGTTTGTGTTCATGTCCTGTTGGCTCAAAACAGCACTCATTGGGTATCTCACTTCCGTATGTCACAAGAGCAGGTGGCTCCTCTACTGGGGGCCTCATAGGGCCAAAATCAAGACATCAGGTGGCTGGACTCTTATCTGGAACCCCCAGGGAAGAATCTCCTTCCAAGCTCGTTTGAGTTCTTGGCTGAATTAAGTTCTACCAGTTGTAGGACTGGGGTCCTCGGTGGGGCTGGGGCTGGAATCTATGGCTCCCTCCATACTCAAACTCAGCAATGGTATGTTCACTTCTTCTCATGCTTTAAGCCTCTCTGATCTCCCCTTCTGCCCGCAGCCAGGAGTAAGCTCTACTTTTAAGGGCTCACATGGTTATCATACTCAGTCACCTGAATAATTACCTTTTTGCCATAAAGCAAAATATAATCACGTGAATGATATCATTCTATCTATAGTTCTCACCCATACTCAAAGAAAAGGAGGTGATCCGAGGGAAAAGGTCATTGGGGAATCATCCTTAGAATATCACCTACCACATGGTTCAACCACCATCACTGAGGCATGAGCATGAGTACAACAATATCTACCTGGAGGGGGACCTCCAGTGGCAGCCCCAGGACACAGACCCCCCTGATGTTCAATATATCTATAGATAATTTGAATTAAGAAGTAATTGATTAGATAGAAGACAGGCCAAAATTCTAAATAATTTTAACAACTGAAAATGAAACTGAAGAAGAACAAATGCAAATGAATCTTCGAAGCACTTGCATGTACACAGAATGGGGGCAATGTGGTTAGTTGGCAGGTCACAGGAAAAAGACCCAGGGCTTTTGACAGGTTCCCAGCTCAACATAAGAAACAGTACCAATAGAAGAAGAATGTCCTTAGCATCAAACGAGAACAAATCTGTCCCTTTTGTATTATTTTAATATTTAAAAAATTGAAAATTATTTGAAATCCGCGTAAACCCCTCCAGTTCTAAGATCTCCCTTGCCCCCTGTGCTTATGAGGTCCTTTGTCACCTAGTGCTCATCTCTGCCTGTATGAGTTGGTCTTTCTCAGAACGTGACAGGAAGAACTGAGAGCAATGACTGGCACACCATCCACCGAAAATCACACACGCCTAGTCACTAAACTTGAGTAGTTTAATGATGCTTCAGAGTATGTGTATGGTTCAAACATAATGAGAAACTCTAGAAGTGACTTAGAAGAAAGAGAATCAAGAGCAAAATTCTTAGAATTTTTAATACAGGGCAATGGATGGGCAAAAGAGGAGATAAATTCATAAAAACCAATTTTCTCCTATATGCAAGTAAAAAGAAAGTTAAAGATATAATGAAATTAAGCAAAGATTTCTTAGTTACAACACCAAAAGCATGGTCCATAAAAGAAAAAAACTGACAAACTGGACCTTATCAAAGCCAAGAACTTTTGGAGTTCCTGCTGTGGTGTAATGGTTTTGAGAATCTGACTGCAGGAGCTTGAGTTGCTGTGGCGGGGAGGGTTCGATCCCCACCTGGCACAGTGGGTTAAAGGATCTGGGTGTTGCTGCAGCAGCGCTGTAGGTTGCAGCTGTGGTTTGGATTCAGTCCCTGGTCCAGGAACTTCCATGTGCCACGAGAGTGTGGCCATCAAATAAATAAATAAAAAGAAACTAAAAACTTTTGCACTTTAAAAGATGCCATTAAGAAATAAAAAATGAAGAAATAGGCTGGAATAAAATACTTACAAACACATACACAATATATCCAGAATATACAAAAAAGTCTTAGAACTCAAAAAAGAGGACAAAAAATAGACCAGATAACAAAGTCAAACTATGCCAAAGAAGACATACAAGGGTGTTCCCATCGTGGTGCAGTGGAAAAGAATCCGACTAGAAACCATAAGGTCGTGGGTTCAATCCCTGGCCTTGCTCAACAAGTCAAGGATCCAGCGTTGCCAGGAGCTGTGGTGTAGGTCGCAGACATGGCTCGGATCTGGAGTGGCTGTGGCCAGCGGCTACAGCCCTGATTTGACCTCTAGCCTGGGAACCTCCCACATGCCTCAGGTGTGGCCCTAAAAAGCAAAAAAAAAAAAAAAGACATACAAATGGTTAATGAGCACATGATATAATGTAACATTGAAAAATTGATATTTTATATACAGCACATGATTGCAATTTCACTTTTTCAAAATCTGCCTGAGAAGAAAACAGACTGAATATTATACAATAGTTATGTAAGTGACTTTTATTTTCTTTGTTCATAGACGACTAAGTTTTTCACTAAAAATATCAGATAAAAATTTAAGGACATCTGGGTCATATGGTAGTTCTATTTTTAATTTTGGAGGAACGTCATACTGTTTTCCACAGTGACTACATCAGTTTACATTCCCACCAACAGTGAACTAGGGTTCCATTTTCTCAACATCCTTGCCAACATGTATTATTTGTGCTCTTTTTTTGGGGGGAGGTGCTGCACCTGTGGCACATGGAAGTTACTACGGCTGCCAGCCTACGCCACAGCCACAGCCACAGCAACTCCAGATCCGAGCTGCGTCTCCGATCTACACCATAGTTCACGGCCGCACAGGATTCCCAACCTACTGAGCAAGGCCAGGGATCGAACCCGAATCCTCATGGATACTAGTCAGATTTGTTTCTGCTATGTCACAACGGGAATGTCCTATTTGTGGTATTTTTGATGACAGCCCTTCTCAAAGGTGTGAGATGACATCTCATTGTGGTTTGATTCGCATTTCCATGAAGATGAGCATCTTTTGATGCCTGTTGCCCATTTATATGTCTTCTTTGGAAAAAAAAATTTTATTAAAAGCTTCTGCTCATTTTAAAATCAGATTTTTTTTGATATTGAGTTTTACGAGCTAGTTTATATATTTTGGACATTAACCCCTTATCGGACATGTACTTAGCAAATATCTTTTTCCAGTAAATAGGCTGTGTTTTTGTTTCGTTGATGGTTTCCTTAGCTGTGCAAAAAGCTTTTAAAATAATGAGATTTTGCCACTTGCAACAACGTGGATGGTCCTGGAGGGTATCTGCAACAACGTGGATGGTCCTGGAGGGTATCACACTTAGTGAAGTAAGCAGACAAAGAAAGACACATACTGGTATGTTTTCACTTATATGTGAAATCCCAAAAAATAAAATGAATCAATATAACAAAACAGAATCAGACTCAGATACAGAGAACAAACTAGTAGTGGTTATCTATTGGGAGAATGTTGGAGAGAGAGACAGGATGGGACAAGGGGACTGAAGTAGCTACTACTGTGTATAAAATAAATGAGATACAAGATGTAACTTACAGCACAGGGACTATAACCACTATTCTGTAATAACTTTAAATGGAGAACAAGCTACACAAACACTGAATCATTATGGTGTATACCTGAAACTAATGCAACACTGTAAATCAACTATGCTTCAATTAAAAAAAAAAAAAACCTTAAAAAGAAAGTGTAGCCAGCAAATCACCCCAGAGACTCTTGCATCGATTATATCTCACCCACTTGCAGTAGTTCCTTAGAAATTAAAAGGTGCTCAGAATTGATAAGCAGTGGATTAAAACAGCACTTAGAGTACTGGGCTGAAGAAGGGGTGTGAAGGTGAGGGAGGGATGCAAAGGGGCAGGAGATCATCTGAAGGTCAAGAGTCAACCTATGAGAATGGCGCTCGTCCAGCCTGAATTGATACCTTCATTTAGTCCTTCAACTTAGACTTCCGCCAAAGTCCTGTGACAATGGCTGAGCCATTGTACCTACTTATACATTCAAGTCCCATCCAGGCAGTAGGAAATTCCAAAGAAATAGGCAGAATCAGTTGGATGTACTGTAATGCAGTGGTGCTTTTAATGAATGCGCAGAGGTTGTACGGATCAATTGTCCATTTGATTAATTCCTCTGGCAGGAGAGAATTAAATGTACTTAAGCTACACACCAGCAAAAGCTGAATGCTCTTTAAAATGTGATTTTTCTGTGTTGAGGACAGTTTTTTTCTGGGCCAAACATTTCTTGAGATAATAACAGAAGTCAATGAGAAAACGGAGTTTACTGGAAAAACAGCCACTGTGTGCTACTTTGTCGGAAAAGCATCTCAGGTGCAGAACAAGGTCAGGGTCTACGTGGCATTCACCACGATTTGCAGGGAATCTTCCCTTCAGGCCCCTATTTGCATCTTTTCAGAGGGGACGTGAAAAATGCCCGTTTTAGAAATAATTCATTGTCAAAACTTTACCCTTTCCCTCTGCAAGGTATTCAGCACTGGCGTACCAGAGACCTCGAAATCCCAAAGAGGTAATTATCTTCTTCAACTCCTGCACAGGTGTGAAGACCCAGAGGAAAGAGCCGCCTTGTACTTTCTATCACTTACAATGATAACGTCTGATGGGAAAGAAGGAAATATTTTGAATGCTATGGGAAGCTGGGTGTGTTATTCTGAGTCTCAGAAATCATTTCATTGCTTTTACTGAAAGAGTATTTCTTGAATGCCTGTAATTTGCTGGACATGTTGCTGGGTCCTGGGGCAGAGCAGTGAGCCAACCAAAGTCAACATTTTCACGGAACATATAGTTCAGAGAGAGAGACATTAATCAAGTCACTCAAATCTACAACAGCTTCATTATTCTGTTCTAAGTGATGCAAATTCCCAAACCATTAGCTCATAGTCTAAGGCAGGCAAAAAAAACTCACTGCAAAAGAGAAGACTGTAGCAGATGTCCTTCCTGTTTAGGGCAGGTGTCTTGCTGAGAATCATAGAGACAAAGACACATGAGGCTTGAGGTGGGAACACTTTTCCTTGAGCCCACAGAGAATGAGCCCCTCCAACTGATCATGCCCCAGTCTGGCCCAAGTAAAACCCCTAAGATGCCCAGAGCTGCCGCTGCCTTTCCCGCCCCAGCTGCAGAGAAGGCTGCGTCTCCCTCCAAACTGACATCATCTGCCTTTTGTCCTCAGCTGGGGCAGGGAGCAGGGTGGGTGCCCAACCAGAGCCGAAGACAGCATGGCTGCTCCTTCTTTGGGAGCCAAGGCACAGACGGAGTCTTGTGTGGGTCCCTCCTCCCAATCGACCTCCTCTTCCTGATGCCCTGGTTCTTCTGATCTGGGTTTTCAATATCCGACCACTGTTCATTCATTGGCAGATAATAATTCAACATCTACCAGGTATTGGTGATGTCAGCCACAAACAAGACAGACAGTGGTTCCTGTGAGCAAAAAGTTTACATTCCAAAGGGGACCGCCAGCAGTAAGCAAGAAGGCCAGTTCATTTCAGAATGTAGGGAATGCTAAAAGAGTTATTGTCGTGTGCGTGTGAGCGCGCACACGTGCATGTGTGTGTGTGTGTGTGTATGTGTGTGTGTGTGTGTGTATGGTGGGTGGGGGTGTGTGGGAGAGGTTATCTTTCAGCAACCGTGGTAAAGGAAGGTTTCCTCAGAGCTAAAAGCAGAGCAAGAAAGGATGAGAGGAGTTCCCATGGTGGCTCAGTGGTTAACAAATCCGACTAGGAACCATGAGGTTGCGGGTTTGATCCCTGGCCTTGCTCAGTGGGTTGAGGATCCAGCACCACCATGAGCTGTGGTGTAGGTTGCAGACGCGGCTTGGATCTGGCGTTGCTGTTGCTCTGGCGTAGGCTGGCAGCAACAGCTCCGATTGGACCCCTAGCTTGGGAACCTCCATATGCCATTGGTGCAGCCCTAAAAGGACAAAAGACCAAAAAAAAAAAAAAGAAAAAAAAAAGAAAGGATGAGAAGGTGACAGTGGAGCAGAGAGCACGGAGAAGGGCACTGCAGGCAGAGGGCACCATGTGTTATTAAAGGCTGAACACGGAACTGAACTCCAAGATTCGAGGAACAGAAAGGAGGCCAGGGTGGTTGGAGCACAGGACGAGACGCGGAATTTCTGGGCTCCATGAGGAATTCAGATTTTAGTCTCAATGCAGTGGAGAGCGACTGGAGGTACTGGTGTGACCTCTGCAGGCTCCCAGGAAAGAGAGGTGCAAGGGCAAACGGGGAGTGGTTTGAGTGGGATCTGGGTGAAGATCTTTCCAAGTTGGGCAGGAAAGTGAAGTCAAGAAATGGAAAAGCCTGCGGGGAGAGGGACCATGAGGTCTTACTCCACGGCTGATGCTGGGATTTCCTATGTCCCTCTTCCTCTTCATTCCATGAGCCCAGTGATTACGACTTGGCTGAATGTTACTTGGAAACATATCTGAGGACTTATCCAGCATATAAATGATAACACTTGAATTAGGCAGTGAAAAAATTAAGTAAAAGATGACAGATTCTGTTTGGCCATTTTAACCTTCAAAATGTACGACAATCTCTTCATTGCCTCCAAGACCCTTACTAGGGTGAGCGAGTCACTCAGGCAGCTGTTTCTGGAGAAGAAGAGATTTAGTGTCCTGTGGAATTATAAGAGCAAAGGGTACCAGGTCTTACCAGAATTTATAGAAAACCTTGCAGAATTAACGTTCCACTTCTCACATGGACCATGACCTTATCCCCTGCCCTTTCTCTCCTTTGCCCAATTTCTACATCAGATGAATCTTCATAAAATAAGTTTTCATTATTTTGCTCCCCTGGTCAAAAACTTTCAATCGTGCATTGCTCCTTACTGGAGAGAGACTGTGACTTTCACAGCTCACAGTCGGACTCTGCCCCGTCTTCCCAGCATTGCTACAGACTACATCTCCCAAAGTCCCCATTTCAGAGACGTGACTTGAGTTTTCCCATATCCATGGTCTTTGCCCACAAAATTCCAACTTCCCTTGTGGTTTTCAGTAGTTCTTTAACTCTGGGGGATCCCTGACTACTTTAACAATGAATAAGTGCTACAGAACCTTTCAATAGAAGTGACCCCGGCACAGATTCTGTACAATTTCATGGATACTCTGAGAGTCACTCTCCAACCTACTCAAGTCCTACCGGAGTCCTACGCAGCCTTCAAGGCCCAGATCGGATGCCCAGATGCCATCTTCACCCTTCAGTGCTCCCCGCCCCCTTCTTCCCACAGTGAGTGGGACACTCTGTGCTCAGAGGGCTTATTGCTAAGTCACTTGGTTGGAGATTTGCAGCACACGGCTTTGTGCCCTATTTTATACTATGGCCTTACACGTTTTCCCCTTGTGTGATTTAAATTTCCATCTACAAACACCTTATTTCCCCCTCAACAGAACTGGAGTTTAAGTTTTAATCATCTTTGTATTTTCAGTGACTAGTTCAGTGCCTGGCGTGAGAATTCAGGTGTGCGGGGCTGCCCAGTCATTCCTCAAAAAGTCTTGACTCACCGATTGGCTCCGGGGTTTGTTCTGATAAAGGCTCTCTCCTACAGCCTTTCAGTTTTATTTTACATCTATTGGGTTCAGTCTGCCCCTCACCCCGCCCCCGCAGCTCCGTGGATAAATAGCAAGGGACAGGGGCCTTGACCCTGGAAGGCCATCATAGGGCTGAGCCAGAGGGCAGCAGGGCTCTCTGTCCATGCTGGTGGCGGTGCTCACCTGTCTGTCAAAGGCGTGATCACCAGGCGAGGGGTATTTCCTAGGTACTCATAGGAGTATAGAAACTGGGCATCACAGATGTTGGCAAAGCAGTGTTTGGCTTCATCATCCCAACGATGCCGCAGCTGGGACAGCCAGAGGAAGGCATGGGCACTGTCCACCTGGAGAGGGCAGCAGAGGAGGTGGGTAAACCACAGGATTCAACAGGCAGCCAGCGGCCCCTGGGCCACAGGCTTCCCAGGGCTCTGGGGGGCACACCCGTCAAGAGAGCTGTACGCCGCCCGCCACAGCACGAGCCACTCAGCTTATGCTCTTCTACCGGGGTCTTAAGGGTAGGAGCAGCCGCCGTGATCCTCTCCCAGCTCCCTGGCCAGCTCAGGGTTTGGGGCCCCCATGTTTTGGTCACATGTGAGCGTCTCCCTAACCCCAAACCCGGGGTGCAGCTGCCCACGAAGAGCGACACGCCTGAAGGCGTGGGACTCACCTTCTGAGCAATCATCTTCGCCACCACGTCCCGGGCGTGCACACCGATGGTGCATATGGCCATGATCTTCTGCCGGTCCCCCGTGCAGAGCTGGCCGAGCAGCAGCGTGATGAGGGCTTTGAGCTGGGCCACCTGCTTCTTGTAATAGTCCTTCATGGCGTTCTCATAGCCTTCCTCCAGTCTGGCAAATGCCATGCCCACCTCTGTGGTCCACCATATCTGAGTGCAGGTCAGGGCCACCTGTGGCACCAAGAGTCACTTAGTGAGGCCATTACCAGACTGTCCCCAAAGCCAGCCCACTCACCGCACAGCAAGGGCCGAGAATGTAACTGTGGGTGACAGACACCCTCCCTCTTCTACCAGCACCGAGACATGGAGCCAAACGCCTCTCAGTCCTCGGAGATGTGAAGTGGGGGAGGCACTTTCTGCTCTTGAAAAATGTATCCCTTGGTTGAGAAGTCAAAGGTGCCCTCCGGCCACTGTCAGTGGCTTTTAGAAACTGCTACACGGGTATTACTGGGTTTACTTCCCAGGCAGAAGAGTCTTTCCTGCACTGGAAGGATAACAAAGTGTTGCTTGAACATCTCAGCCATACCAGGTGTTTGCTCTGGTCTCCTGGAACCTCTCACGCTGGGACTACTCTAGTTTAGTGAGCCATTGCTGAACACGGGTGGCTTATTTTTTCTTGCCCATAGTACTTTCACTACATTTAAAAAATTTCTTAAAACCTGTAACTTTCAACAGCCTACTCCTGGAGGTCGGGATGAATGACACTGAAATTCAAAGTGGTCAATATGATTTGTATTCTTCAGAGATTCAAGGTAAACACATGGAAAAGGGGATTTTAACGAATGTTTCTTCTGTTTGCTGAGAAACTTCGTATGGAAAATTCGTCACTTTGATTATCCATGGTGGAGAATTTAGAGACACTGGTTATCGGGGGGACCACTTGGTTTGGGAGACAGTGCTCTGGATGGCGACTGTCACAACAGCAGGGGGCACCACGCTTTCTTGCCTCAAAACTCCGATTCAGGTAAACAAGGAATCCTGGTGGGAATTATCCCCCCTGTGAAGTAGAGAATCCTGCTGTAGAAAAAGCACCACTCCCTGATTTCTCTGTTTCTGCTGTGGATTCTGACATACTGGGCTTTGTTAGAGCAGTTCCTCCTGCACTAGGATGTTGCTGGGACAGCTTGAGTGTGATACGTGAATTCTACTGGTAAAACAATCCCCATCCCTTCTGCAGTGCTGGCTTATGTCTCTTACGTCTGTCTACACTCGCCGTAACACTTTCCCACCTTCTTCTCACTGCTCAACCTCGGGCAATGGGGCCTCTTCTCCACCACTCCACTGAAGTGGCCTCGCCAAGTTCACAGACATTCCTTAGCCTCTTTCTTTTGCTTGATCTCTTCGATGTGTGTGGCACAACTGACCTCTGACCTGCTATCAACACTTGCTGTTTAGGTTTCCACGACTACCGTTCCCCAGGGCTCCTTCTATCTGAAAAGGGACTGCTTCTCAATCTGCTGTTCTGGCTTCTCCTTGCCTACTCAGCCTTTGCACAACGTGCAGGGGTTGCTTCTGCACCCTCACTGGTCTGCATATGTCCTATGGGGTGGGGGGGTCTTCTCTACTCCTAGGGCTTCAGTAACCACCAGACATCTGTAACCTCCAAATGTACCAACACGAGTCCTGGCCAAGAACGGAGAGGAAGGAGAGGTACACTGCAGCCAGTCACTAAAAATCTCAGCAGCACTCCTCTCTCTCTTCTTACCCTCCTGAGATCCCAGCAAAGGATATGGACATATCTTGGAACCAAGTCAGACTCCCTAACGTGGTCTGTAAGAACTGTCTTCACGTTTCCCCTCCAGAATCCACCTGCTGCCTCTTGCTCCCCGTCCCCTACGTCCCCTACTCTCGCTTCCTCAAACACATCACGCTCCCCCTTGCCTCTGAGCCCTTGCTCTTCCCACGCGTGGCTGTTCTTTTCCTCCACCTTCCACTTGGGAAGTCCTATTTCTTTCTTTTCTTTTCTTTTGTTTTTGGTAAGTTGTATTTCAAAGCTCAGCTTAGATATCATATCCTCAGGAGGGTGGTCCCAGAGGGCCCGAGCCCCCTCTGTTACCACCCCAGGTCCCATCTGTAGGTGACTGGCTTCCATGCCAGTCTGTACACTCTGGCTGAGCAGGGTTCTGTGGTCTTGCTTCTCACAGGTGTCTCCTGCACGCAGCCAAGAGCATGGCACATGCAGAGTGGGCTGGTTCCATGAGGTGGTTGCTTACGCTTTCTCCCTGCTACAGCCAATGAGGTCAAAACGGACAGCCCTTAAACCTCCAAGGGAATGGCTGAGTTACGACACGGCTGACCATCCCCCCCGGCCCCCCTGCTGACCCCTTGAAGGCCAGCCTCTCCTGACTGTGCAGCATGAGTGAGCCTGGCAGCCTCAGGAGGCTGAGAGCGAGTGGGGGACGGGGCCCACGAAGGTCTGGTTGGGAGAGCACCTGAGCCGGGTAGTCAAAGAGCCACTGCTCCCTCGGCTTCTCCTCATAGGCAGTTACACCTTCCGTCATCTCATGCCTCACAGTGGCCTTCATGTGAGCGAGCACATGGTTCAACCATATTTCTACCTGGAAGAAGAGCTCGAGGTTAGACACTGGGCTTCTAAGGAGACTGGCTCAGGGTTACATGCTTCCTTCTGCTCAGCCTGACAGAGTGAAGAGCATGGAGCCCCAAGAGGATGCACAACCTCGAAGGCTGCCAGAGGCACAGGGAGACTGTGGTTTGAGTGACGCAGGGTGCTGGTAGGTGAGAACGAGGCTCAGGTGACAACATGGGGATATGCCTGCTGGAACCTGCAGGACGGAGTAGCAGGTCCAGAGCACGTGGGGCTGCCATCCAGAGCTCACATGAGGAAATCTTCATCTGGGTTGAGCTGGGTGTAAATAAGTCAGTGGATTCTCATAACCGTGGCCATGCTGTGTATGGAGACTCAGGCCAGGATTTTATTTCCCAATCAATGCCTTCTGGTCTACAAAAACAACACCCAACATTTGATCCAACCCAAGGTCCTGCTCATGAAACTGAGAAGGTCTATTTTCAGGTGCTAGAATTGCTTTCCAAGATAGAGGTGGGTGAAGGTGGGACTCTGAAAAAGGTCTTTTCCTCGGGTGTTAACTCTGGACTAGATTAGAACCTCAGGGACAAGGCTTTGCTGGGTCATTTAGGACAATGAGCAAGGAAGGGCTTATTCTTCAGTGGCGATGCTGAGAGGTGGGAAGGAGGTGTAAGCGGGGAATGGTCTCATGCTTCATGTTTCCTGAATGACCTGGGAGACGGGGAGGAAGTAGCTCTGGAGCCGGGCGGCAGCTGGCTCTCCACGGGGTGGGGCTGTGAGAGGTGTATTTGTACAGAGAAGCGACCTCTCGGGAATACAGCTGACTTCAAACAGGGAGGATGTCCGTGTCTCAGATTCCCCTGTGGGGTGCTCCAGGGCTTGGCATGCCAAAGTCTCCTGGTGCTGCTAATCATTTTAAAATCCTTTCTTGTTGACCCAGGCAGTTGTTTATGTGCATTTTATCCTCTCTGCAAGGTCTTTGGTTAAGGAAGATATACGGATATTGACATGCGTTCTTCCCAGAGAGAGGAAAGCTGGCCCTGGAAGCTGCTCTGATGTCTGTTCAAGGCAGAGGAACCGGCAGCCCCAGGGCACAGACAGCAGTTCTGGCCCAAGGTCCAAAGGACCATTCTGGAGGCCGACACTGTCGATGCTTGAATGCAGACACTCTAGAGAGAAAGGCCTTTTACCTCACCTGCCCACTGCAGTCACAGGGCTTGCTGAAGGCCACATACTCTCCTTCCTTGCTGTACATGCCCAGACTGATCTTGGTTGGTTTCTCACTGGCGTCTAGCTGGAATTGCATCTTGGCCATATTGTCAAAGAGTTTGGAAAGGTGGCGCTGAACCTATGAAGGAAAACATGTCAAAGTTGTGGAGAGCATGTTCGGGAAGTTACCAGTATTGCTTAGAGGAGTACCATGTGACAACAGTTAGAGTGCTCGGTATGGAACGTTTAGAAGGAAGCTAGGGAGTGATGAGGATGCAACGATGGGAGCTGGCTGCACTGGATGAAAGGGATAGATCTAGCGGGTACCAAGCATTAACTACAAACTAAAGAAGCCACAAAAGTTTGATTGATTTTGGCTTAATCAAGTTCAGATGGGAACAGGTTGGAACAAAGGTGATGGTTAATTCTTAAGACCTCTTCCTAAAAAAAAAAAAAGAAAAAAATACTACTGTGCAGCAGGAGATAAACACAGGATAGCCTGCAGAAGAATGAGAACATGCCTGAACCTGGAGGGTCAAGGGCAGTGGTGACAGTGGCCTGTGGAAGAAGTCACTCAGTTGTAGGAACCACTTTGGTGCAGGAGCCCAACTTCTGGAGGATCCAAAGCCAGGGCCAGCATGCTCACACCAAGCAGAAAGCCTGGCTGTGCTGGAGCGTCTTCCTAGCATGGCATCTCATGATACAGAGGCCCTTTACAGTGACATCCAGGCCAGTAATTCTAGGAGGGATGTTAGACTGACCCACAGGTGAGAGGAACAGCAGATGAGGGAGAAACAATAAATAGAAAGCTGCCGTTGGTAGAGTTTGTTTGAAATGCAAGGGACTGCTGGTACCCTGAGCTGCAACCCTTAAACCCTTTATTTTTTTTTTAAGTCCGTACCTGCAGTGTATAGAAGTTCCCAGGCTAGGGGTGGAATCGGAGCTACAGCTGCCGGCCTGAACCAAAGCCACAGCATCCCAGGATCCGAGCCACGTCTGAAACCTGCACCACAGCTCTTGGCAACACCAGATTGTGACCCACTGAGAGAGGCCAGGAATCAAACCCAGCACCCTCACGGATACTAGTCAGATTCGTTTCCAGTGCACCATGATGGGAACTCCCTAACCCCTTAAAGTTCCAAAAATGAGTTCTCTAGCTTATGAGATGAGAGGAAAAACTCTAAGAGTACTGAAGATATACATTAGACACCTCAATAAAGGAAACAGAAGTGTTTTATGAAAAATATCACCTTGTTTTGTTTTCAATTAAATGAAAGAAACATGAACTCTATAAAATATGAGGTAAAAAATAAGAAGAGCTGGTAGAGAGAAACAGGGAAATCAACAAATGAAGGACACAGCACTTTCATAACAATATTAGCAACACAAAAGGACCAAATTAACATACACATTAAATATGGTGGATAAACTTGGGAAACCACAGAAGAATGCCAAGGAAGAGGACTAGTAAGAGAAAAAAATATATATGAATACATGCAAATAGGTATGAAAAGAAGAAGATAATAATCTCAACTTATGGAAATACAATGTACCTGAGGGGGAAAATTATCCAAAAATCTGGAATAGAAATACTATGTAAAAACACACTGAAAGAAAACTTTTTCAAGAGAGTGAAAGCCCCAGTTTTCAGACAGAAAAACAAAACAAAACAAAACCTCACCATGGGTTAGAAAAATTAACAAAATAAAGCAAGTATCTAAACATACAGACATTTTCAAAAATTAAGATTTCATTTAAATTTTGGGGTGTTCCTGTTATGGCTCAGCAGATTATGAACCCTACTAGTATCCATAAGGATGTGGGTTAAGGATCCATCGTTGCTGTGAGCTGTGGTGTAGGTCACAGATACAGCTCTGATCCTGCATTGCTGCGGCTGTGGTGTAGGCTGGAAGTTGTAGCTCCAATTCGACCTCTAAGTTGGGAACTTCCATATGCTGCAGGTGCAGCCCTAAAAAGCAAAAAAAAAAAGAAGAAGATTTAACTTAAATTTTGATCTCTACAGAAATCCAAATAGAAAGAAATTAAGCTAGAAAGGTTTAAAAAAAAAAAAGAAAAAGCAGGTCGGCCTCAGATGACTTCTTCAGGGTTATGTTTCAGGGGCTTGAAGGCAAACTGCTGTGACCCATGACTTACAATCCCAACCATCCAATCGCTCACATGTGAAAGCCACAGAGTCAGGGATATAGAAGGAATTGGGAATTACTCTGTCATGCTTCATCTTTGGGGGCAGAGGTCAGGTGGAGACTAATTAAGATTTACTCAAGCCATGTGAAAAAAAAATAAGTATTTAAGAGTGAGTGATTCATGTAAAAGGTATAAAAGATCTGGCAATGATCTCTAACCCCCTCCCATATAGGAATTAATGAAATACAGTTATGAAACAGAGTGCCAATGTAATAAATATTTCAACTCCACCATGCCTGGGCTACTTCGGAACTCCTTCGAGCTATAGAAAAAAGAAGGGCTTTAATGGTCGGGGACAGTCTCTCTTTAGGACTTGCTTCTCACCAATAAGCCAAAAGTATCATTTCAAAAAGTAAGGAAGTTAGGTAATGACAAAGATGGAAAATTTGGGCATGGGTGCCATCTTTTGGCTCTGTTGGAGAAGCTCTCATCCCTTGCTGGTGATGATGCAAGAGGACCTAACTCCTCGGGGGCGGCGGGAGACTAAGGAAGCATCTAATATGACATTTACCCTTTGACCCAGCAACATCACTTCTAAGGATTTACCTTAAAGATAGACCTCCAATCATACAAAGCCTAAAGTTATCCGATGCCACATTATTTGTAACTTCAAAACAGCATAAACAACCTATGGCCAAACTATAGTATATTAGTCCACGGAGTATGATGCAGATACAAACAACAAAAACAACAACAACAACAACAAGGGAGATACCTTTGAACTGATAGGGAGTGACATGGAATGACTTCCAGGATATATAAGGATGAAAAAATAAAAGCATTATGAAAACAAGTATTTGGCGTATGCTATCTTTTGTGTAAGAAAGGAGGGTGAAAAATGCACATGTACAAATGTTAATGCACATCTGCTTAGTTTTGCAAAAATAAACATAGGAAAGATAAACCAGAAACTAATGGAACTGGTTACCTACAGTGGGAGGAGGGGGTGGTGATGCTCTGGACAGAACGGGGGAAGGAGAGACACTTCTCACATGTCTCTTTGCATCGCTTCTTGGAATTCTATATATTCAATTAAATCAGCAAGGACAGGAAACAGTTAAAATAGAAAGCAAAAAGAAATAAATGAATCCAGCTGTACTTCAAATAAGTGACAAAATCACATTGAAGGTGGAAAAGAACTCATTCAAGTAACTTCTGAACACAGTTCAGAATGACTTCCTGTTCTCAGTCTAAGTCTCAGTCTAAGGAAAATAACAGAACTACAAGCGAATCTTGAACTCTTCTTTGGGTGGAAAGCTAAAGGATGACAGAGCAGAGACAACATCCCTCCTTCCTATCAGTCATTTTGAGACTCACACTCTACTGTCCATAGCAGAGGTTCTCAAGGTGTGGTCCTCGGACCGGCAGTAGCACTTGGGAATCCTTGGACACACAGATTCTCCAGCCCCATCCAGATGTGTAAAGTCAGGAACTCTGGGGGTCGGGTCTAGGAATCTATTTTTAAAAGCCTTCTAAGTGATTTTAATGCACTTTTATGTTTGAGAACCGCTGTCTACAGTTCAATACCAATAGCGCTTCCATCAGGAGATACACAATGTATGTGCATATGTGTAGTTTTTTTTCTTGAAATATGGCTGACTTACAATATTACATCACATTATTTCAGATGTACAACACAGTGATTCCATATTATTATAGATTATACACCAAATTTATCATAATATTATTGACTATACTCCCTGTGCTGTACATTTCACCTCTATGACTTATTGCTTCTGTAACTGGTAGTTTGTACTTCTTAATCCCCTTCATCTATTTTGCCCATCCCCCATCCCCTCCCTCCTCTGGAAACCATTAGTTTGCTCTCTGTATCTGTGAATCTGTTTTTACTGTATTATATTTGTACACTTATTTTGCTTTTTTAATTTCCACTTACAAATAAAAACAGATGAATGGATAAAGAAGATGTGGTACACAGACATAATGGAATATTACTCAGCCATTAAAAAGAATGAAATCTCGCCATTTGCAGCAACATGAAAGGACCTGGAGGGTATAATGCTAAATAGGATAAGTGAGGCAAAGACAGGTACTTTAATATTAAAAAAAAATTGTAACACAATAGACTTCTACTTTACAGATGAGGAAAGCATGTCACAATTAAGTGATATACCCCAAATTTATGGGTAATGAGTGGCTAGAACCAGGGGCTAGAACTGCAAATCTGGGATCCTCACATATACTCATAAACCTCAATGTCCCATTAATACAACTTTCAATCTCATTGCTCCATGGAAATTTTAGCTATTACTTTGGACTGCTTATTTACTGCATCTCTCTTCAGAATCACATCAAAGGCATTCTCGTAAAGGCTTAGTTCCATCCATCTTTGCTATCCTCAAAGCTTCTCCAACTCTAGGGAGTAACAGCCACTGATGGGCTGGGGGCTGGGGGCTGGGGGCTGGGGGCTGGGGGCTGGGGGCATCCAGAGAATCAGCAATGGTGGAAGCAAAGTAGAGCTAAGGTTAGGGATGCTGTTGATGGCAGCACAGGTCTGAAATACACACACTGCCAGAGAGAGGAGGCATAACGGGGAACCTGAAACTCTCCTGAAGACTCTCCTCAGTCTTTCTGGCTGTTTCTACAAGCACTCCCCCAGCTTACCTGTTGTGGGGCTGTGCCGTTAGAAAGGATGTCTAACAGATCAGAAGAGGAGAGAAAGTAAAACCGAGGGAAGGCAAGCCTTTTGGTATCCAGGTACTCCGCCAGAGCCTTCTCACACAGATACAATCTGAGGGAACACAGAATTTCCTCATTAGCTTTGCCTACATTCAGAGGCATGTAGACGTTATCTAAATGCAAACAAGGGAGACATATGGATTGCATGCAGAAGTCATGCGTGCATGGAACATGTATGTGCAAACATCCTCACTGGTGCTTTTCCACCAGAATAAACATCTCTAATAATACCGCCTATTATGAGCACACAGGCAAATCAAAGCACACAGGCAGACATGCTGATGGACTCCCGCCCTTGGGCAGTTAAGTAAGGTAAGGATCTCAGAGACAGAGGGGGAAGGAAGCACTGCCTCCCCCTCCATCACAAAAGGGGCTGCACACAGACCGTCACCTGCTCTGGATATCTTCCAGTTTCTCGTAGAGACCTGATTTGTTGGTGGCTTCCACGACATTTGGAGTTTTCTGAGCATCATAAGCTATCTGTTTAAAGTCAATGTCAATGCCTTCAAATCTTGCAGAATCCTGCAAATAAAAATGTGGAAAAAATTAACTATCACTACCTTCAGGTCCAAGAAGTTACATTCATGTATTGTCTGTTTTTGAAATCTGTTCCTAGGTTGTCTAACACAGAGATTAGCCTCAAAGAAGGAAATACCTTTAGCGTGAAACAGGGGTTCTCAAACATTTTCTTCTTAAAAACCTCTTTATGCTTTGAAAAGTTATTGAAGAGTGGAGAGAACTTTTGTTTATGTAGGTAATATTGTATCTACCAATGTATCTTCTATATTAGAAGTTGAGAAATTTAAAAAAGTATATTTGTCAGAGTTCCCACTGTGGCATAGTGGGTTAAGAAACTGACTGCAGCCACTAAGGTTGCTACAGAGGTGCAGGTTTGGTCCCCAGGCTGATGCAGTGGGTTAAAGATCTGGCATTGTCACAGCTGCAGCTCAGATTCAATACCTGTTCCAGGAGCTTCCATATGCATAGATTAATAGCACTTTTTAATCTAAAATAATTACATTTTCCAAAACAATATAAATTAAAGAAAAAAGTGGCATGAGTTCTTTTTTTTTTTTAATTTATTTGGCCATGCCCATGGCATAAGAAGTTCCTGGGCCAAGGTTCAAACCCATGCCACAGCAGTGACAATACTGAATCCTTAACTGCTATGCCACCAAGGAACTCCTCGCCTTTTTTTTTTTCTTTTTAATTTTGGCAAATCTTTTCAATGTCTGACTTAGAAGATGGCCAGATTCTCTTCTCCGCTTCTGCATCCAATCTGTTATGATATCACATCATGTAGCTTCTGGAAAACTCCACTGTACATTTGTGGAAGAATGACTTTAAAAGGAAAATACCAGTATTTTAGCATTATTTTTAAGAAAGTTTGGACCCGGAGAATCTCCTGGAAACATCTCAGGGGTTACCAGACCACACTTTGAGAATTGTTGGCATAAAATATTGAATTCCTAAGTCAGGAAGACGGTGGCTCCAATGTTCATTCTGGGTCTGTGCAAAAGTTAATACAGCCAAAGTAAGTGTTTCTGCAGCAAATGTGCTACTATGATGTCAAAGTTAATTAGATATTATCATTCCCCCCTAACACACACCCTTCACAGTATTGGTGAAATGACTGGGACAATAAAAATGCAAAGCACTTTAGCCCAATAACTGGCACCTGGTGAGAACTTGTGTTATTATTACATAACAACCATAGTGGTATGTGCTGTGTGCACTGTTTTTTTTTTTTTTTTGGTCTTTTTGTTGTTGTTGTTGTTGCTATTTCTTGGGCCGCTCCCGCGGCATATGGAGGTTCCCAGGCTAGGGGTCCAATCGGAGCTGTAGCCACCGGCCTACGCCAGAGCCACAGCAGTGCGGGATCTGAGCCACGGCTGCAACCTACACCACGGCTCACGGCAACGCCAGATCGTTAACCCACTGAGCAAGGGCAGGGATCGAACCCGCAACCTCATGGTTCCTAGTCGGATTCGTTAACCACTGCGCCACGACGGGAACTCCCACTGTTTTAATTCACTTCCTAAGTGGGGACTAGTATTAGCCTCAGTTTACATATGGGAAAACCAAGGCACTGAGAAGTTAAGTAACTTTCCTTTGGGTCCTGCAGCTGTGAGGCGGAGAGTGAAGACTGTAACTGGGCGGCCAGGCCCAATTTGCTGGGACCTCTGTGACCCATGCCACTCTCCCAAGATTTAAAAACAAGAGGGTGAGGTGAAGTAAATTACAATTTCTCCTCAGTGAGTTATTTTATGCCAGGTTATAGACATATAGGAAATAACTGACACAAATGTTTGAATAGAAAATTGTAATTACACTGAGAGCAATTGTGTAAAAACATGTATATACGTGAACAAAATTTGGGAAATAGTCATAATGAATCAAATTATTTACTAGCTCGGGTGTAAGATCATGACTGATTTTACTGTATTTCAGAACTGTCTTTGTTACCATATTGTTAATACGAAGGAAATAAATGGGAGTTCCCATTGTGGCTCAGTGGAAACGAATCTGACTAGTATCCGTGAGGATGCAGGTTTGATCCCTGGCCTTGCTCAGTGGGTTAAGGGTCCGGCGTTGCCATGAGCCATGGTGTAGGTCACAGACGCAGCTCGGATCTGGCATTGCTGTGGCTGTGGCGTAGGCCAGCAGCTGCAGCTCCAATTTGACCCCTAGCCTGGGAACCTCCATATGCTGCAGGTGCAGCCCTAAAAAGACTAAAGACAAAAAAAAAAAAAGAAAGAAAGAAAATAAATGTATTTACATGTTTTACACATAAACCTCAGAGGTTAATAATATGAATTCTTTATTACACTTTGAATTGAAAGTTCTCAAATGTCTCCTTTAAAGCATCTACCAAAGTCTCCCCCTACGTCCTCACTCCCATCTCATTAAAACTGCCCTTCTTTAATCACTAGCTTCGGAGATAAATAAAATCTTATTCAGTTTCGCTTAATGACAACAGCTGCAGCAGAATTGTTTTCCATTATTTCTCATTGCAAATGTACAACCTTTAATCTGCACTATTACATTTAATATGCTTTTGTGGGATGAGCTGGAAAAATATCATGTTTTGATAGAATGTGCTGTAACTTTGAAACAAGGTCTGGACAACATGTGACATTTTGGAATCAAACTAATTTGTAAGCAAAGAACTCACTGTGCTGAGGGATAAGGAAGACGTCTGCAATTTTTTTTTTTTTTCAGTGAATTAGAGTCCACTGAGAGAAGGTAGATTAATGGCACATTAATTAGGACAAAGTTGAAGGTGCAAGCCACTACAGGAAAGGTAGTAATGAGAAGAAAGCATATTTTAGAGAAATTCCTGGTTTAGTGTTTAGCTGAAGACTGGTATTTCGCCTGCTGGTGCAGGCCAGGAGTTTATAGGATGGCTCGCTGCAGAGAGGGAACTGAGTTTGCCTGGGAACGATGCTCCCTCCCAATCGACACCTGCACTGTAATTACGTGTGGAGCAACCCAAGAGCAGCTCATACTATGACCTCCTCTCTCCTGTACGCTTTTTGCTGGTCCCTAAAAGCAGATCCTCCTTGCTTTTTGCTGGTCCCTAAAAGCAGATCTTCCTTTCTCTCCCACGCACCTACGAACACACTGACTGGTGTGCACTTCACTTTCTCCCTTTTCCTCTGCCTGACTTTTGGTGGCTTCTAAGGTCCACGTTTCTCGGAGGTGCCCTTAAGTGAGGCCAGAGCAGGGAGGCAGAGAAGGAAAGGTCTAGAGGCTCGGGAACGGGGGGTCGGCCCTTGACTTGGGGAAGGAGCAGAGGGAGCAGGATTTCCTTAGCTGGTACCTGGGGCAGCTGAGCCCGGATATCTTCAGATCCAATGAATATGCTTTCTAGATGAGACCATGTGCGCTGCACGTCAAACCAGATGGAGATGACAGCATCGGCCGTGGACAGCTTCTTCTGCCAGCCCGACACTTCCTCCAGGAAGAAAGCAATGTACTTGGACATCATCAGGGTCTGAAGTTGGACTTGGTTTTCCTCCAGAACCTCGATGAGGTCCTCGTCGGACCGCAGCAGGGGCACTCGGGTCCGTGGGTGGGGCTCGTACTGGAATTCCATGCCAACCCAGGTGGTCTGCAGCTCCTCTAAGATCTTCTCCATGCCCATCTCTTTCACGGCTTTGTCCACGATGCCCCGGACCTCGTCCTCAAAGTGGTGCAGCTGGAGCTGCAGGAGGTGGGCCAGGGTGGTGCCCTCGTCCATGGTGAAGCTCACCCCCGTGGCCTGCATCAGCTGCCTCCAGTGTCGCCCCCGGACGGCTGGATTCTGCAACTCAGCCACGGCCCTCAGGGAGCTCAGGGTGTTCAACACCGTGCTTTCCAGGCCTGTGAAGGCCTCCCAGGCCCTGACCTCCTTATCCAGGTTCCGGATGTGCCTGGCAAACCGTCTGCACTCCAAGTCCAGGGCCTCTACGTTGATGTCCCTCCATGGGGTGGTCTCCCAGGCGTGGATACTGGAAGTCACCATCCCGATGGTGTCCCAGAGCTCCTTCAGCTGGCAGGCCTCCTTCCTGCACTGCCTCAGCTGCTTATAATCGGGGACGCCGACTTCGAACAAGCTGGCAGATTCAGAAATGGAGGCCATGGTGGATTCCATCTGCTGGATTTCCATGTGCCTGGCATCCAGCATCTGATGAGGGTCAGTGCTATCAAACCTACAAAAGACAATGTTTTCCCTTTAGAAGAAGAGCACACAGGGTCATTTCCTAAAATTTTACCAGCGTTACAGCAGTTCCAATCTTTAAATTCTTAGTATTTGAGCAAAGAGCAGGGACTTTCACCAAAGCCTGGGAAGAAAAGACATTCAGGGTGGGTTGGGGTGGGATGAGCATAACCAGCTGGAGGAACGCCATGTTTGGATCCATTCTCCACATCTGAGAAGGTAATAAAAATACTCTCACCCGCCACCCTACCCCAACCGGGAAATATGCCCTCGTCCAAGCTGCCTTTGGACCCTGCTTCCATAGGGTGGCCCTGGACCACTTGACACAAGAGCACTGTCCAATTACTGCAGATGCTGTGAAGGCAAAGCTCCTGCAAGGAGCTACTCGCAGTGGGTGGTCAGTAAGTGAGAGAGTCCAACCCTGACCCACTCTGGCACTGCTCCCTCTAGGGCAGTGGCTCCCAGACTTAGCTGCATCTTAGAATCTCCTGGAAGCTTCAAACGACCTCTATGCCCAGGCTGCTCCCTAAAGGACTGAACCAGAATCCTTGGGGACGGGACCTAGGCAAGAGCATTTTTCAAACTCCCCAGGTGATTCTGACATGCCTTCTCTGGGGTGAGGCTCATGCTAATGGCCTGCATCACCTCCGAGGAACAGTGCCTCCAGGTTTGAGAACCGCTGAGAGGGGCCCTGACATCTGCACACAAAGCCCTGTGCTGTGTGGCTTTCCTGCCCAGAATGCCCGCATCAGGCTCCACATCCCTGAGTACTTGCTTCAAGCTGCCCCTGATCTCCTGCGTCCTGTGGCAGCCTCTGCTTCTGGACTGGACTCCTATCAGCACTACATGGAACTTCACGGTTTTAGATCCCATTTCCTCCTCCTCTTCCCTGGGTGCTCAGGGCCCCCACTGCTGCTCCCGATCTTCATCAGATGAACCTACTTTACGCTGCTGCCCCTGCAAACTGCATCCCTGACAGCCTCTCCTCCAAATAAGAACTATCCATGCAAAGGGACACACATGGGCCAGGAGGATCCAAATTCACGTTCAAGAAGCCTTTCATTTTCCTCCCCCAGACTCCCTTATCCCTTCTTCCCATCCCAGTCTCAGGTTTTCTGGTTTCTCTGTGCTTGCAGGGATAGATATTGGGAATACCGTGACTGAGTGTGATCAGCACGTTTCTCTAAAATCAGAAGAAGCTTCATGGGGTTCATCATAAAGGAGAAATTGAGAGGAAAGTAGTGATTCGAGAATTGGCCATTTCCTCCAATCACATGTGCGTGTACGTGGGTGCGTGTGTGCATTGGCTGGTGGGTGGGGTACAGAGGGGAGGGAAAAGGAAGAGGATGACATGCAAACTCTTTTCTTGAGCTGCCTCTTGTCTCAGTTATCTTTGGAAATATTTGACTTGACGGATGGAAAGTAATCCTAATTAAAGTCATTTACCTGAACCGCTCACCACTTAAGCCCAATTACCACGCAACACAATAACAGTTATGCATACCATTAAATCAGTGTCAGATTAACTTTGACGCTTGCTATGTTTGATTCCCACTTGTTCCATCTAAACAGTTTTGGCTCGTGTGCTCTGGTTGTGGATTTTCACCTTAAGAGAACGAGATCGAACGTCATCCCATGACTCCACCACTGCCCAGCCCCCAAGTGTTTCAGGCTGGGTTGGGGTTCTGAGTCAGAGGGCCCTTCGTCTACGTAGGCATGAAGCTTTCTATTCCATGAGAGTGGTGGGAAAAGAAAGAGAGAGAAAGAGATGCGACATCCTCATGCCAAGTGGGCCAGGAAGAGAGATTAACAAGCATGAAAGTTCCTTCTACATAATCTTTCAAAAGACTAATTGTTGGAATGTGTTGGTTCTACTTTTTATCTTGACTAGAGTGAACTTGGAAAATGAACTTAGCTTCTTGGTGTTAGTATACACCAGACGAATTCTAAAAGCCCATTTTCTATTTATTAAAGGCGTATAATTCAGGAATATTAGGTAAGCTAGGAGCTATCAGAGTTTGAGAGGTGGACACAGACGATAATAAATGATCTTCCTAACTGTTCTTTCCTCAGCTCACCTGAACATCCTTGAATCAATATTGGTTTCTCAAATACTTGTAAGAGGTGATCATGTGTCAAACTTATTCCAAACTTCATTTGCCCTGTGGCATAATTTTTGTTTATAGTTTAAATTTGTGGACGTTCATTTCCTACAGCTGAGCACACATAAAAGTTAATTTGACCTAAGCAGCGGAAGGAACCTCTAGACGGGAGAGAAGGGAACCCTGTTCCTGTTTCAAAGCTCTAGTGCAAACTGTCAGGATATTCATAGACCTGATTAATGTGCCTCATAAACTTGAAGCAGTTCTCCAAAGCCTGGGGGAACAATACAGCATGAGAACAAGAAAGTAATAGGAGGGCAAAGGGTGTAGTTCGTCTTTGAAACTGAAATTATGATGCAAAAGTATTTTAATCTGAAAGAGAAATGCCTAGAAAGTCTGGATGAATAAAAGTATAATTAAGAGAAATGGAAATACGGTGCCCATGTGCATGATTTTGGAAAAAGTAAGGATTTGGGCCTGACCTAGACATGGGGAAGGGGAAAGAGGGGAACAAGTGACCTGAATGAATCCTTGGGAAGCAAGAGGCTGCTGAATGTCAACCTCAGCACCACACCTATAGGCCCGAGGGATAGTGACACGCCTCTGCTTGATACTGAACAGGTACCATAAAACTCAGCATGTCCCCTCTGAGCTGGGGACCTTTCAGGTCTTCTCAACCTGTGGGCCATCTCAGGTGCAGCGGGACAGACCCCTTCCTCTTACCTGTCCAGACAGAAGAGCAGAAGTGTGCTGCCCTCTCCCGGCCCACCTCCCATATTCGCTCAACACCCCCACTCTCCCAGCTGAAGCCTCCCTCAGACCCATCCTCCCCTCCACAGGCTCCCCATGTCTCAGCCGGGCTGTGGCAATCACCCTCCCGTGCAGCCTCCACCTTGAGTCCATCTCACTCCACCCTTCTCTGCAGCCAGGAGAAAGGTGTTTACATAGTGTGTGTCATTCTCAGGCTTGGACTCCTCTGTGCTCATTCATGGTCAAAGCCTGGCCACCTGGACCTGTTCTCACCCCCCACCTCCTGCATCATGGCTACACCCACATGCAGCCCTCCAGCTGCCTGTTCCGTTTTCATCCTTCTGTGTCTCTGCTTCCTTTGTTTGGAAGAGCCTCGCTCTCCACTCCTCTCTTCCAAATGGCTAATTCTCACTTGCCTACTGGCTGAGGCATCAGCTCCTGCAGTGTGCTGCCTCTTCAATGTGGGTCAAAGTTGGCAGTGATGGACATGTCTAGTTACTCATTTTTGAAGCTGTCTCCGAGGCTCTAAGTCCTTAATGTCAGGAAACGTGTATCATCTGAAAATCCTAGCACTTACATCATTTTTTGCTGACTCCACTGTTGCGACCACAACCTCTCTGCTCTGTGGAAGCCTGAATCATGTGACTGAGTCAGATTAACAAATTAATGATGTGTCTGAGGATACTGATACGTCCCTGGGAGATTGAATGACGAATACTGCTCTTTTCTCCAGCTTTTGAAAGGACAACAGACAGTGCATGAGCAAGAGGAAGGCCCTTCTTTCCTCCTGTTGGCTGCACTGGGCTAATTGGAAAGCCTTGCCGCCACTGCTTGTCATGGAGGACAGCCCCCAAGGGGAGCATGTCTTCAAGAAGGTTCTTCTCACCACTCTCAGAAGCTGGTTGCCGGCTGGAACACCAATGACTCCATCGAGCTAGAGGTGATGGGGATCAAACACCTTGACTGAGAAACCCTTGGATCACCTTGGCCTTGATGCGGATAAGGAGACTGGGCTATGTGGCATCATTCCTTAGGATAAGGAAGCCCGTGCCCCAGGGAAGAGAGACAACAAGAGAAAGGCATTAGAAACCTGAAGCATCCTGGTCACTCAAATGGGAGAATGAGTCTCCGTTGTTAAGAGTTGCCAGAGGGCCTTGAATCTGGGTGTGCTGGTTTAGCAGGTTAAGATGAAGTGAAGAAGGCTCGGCTAGGAATGTGCGGAAACACCTTCAAGTTAAGAATTGAAAGAGGAGGAGTTCCTGTCATGGCTCAGTGGAAAGACGCAGGTTTGATCCCTGGCCTCGATCAGTGGGTTAAGGATCGGGCGTTGCCATGAGCTGTGGTGTTGGTTGCAGACGTGGCTCAAATCCAGCACGGCTGTGGCTGTGGTGTAGGCTGGCAGCTGTAGCTCTGATCTGGCCTCTAGCCTGGGAACTTTCTATGCCACGGGTGTGGCCCTAAAAAGAAAAAAAAAAAAAAAATTGAAAGAGGATGAAAAACTCAACTCTAACGTGAAGAAAGAACCGCACCCCCAGAAACCTGACTTCCCCCTGCACCTGTCAGACTGCAAGGGACAAATGAGACATAAGATCTTTCCTTTCCTGGCCCCACGAAGACAAGATCAATGTGAGCTTCACTTGTAATCCAGTCAAGAATAGAACCTCGCCATCATAGAGGCTGCACCAGGGTCTGCATTTTAGAAATTTGTGGGTGATCTAAAAATGAAGGAACCAGAGCTAAACTCATTTGCCACACACAGTGTCTAAACATTTTAAACACATACATCCACGCACACGAAGCTAAGAAACAAATCCATGCATTGACACCCACGAAGATTCCCTTTAGAATTAAATCCATATTCTGTCCTAGTCTTGATAGTTTTCCTGACAAGAGGAGAAATACATCAAAATTGCAGTAGTGTATGGCTTTCTACACCGCTGGGAGCAGTTCTTTTCAAAGTATTCTCTTGCAAAAACTCATCTGCATGTCAAATTAACAGATGCGAATTTGGAAAACCCAGCTAAGGGTAGCAGTGTTCTCACAGCCAACAGATACAAGTGCTAAGAAACAAAAAGCAATGCAGCTATCACATGAAAAAGACAACACGAGCTGATCAATACACACCCATGATGTAACTATGTAGGAGGGACACTGGATTTCCAACACGCTTACCAGAAACACATCAGCAAACAAGTGTTGGTCCATACATCCAGTCTCAGATGTCTAAGAGCAATTATTCTAAAAGAACACAGACTCATTTGGTGTTATATGCCCTGGCAGGATTCTTAAAAGTGAACCAGTTGCTTCCCTTAGAGCAGCAGTCTCTACCTTGGCCAAACACTGGAGTCACCTGAGAAGCGCTGCAAACTACTGATGCCCAGTCTCATCCCCCAGAGTCTGATTTAGTTGGGTTGTAGGACAGACTGGACAGTGGAGGTTTTAAAAGCCCCCCAGGTGATTTTAATGTGCAGCTCAAAGAGCAGCACCCTATTTTAGAGCCCTATGCTGTATGTTCATCTAAGCACAGTTCATGCATCTGTCCTTCTCTGCCTCTTGACAGACTCATCTTGGTCTCTCTAGGCGCAACTATGATGCTTGGGAGAGAGTACTGTCTCGTAAATGTTTGATGAATGAATAAGAATATGTAGACCCTTACTGTGTGCTAGGCTGGGGGACCAAGCATCTCAGTTTGCCTGAAACAGAGGGGCTTCCCTAGATGTGTGACTTTTCAGTGCTAACTTGAGACCAGGTAAACCAGGATGGCTGGTGGGTATTGGGTGCTATGCTGAAAACTTGCAAAGATTTGTTAATTTAATCCTATCAACAACCTGAGGTGGATGCTATTATTACTCCCATTTTATAGATAAGGAAACTGAGGCACAGAGATAGTAAGTGATTGCCCTGACCAGACAATGAGTAGTAGACCTGAGATTAGACACAGGGCTTGCTAAATGCAGAGTCTACATACTTATTCATTATGTTGTATTTCCTTCTGACAAAGTTGTGATTTTTTTTCCTGCTTTGTCTGTTGCTTTACCATATATGTCCCAATGTCAAATTTCTGTGGGTAAGTAACCCTTGAAAATAAAAAGTTCCCTTACTCCTTACAGAGGGCATTTGTCAGTCTGAGGACTTCCAAGCTTGGCTGACCAAAACTATAGAGGAGACCCAGCAGGAAGCCCAGGAAACAAGCAAACCCAGAGCTGGATTGAAGGGAGAGTAATAACTGTAAATAGAAAGTAACCTTTTAAAATTATTTTAAAAATTTAAAAAGAAGGGAAAAAATGTGATCCTAATGCTTTAAAAAATAAATAAAAATTAAAAACATAAGGGGAGACAGAAACACTATAAATAGATATAGCTGTTAGTCTTTCTTGCTAGAAACCAAGACCACCTCCAGCCTTTGGTGCATGTATCTGGATGTCAGAGATGTGTTATATACATTGAAAAGTGCTATTTGTAACATTCAAGGAAAATAAGTACCCCCCCAATCCAGAAGCAATGCATATAAGGTTTGGAGTATAACCAACTCACTGCCCCCCTTTCAGGAAATCACTGAAGGATATATAAAAAAAATAAGTAAGTCTCAGGGATGTAATGTACAGCACATGGAATATAATCCATAAAATGATAACTCTGAAAACAAATAAGGAAATCAAAATAATAAAGTAATAGCATAAAGGAAATAAAACAATAGCAGGAAATAAAGTAATAGCACAAAGCTGTTAAAAAAAAACAAAACTTGCCATGTTTAAAGGGCAGGAGGCAGTGCTGGTCACTTGTGTCCCTACCTGAAGGGAGCTTCTCTGCGAAATCTCTCCCAGAACTGCTGCTGCTCCACATCAAAGGCCGAGCATCTCTGGCGGAGAAGGGTCACTTCATTCGCCTGCAGGGGGGCCACCTGCTGCCTCACGGTAACGGCCATCTTCTTTATGTTGCTCCATTTCTCAGGCAGCTCCTGCAAAGGAGAGCCCGGTGGTCAGACCTGCACCGTGTTCCTCTCCACCAGCCACGGTCCTGAGGCTGGATGCACAGGGATGTCTTCATCTCCACCAACGCCAGGCTGGGGTGTCCGGCTTCGCTTGCTCCACCCTTGCTCGGCTCCCTGGCTGCCCACTCTCCACTTCCACCTGCATCTGACTCCACACTAAACTTGCCCTCAACCTCTAGCCAGCAACGTTTGTCCTCGCTGTGTTTTCCAAGAGTGCCTGGGCATCTTCTCTGATGCCCCACATCTCCTCTTAGACCATCTGAACATTCCTCAGACCTGCTTTTTGTTCTCCGAATCAAAAATATGGTTTATTCTTAAATCTGGGAAAAGACCCCAAACATCTCATCCAAATCAGTTCTCCCACATTTCTCCAGTGTTACAGTATTCCCGTTTACTGAGTTTCCAGGAAGTGGAACACATTATGCATATGTGACACATACAGTTCCAAAACATGGATCTCCAAGCCCTGTTTTTCATTTAATCCAAACCCACCTCAGCCTACTCTGAAATTCCCAAACTTCATTTCTCCTATTAAGAAAACATAAACTTGGAGTTCTCATCATGGTGCAGTGGAAACGACTCCAACTGGGAACCATGAGGTTGCGGGTTCAATCCCTGGACTCACTCAGTGGGTTAAGGATCTGGTGTTGCTGTGACTATGCTGTAGGCTGGCAGCTGTAGCTCTGATTGAACTCCTAGCCTGGGAATCTCTATATGCTGCATGTGCAGCCCTAACAAGCAAAAAAAAAAAAAAGATAAAAGAAAGAAAACATAAACTTCGCACTGACCTCCAGCTGCTTAAACACTGTTTCTGGCAGTTCCTGGTCATAGGTCTTCAGCAGTTCAATAGTTTGCTTTAAAGGCTCAAACATCTCATCAGTGTTGCTCTGCCGTTCTTTAAGAGCCATGAGGTGTCCCATGATCTCAACCAGGCCTTTGAAATCTCCTTTTTCCACTTTCTTGAGCAAACCACTCTCACTGTCTTTTATAAATGCTTCAAGGTCGGACAAGCTGAGCAAAACAGGCAGAATGTGAGGAGCTACTCTCCTCGTACTCCTCAAAGGAAGATCTGCATGTTTCCCCAAGACTAATAGCTATTATTGTGGACAACCCTCCACATCCTGATGATATTATTGTGGAAAAATCCCCATATCCTGATGATTAGATATGATTCCCTTTGGAAGTGTCAAAGTCACAAAAGACAAAGACTGACCCTCCACGACAGAGATTCAGGGCCCAGGACACATTATTGGGCCCATCGGTGAAATGCGCCTAAGTTTGTAGATGAGTTACCACTTCTACGTCAATATTAACTTCCTCGTTTTTATAAATGTATCACGGTTATACAGGATGTTATCACTCGGGACAACTGACAGAAGGTAAAAGACAATTCTGTATGGTATTTTTACAACTTTTTTGGGAAGTCTGAAAGTCAAAGTGAAATAATGTCAAGGTGTATTTATTATACATTATTCTTCTAGTCTGAAATTATTTTTTAAAAACTGGAAATAAATACCATGGTCTCTAAGCTCACAGGCATTTGGGTTTAACTGTGTCTACAAAGATATGGTTACATGTTAGCCATTTAACATCTCCGAGCCTCAGTTTCCTCATCTATAAAACTGCAAACATCATTTCTTGCTCACTGGTTATTGTGAGAATTAAAGGAGATTCATTCTTTAATTCAAAAATGTTTACCAGGCAATTATTATGGGCCCCAGCAAGCTCCCAGGTTTTGAGGATGGAATAATAAATAAGATAAACAAAGGCTTGGTCCTGATAAAACTTACATGCTAGTGGGAAAAAAATAGGAAACAGATTGATGAGCTGATAAATTGCACAGTTTCACATGGTGATGAGCAGTATGAGACAATGGCAGTGAGCCAGGTCTGTTTTACATGGGGCGGTCAGTGAAGGCCTTTCTACTGAGGTGATGTTTGAGCAGAAGTGTAAACGAGATGAAGGAGTGAGTCACAGAAAGAAACAAGAGAGGGGCTTTCCAGGCAGAGGGAGCAGCACGGGTAAAAGCACTGAGGCTGGAGGTTGGATTCGGTCTGATTTGTTTGAGGATAAGGGAAAAGTCGGGGTGGAACATTAGAGGAACAGGAGGAAGCATGGAGGGATAAGAGGCCAAAGAAGGGGCCAGACGCTAGATGGCCTTACTGGCCGTGATAAGAAGTTTAGATTTTATTCCAAGTGGGAGAATTCTAAGTAGGAGAAGGGAACAAATTTGATTTATTTTCAGAAGTATCTGTGGCTGGAGGGGAACACATTTCAGCTGGAGGTGGTGCGGGTGATGGTTATGGTGCTGGTGGCACAGGTAGGGAGACAAGAAGAGAGGCTGGGTGGCACTTGGGGTCTATGATGGTTTTTCCAGGTGACAGAAGATACTGGCTTTCACCCAGATGGTGGATGTGAGGAGTGGTCAGATTCAGACAGTGTTGCATGGACAGCCAATAAAATCCACTGGTGGGTTGGGAGAGAGGTGTGGGGGAATAAGAGAAATCAATAAGGACTCCTGGCAGTGGGGTAAATGACGATACCCCTTAAAGAGATGGGGAAGAACTGGGGCAGACCGGGGGTTTTTTTGAGAGAGAGGAGTAAGTTTTACATGTGTTAGGCGTGAGCTGCATCACAGACACTAGACACCAAAGGGAGATACTTATTAGGCAGTTGGCATTGTGGCACAGTGGAAATGAATCTAAGAACCATGAGGTTGCGGGTTCAATCCCTGGCTTCGCTCAGTGGGTTAAGGATCTGGTATTGTCATGAGCTGTGGTGTAGGTCACAGACATGGCTCAGATCTGAAGATGCTGTGACTGTGGTATAGGCTGGCAGCTACAGCTCCAACTAGACTCCTAGTCTGGGAACCTCCATAAGCTGTGGGTGCAGCCCTAAAAAGACAAAAGACAAAAAAAAAAAAGTTAGATTAAATGTCATCTGGAATATGACTGCGGATAGAAATGAAATTCTAGGATTGAGGTTTTAGGAATTCTAACATATTAATGCTAGAGAAGATGAGCCCAGCCAAGGAGACCAAGAAGGAGGAAATCATGAGAGTAAGATAAAGAAATTGTGTGGGAAGGAGTGATCAGCTGTGCCAAATACTGTTGACAGGTACAAGTAAGAAGATGCCTGATAGTCACCACTGGATGCAGCCATTTGAAAACTAATTGGTGACCTTGACCACACTGGTTTCAGTGGAGCAGTCTAATAAAAGCCTGACTGGAGGTCTCCCAAAACAATAGAAATTAGAACAAAAATAAACCCATGGGACCTAATCAAACTGAAAAGCTCTTGCACAGCAAAGGAAACCCAAAAGAAAACAAAAAGACAACTTACAGAATGGGAGAAAATAGTTTCAAATGATGCAACCGACAAGGGCTTAATCTCTAGAATATATAAACAACTTATACAACCCAACAGCAAAAAAGCCAATCAATCAATGGAAAAATGGGCAAAAGATCTGAATAGACATTTCTCCAAAGAAGATACACAGATGGCCAACAAACACATGAAAAATGCTCAACATCGCTGATTATAAGAGAAATGCAAATCAAAACTACCATGAGATATCACCTCACACCAGTCAGAATGGCCATCATTAATAAATCCACAAATAACAAGTGCTGGAGGGGCTGTGGAGAAAAGGGAACCCTCCTACACTGTTGGTGGGAATGGAAACTGGTACAGCCACTATGGAGAACAGTTTGGAGGTACCTTAGAAATCTACACATAGAACTTCCATATGACCCTGCAATCCCACTCTTGGGCATCTATCCAGACAAAACTCTACTTAAAAGAGACACGTGCACCCGCATGTTCATTGCAGCACTATTCACAATAGCCAAGACATGGAAACAACCCAAATGTCCATCGACAGAGGATTGGATTCAGAAGATGTGGTATATATACACAATGGAATACTACTCAGCCATAAAAAAGAATGACATAATGCCATTTGCAGCAACATGGATGGAGCTAGAGAATCTCATACTGAGTGAAATGAGCCAGAAAGACAAAGACAAATACCATATGATATCACTTATAACTGGAATCTAATATCCAGCACAAATGAACATCTCCTCAGAAAAGAAAATCATGGACTTGGAGAAGAGACTTGTGGCTGCCTGATGGGAGGGGGAGGGAGTGGGAGGGATCGGGAGCTTGGGCTTATCAGACACAACTTAGAATAGATTTACAAGGAGATCCCGCTGAATAGCATTGAGAACTTTGTCTAGATACTCATGTTGCAACAGAAGAAAGGCTGGGGGAAAAATGTAATTGTAATGTATACATGTAAGGATAACCTGACCCCCTTGCTGTACAGTGGGAAAAAAAAAATGCAAAAAAAAAAAAGCCTGACTGGAGGGTAAGCTGGAGAATGAGGACTTCTGTTTCGAGGTGTATGATGTATATGATAATACAAATGACTCTTCTGCTAAGACAACAAAAATACTTCAGCAGAATATTTCAAAATCATTTAAAAATGTATCACTAAGGTGGTGTGAAATCATGGAATCTCCAGAGGCCGAAAAGGTACTGATAGCAAGAACCCTGAGAGGTAAGCAAGATTCAAGGCTGGGTTTCACAGGATAGTTTCCACTGAACCCTGGAGCCCTTGGGCTTCTACTTTGATGTTTTATGAGATGTGGAGGAGGACAGGTGGTTAAGCTGAGGGCGCGCACAAGGTGAGGAGGCTAACAGGAGGCTGCACATGAAGCTGCAACTCTGTGAGGGTGAACAAGAAGTAAATACGCTGCCCACTGAGGGGCAGCATGGAAACTCGCCCGTAGTAACCTGTGCAGTAGGTGGACTACTGTAAGCTGAAGTACAAGTGGTCTGGGGATGATCCTTTCTGGAGGAATGCAGGAAGAATCCAATCCCCAAGGATTAAACTGCAAAGAACATGATTTTATAATCAAGAGTCACAAAGTACACAAGGAAAGAAGTCACCATGAGCAGATAGATGCCAGCAGAAACAGCTAAATTAAACCTGTGAAGATTTTAGATATTGGAATTCAAATGCAGAATCTAAAATAGCAATATTTGGGAAGTTCTCTTTTGGTGCAGCAGGTTAAGGATCCAGCATTGCCACAGCTGTGGCACAGGTCACAACTGCAGTGCAGGTTTGATTCCTGGCCTGGGAACTTCCACATGCCAGGAGGGTGGCCAAAAATAAAATAAAACAGAATATTTAATATGTCAAAAGGACAAAGGGTTCTTGTTTAGGTGGCTGGCTTTACTGTTTCTGACCCAGGTACCAGGAGTAAGTGCTTTCCCTGAATTTTCCCAGACGTCTACTCAAGATTGACATAGAAAAACAGCTTCATCCTTTTAAGCATGATGTATCAGTTTGTACAGAAGAGATTTCTTTAGGAATCACCCTTCAGAAGCCTAGATAAGTCTTACATTCCCAACAGGTCTCTGCCCTTACCCCTCTCCAACTTGCCTTTAAGTTCAAGCATAAATTCAGCATTGTCTCAGAGTCAGGAATGGAGGCAATTTCAGAGGCTGTCCAAATATGCTCAGAATCTGCGATAGTATGTGGACATTTGTATTGAATAACGGATTCCAAGGAGTGACCAAGCTTACTGAAGTGGATACATAAAAATTATGGCATTACTTTCTGAAGAGAAGCTTTTACTATGTGTTCCAGGAATGCTAAAGTTATCATACTATGCCATTACTGGATAATTCTAGGAGAATGAAGCTCATAATTTTCCATATGCCTCTATGTTACTTTGATCTATGGCATAAAGAAACAAACCATTTTTAAGCTGACAAATCAAAAGTTTTCTTAAAATCATCTTCTGGTAAATGTATTCTAAAACTTGGAAAGTGAATAGATAAAAGAGAATGAATTTGAGCAAAGAACAAGAAAGTGGAAAAATGAGTAAGCAAAATTATAAAGCAACCAAATATATAAATCTAAAAATGGAAAGTATAGTTAAAATTTAAAGCTCAATGAATGGATTAAACTGGAGATTTAGACAAAGCTAAAAGAGAGAAACTGTTGTATGATACAAGTGGAGAAGTTATTCAACTGCAATGCAGAAAAACCAAAAAGTGAAAACTATGAAAACTGTTCAAAGACACGGAAGCCACTGAAAAGTGTCTAAGTGTAATAAGTGTAATACTAGGTCCGGAGGAGGTAATAAGAGAGAATGGGCAAGAAGCAGTCTTCGAGGAAATCTTGGTTAAGAATTTTCTTGAACTAATGAAAGACACCAACTACAAGATCAAGGAAGCCCAACAAAATCAAGGTGGAATTACTATAAAGAAACCCTCACATAGGTACTTCAACATGAAACTGAAGATTACCAAAAATAAAAAGAAATCTTAAAATTAGCTGCAAAGCAAAGACAGATTTCTATTACAAACAAAAAACAAAATCTAAGCTGACCATGTAACACCAAAAATGAAGCCAAGCCATAATGGAATAATATTTTCAATAGACTCACAGAAAATATGTTATCTTAGGAGTTCCCATCATGGCTCAGTGGAAACAAATCTGACTAACATCCATGAGGAAGCAGGTTTGATCCCTGGCTTCGCTCAGCAGGTTAGGGATCCGGTGTTGCTGTGGCTGTGGTGTAGGCCAGCCGCTGTAGTTCTGATTCGACCCTGGTCTGGGAACCTCTATATGCCATGGGTGTGGCTCTAAAAAGAAAAAGAAAAAACATTACCTTAGAATTCTCTCTTCCACAAAATCTTTTTTTTTTTTTTTTTTTTTTAAAGAATGAGGGCAAAATACATGCATGTTCGAATCAAGGAGGAATGAGAGTTCCACCAATAGAACCTTATTAAAGAAACTTCCAGTGGCTATACTTCAGAAAGCAAGTCTATAACATAGAAAGATGGAATGAGCAAAGACAGTAAACACATAGGTAAATTTAAATAAACTTTGAGTGTATAAAAATAAAGTATAATTTGTGGAGTTTACATAAGTAATAGAGAACAGCTGAAATTACTTGGAATGATAGAATATAATTCAATGGATAAATAGTTGAGATGAAACTATTCTAAAGTCACTGTATTGGTTGTGAAAAGAGTAACAGTACTGATAAGCTTATTCCTCTTAAAACTAGGTGTGATTAACCATTAGAACAGAAGACTTAGGACAACATCCAAATTAGCAGAAGGAAAAAAAAATGGATAAGAAAAATGAAAAATAAAACATAAAAAAATTCAACCCAAAAGCAGGCAAGAAAGCACACAATAAAATGGTAGAAATGAATTCAAATATAGCACAAAAGACATTAATGAACAAAACCCTCCAGTTGAAAGAAAGATATTAAGGTAGATAAAACACTCAGTTCTCTGCCAATTATAAAGATCTCTTCTAATATAAAGGCACAGAAAGTCTGAACGCCAGAGGGTAAAATGAGAAATACCAGGCAAATATCATACAAAGGAAATTGGTTTCATTATATTAATATAACAAAACACACTTTAACCCAAGAAATATAGCTAGGGATGAAAGATTTTTTAACGTGTGACTAAAAGATTCTATTTTCCAGGAAGATATAAAAAGTCAAACTCTGTATGCTTATATAATATAATCTTAAGATACATGAAACAAAAAGTGACAGAGTTACAAGGAGAAATTGACAAGCCACCATCAAAGTGGAATATTTTTAACACAATTATCTCAGTAATTGATAAATTAAGCAGAAAAAAATGGTGGTGAGGTTATAGTGAATTTGAAGAAAAAAAGTTTGATCAATAGGCATGCACAGGAGTTCCCGTCGTGGCGCAGTGGTTAACGAATCCGACAAGGAACCATGAGGTTGCGGGTTCGGTCCCTGCCCTTGCTCAGTGGGTTGACGATCTGGCATTGCCGTGAACTGCGGTGTAGGTTGCAGATGCGGCTTGGATCCCGCGTTGCTGTGGCTCTGGCGTAGGCTGGTGGCTACAGCTCTGATTAGATCCCTAGCCTGGGAACCTCCATATGCCGTGGAAGCGGCCCAAGAAATAGCAAAAAGACAATAAATAAATAAATAAAATAGGCATGTACAGAACATTATACCCAATAGTTTGAGAATACACATTCTTTTCCAATGTGCACAGAACAGTTATAAAAACTGACCAAATTCAACAAATTTCAGAAACTTCTTATTATGTACATCACATTCTCTGACCATAATGCAACTGCTAGAAATTAATAACAGGAGTTCCCATCGTGGCTCAGCAGAAACAAATCTGATTAGTAACCATGAGGATGCAGGTTCGATCCCTGGCCTTGCTCAGGGGGTTAAGGTTCCAGCGTTGCCTTGAGCTGTGATGCAGGTCACAGATGCAGCTCGGATCCCACATTGCTGTGGCTGTGGTGGTGGAGATCAGTGGCTACACCTCTGACTTGACCCCTAGCCTTGGAAACCTCCATATGCTGTGGGTTCAGCCCTAAAAAGACCAAAAAATAGAAAAAGAAAAAAAAAAGAAATTAATAACAGAAATGTAACTAGTATGATGGATATTAAAAATATCTTAGAACTTAATTATAATGAAAATATTACACATTAAGTCTTCTGAGATGTAGGTAAAACTATACTTAAAAGGGAATTTATAACTTTGTGTTACATTAAAAAAGAGAGGGGAGCTCCCTGGTGGCTCAGCAGGTTAAGGATCCAGCGTTGTCACTGCTATGACTCGGGTCACTGCTGTGGTGTGCATTTGATCCCTAGCCTGGGAACTTCCATGTGCTGTGGGTGTGGCCAGAAAAAAGACAGAGGGCTCAAGATGAATAAGCAGAGCACCCATCCTAAGTTAGCCAAACGACAGAAAATAAACCCAAAGAAAGTAGAAGGAAATTATGAACATAAAAGAAAAAAATATCAAAACAGAAATCAAACTATGATAAAGAGGATCCCTGGTTTAATAAGACAGTTCTTTGTAAATCTCTTGGAAGATTAATTAAGGAAAGAAGCCAGAAAACGAAATAGAAGTGAAGAGAAATGTAATGAGGGACATATCCATAGATTCTGCAGAGATTAAATAGGTAAGAGAATAATGTAAATTTCATAACACTTTGAAGAGTTATGTGAAATGGTTACATGCCTAGAAAAATACAATTTACTAAGGAAGAGAAAACCTTAATATTCCTATGAACATTAAAGAAATTACAGATAAAAATTTTGCCACAAAGAAAATACCAAGCCAGATGGTTCAAAAGGAGACTTAAATCAAACTTTCAAAGATCAGAAAATTTCAGTCTTACAGAGAATAAACAAGAAGGATTACTTCCTAACCTTTTTTATGACACTAGCAAAACCACAGAGCAAGATCAGACAAAGACAGTACAGAAAGGAAAACGTTGAAGGCCAGTCTCAGCAAACACAGATACATCAGTGCTTTGCTATATAAAACATGTGCAAACCAAAACAATCAGCGGACATAATGAAAAAGACAATATTTCATGTTGGTGGGCTTATCGCAGTAATGCTGCGTTGGTTCAATATTAGAAATCAAACAATATATTCACAACTTAAACACATTAAGGGAAAAAAACAGAATTATCTGAATGGAACTAGAGAAAGCTCTTAATAAAATGTTATGTCCATATGTGCTAAATCCACTTAACAAATTAGGAGTAGAAAGGAACTTCTTTAATCAGATGGAGAGAATCCACAGAAACTCACAGAAGAGTATACGACATAACAAAATGCTGAAAGCACCCCCTTTAAGATTAGGGACAAAACAATGATACTTGTCATCACCACTTTATATGACGTTACACAGACAGTTCTAGTTAGTGTGCTCAGATAAGAAATAGCAACAAAATGTATTAAAAGGGAGTTCCCATCGTGGCTCAGAGGTAATGAACCTGAGTAGCATCCATGAAGACGTGTGTTCGACCCCTGGCCGCACTCAGTGGGTTAAGGATCTGGAGCTGCCATGAGCTGTGGTGTGTAGATCGAAGACACAGCTGGGATCCCACATTGCTGTGGCTGTGGCTGTGGCATAGGCCAGGCAGCTGAAGCTCTGGTTTGACCCTAGCCTGGCAACTTCCATATGCTGTGGGTGCAGACCAAAAAAAAAAAAAAAAAAAAAAAGGAAAGAAAAGAAAAGAAATTCATTTAAAAAAAAGACTGAGAAGAAGAAACAAAATTATCATAAATTTGTAGATGATGACTGTGTACATAGCAACCCCCAACGAGTACACAGATAAATTACTAGAATTAACAAGTTAGTTTATTTGTGTTGCTTGATACAAAATCAATGTATAAAAATTAATTTCATTTCCATAGAAAATATGATTTAAAAATATTCATACTAGGAGCCAGGAAATAAAATATTAAGGAATAAATCTTAACAAAGACATGAAAATTATTTTAAAGGTAATGATTATAAATTTCATTGAAAGACATTAAAGAAGACAAATGAGAGATAGCATGTTTCTAGACAGGAATACTCAGTACTATAAAGATGACAATTCTCCACACGTTGATCTATAGTCACTGCAAATATAATCAAAATCCCAATGGATTTTTTTTCTTCTACAAACTGATATAAAATTTATGTAAAATAGTAAGGGCCGAGAATTGCTGAGACATTCTTAACAAAACTGAACAAGGTGGGGACTTGCCCTGCCAGATATCAAGATTTATTACAGAGCTACAGTAAGGAGGAGTGCGTCATATTAATGCAGTGACAGACAAGGAGCTCCTTAACACCAAAGATAAAGCTATAAAACTTTTAGGAGAGCATACAGAGAAGTATCATCAGGATCTGAGGACAAGAAAGGATTAATTTAACAGGAGAAGACAACACAAGGGGAAAGATGGACACACGTGGCTACATAAAAATGAACTGTTCACCAAAATAAACTATAAACGCAGTGGGAAGACAGGCCACAATGTGGCTTTATTTTTATACATTATATTTGCAATATATACAAACAGAAAATGATCAGATATACAGCATATAAGTAACTTCTAAATACCAAAAAGGAAAAGATAAAGTAGAGGAAAAAAAACAAAAAACAAAACCGAGAAAACAAAAAAACAGGCAAGAACCATGAATAAGAGGAGAGGAAACATATGACTCACTCAAAACCACAAAAGATGAGCCGCTATGTTCAGAGAGTAATGTAAAATATTTATCACAATGAGATGACACTGAACTCCCACCAGAATGACCAGCATTATACGGTTTGTCAGTAACAAGAGGTGTTGAGGATGTGGGGCTATTTTCACACCTTGGAAGAGCTGGCATATGACCCAGCAATTCCATTTTTTTTTTTTTTTTTTTTTTTACTTTTTTAGGGCTGCACCTGCAGCATATGGACGTTCCCAGGCTAGGGGTCAAATTTGAGCTGCAGCTGCAAGCCTCTGCCACAGCCACAGCAACACAGGATCTGAGCCACGTCCGCAAACTATGCCATAGCTCACTGCAACACTGGGTCCTTAACCCACTGAGCAAGGCCAGGGAATAAACCTGCATCCTCACAGATGCTAGTCGGGCTCATTACTGCTGAGCCACAACGGGGACTTCTGTTCAATTCCATTAAGTACACATCCTAGAGGAATGCTTGCTTGTGTATATACCATGATACCTGTATAAGAGAACTCACAGAAATCTTGTTGCTATTATATTATCCATCCTTCCATCTGTCCCTCTATCCATCCATCCATCCATCCATCCACCAATCTATCCTTCCCTCCCTCCTTCTAGTATCAGGCGCTGTGCTAGGCAGAAGTGGATCCAGGCTGAGAAGAGTGGTCACGTCTTCCCGCCTGAGCTGGACCTTAGATGGTATTTGGAGCTGGAGCCTTTGAGGAGGCAATTAGGGTTAGAGGAGGTCATTAGGATGGGGCCTTCATGAGGTATTAGTGGCCTTATAAGAAGAGGTAGAGGGATCTCTCTCTCTGCATAGGTACCAAGGAAAGGCCATGTGAGGACACAATGAGATGGCAGATGTCTGCAAGCTAGGAGAGAGGTCTGGCCAGGAATCAAATGGGCTGGCACCTTGAACTTGGACCTCCCTGCTTCCAGAATTGTGAGAAATAAATGCGTTGTTCAGGTCACCTGGTGGGTGGTATTCTGCTATGTTAGCTGCTAGGAGGCTGATATCAATTCCAATGCCTGTACGTGGGTGGGGGGATGTGAAGCTTCTAGGCCTTTTCCAAGTGCACCACTCCTCTGAATCTCATGAATTCACTAATATCGAAGCTCTTGAAACCCCATCCTTTTGGTTTTTTTTTTGTTGTTGTTGTTTTTTGTCTTTTTGTCTTTTTTGTTGTTGTTGTTGCTATTTCTTGGGCCGCTCCCGCGGCATATGGAGGTTCCCAGGCTAGGGGTTGAATCGGAGCTGTAGCCACCGGCCTACGCCAGAGCCACAGCAACGCGGGATCTGAGCCGCGTCTGCAACCTACACCACAGCTCACGGCAACGCCGGATCGTTAACCCACTGAGCAAGGGCAGGGACCGAACCCGCAACCTCATGGTTCCTAGTCGGATTCGTTAACCACTGCACCACGACGGGAACTCCCCCCTTTTGGGTTTTTATGGTACTGCACAGGTATGATTTATAAGCCATCAGACACTGGAGACTGATTTAACCCTTATTTCTTCTCCCCTCTCTGGAGGTCAGGGGTGAGAATGAAAGCTCCAATCTCTAATCACATGGTTGGTTGTCCTGGCAACAACCTCCCTTCCTAAGGTGAGGTCCAAAAGTCACCATTAACATGACAAAAAAAAGACACCATTATGCTTCTCATTACTTAGGAAATACAAGGGTTTTAGGAGCTTTTGCCAGAAACAGAGACTAAGACCAGATATATATGTCTTATTACAAATCATATAACCAGATGATTTTTTGTAAAAAAAGGTTGGACATTTTTTTACAGTAAATGAAGAATATAAGAGGTAAGACAAGATGGGATAAATCCTAACACTTACTAAGAGAAGGTGGAAATAGAATTACAAGGCACATAGTAGATACTCAAATGTTTTCAATTATTCTGATTATTTCTATTTTATCTAATTTCGAGAACAAAATGAGACATTCTCCCAAAGTGGAGCAAAGCAGTCAGTTTATGGAATCACCAACTAATAAAACTGGAAGGCACCTTGGAGGAAGCCAGTCAAACTGTCCTCTTTCAGAGACAAGAAACGGGTTCAAAGAGAAGAACACAGGCCTTCTAAGTGCTCTATCGTGTTTTCCTGTCAAACCAACTGTTAGACCCTGTGAAGCCTTACCTGGTAGAGGTATGTGGCACCTGCTGTCACTATGCCCTGCATCAACATGTATATTGGATGCACTGACATTTGAGGCCCGGCCCACTCAGGAGGGGATACACCTCCCAGGATTGGTCAGTTCCTGGAGACAGTAAACAACCTGCCTCTGAGTGTGCCTTTCATATGCAAGCCAGGCCATCCAGAATCCATATCCCCAACCACCTCCTCCATCTGGCTCTCACACTCTCGGCCACTGTCTACCTGTCCTGGGGCCAGATACCAGACAGCCCTTATACCCCAGAGTCTTTTGAAATTATTAAAAAAAAAAAAAAAAACAAAAAACCCTAGCCGATCCTAAACCTGTTTCCCCTGCCTTCCCCATCCTTCTCCATGGAAGCGTAATAAACGCTCCTGCCCATGTTTGCCCTTGCTCCCTCTGCCTCCTGACTGACCCTGGGGCTTCCCCGTGCAGCCCGCATGGTGTGGTGGGCCCCCTCCTTGTGGGATCCATGAGCCTAAAAAACTTTTCAATGGCAGGCATCTCCTGCTCCGTGGGCCTGGCCACAACTAAATAATAATAGAGCCTCCATTTGAAACATGTCCCCAGTGTGCTTGTGGCAACAGACCTGCTAGTGGAGAGGGATCACAGAACAACTGTCCCTCCCAACAGCACTCCACTCAGGGGCATCACTGTCACCTCCCCAACTCCCACCATCACTTCCCTTTCTCGCCTCTGTGGAAAGAGTGTGGAAAACTGGCTGTTTCTTCTTAAAGAACACTTGAAAAGCCCTGTTTGAAACATCCCGCAGTGATTTCCTGCAGGTTTCCTAGGGCGGAGAACTTGCAAAGCCTCTCAGAATTTGTCTGTAGATAGATGCAACCTCGACTTTGCTGTCTCCCTTCTACATCACGGGTGTGAGTGCAACCAGCACCAAACTCAGCACTGCTAACGCACGAAAGCTGATCACCGAACAGAGGGACCACGGCACCCCTGAGGATTCTGTGGGGGGCAGGGGCGGGAGATCTGGGAGGACAAGGCTAAGGTGAAGTGACTGGGGGACTGCTAACTCAATTACTTATCTAAGGCTGATGCTCTGGCTTCAAGAACTTGGTGCTGGGATGGGGGTCCAGGTCCACAGTGGAACAGACAGAATTTCAGGTCCAATCTGTCACATGGTCAGGCCATCCAAGACGGCTGTTCCCGTGCTCTCTGTGCATCCCTTGCCTGACCAATGCCCGCTTCACCTACGCCCGCTCACATGACTGACCTTCCTACCTACCTGCCCCCATCCCCAGCTAACTGTTCTTATTAAGGGGGGAGAGAGGGACATGCCCCTCCGTTGGTTTCCCCGGTAACTAATGAGCCAACCTGACATAATTCTCCTATAACTGGCAACCTCCCCTTCCCCCTGGGGGGAAAGACCGCCACCACCTCCTGCCCACTGTCCATCACACACAGTGGGGTGTTGCTCCAGGACCTTGCTTCAGATGTGTGAGATCCCCCATCCATTAAACCACTGATGTCTCTGATTCCAGACTCTCTCTTTCTTCGGTCTTAAAGCTGGGCAAGTGCAGGCCTCGCAGGCCTGTGCGCATCCCTGACAGGCATCGGGGCTGTGGGGAGTGAGTGAATTCCACCTTGCACAGCTAGGTAATCGGAGACAAGGGGTAAGTGGGAGAAATAAAATCTAAGAGGTCCATTAGACCCCCTCTCCTTCTCGGGCTTAAAGAGATTTCACAGTCAGAGTTGTAAAGGGCACTTAGATCTTCTATTACTGTATCGAACATTATTTACCACTTACTGAGTGCCTTCCACACACTGGGCACCAAATGGAAAATGAAACAAAAAGGAGAGGGCAGGGCTAGAGTTACTGCTGGTGTCCAGAAGCCTGGAACCTTCAACTAGCTGTTTTAATTTTTAATTTAACCAATGAACCTATGGAGGGAAATGTAAAAAAGATTAACAACACCGTGGTTCCCCACAGCCCGGGGAAGCTGGAAGCAAGCCAGAAGGACCACATTACCTGTGAGTGACGTAGTCCACGAGATGCTGTTTGAACGTGAGGCTCCACTTCTTAATTACATTCAGCAGAGAGGCTTTAAAGGGCCGCACATCAATCTTCATCCAGCCGTCAAACACCTTGGTGGGCTCCAGCTTGCACACATCTTCATGGAGCTTTTCATAGGAGTCGATCTGCGCTTTGAACTGATGGAGGAGTGGGGGGTTCTCTGGAATGCCGTCCTCCGAGTGGGCTTCCAACTCCTCAGCCGTGAGGACGTGCCCGTACAACAGGAACTGGCCCAGTGCCTCCTTCCGGTCCTCCACGTAGAGGTAGGCATACTGGCTGAGTGTGTTCCGGTAGGTGCAGCAGAGGGCCATCGCGCTCTGGACCCGTTCCATGAGCTGGTCCCTCATGCCTGCCAAACCGGCCATGGCCTCCAGGTCAGCCTGAGGGAGCAAGACAACAGTGGGCAGGTGACACCTGCGCTTCACAGGGGTCCCAGGTCTGGCTGGGCGGGGGAAAGATGGTTGCAGATCCCATACCTGATAGTGGGGAGAGTCGCTCTGAGGGGAAAGCCGCGGCACCAAGGATGATATTCTAAAGATGCTGGTGACAAGACCATCAACAATGTCACAGAGGCCACCCTTCGCTCCAGACTCCAGAGATGGGCAGAACACCAATTCTGGGATGGCTAAGCTCAGCTGTGCTTCAAATATCGGGGTGAGTCCTGCATTACACTCTGAAAAACAAGGAACACAAGCAAAACAAAGGAGAATGGGTAAAACAGAGTGCGATGCTGTTTTAAAAGCACTCAGGGCATTTCTTTCCTTTAGGGGAGCTGTTTGGGTATAAGAAAATGGAAATGTAAAATCTGCTGACACCCCAGAAAGGCAAGGGTGACAGCCCTGCAGAGTTTATCAGCAGGGAACCAGTGACATTCTGAGTACACTAATTTTTCTGCAGGGCTGTCCCGGGCACTGAAGGACCTTTACTCTCCTGGTCCACAGAGAGCACATCCCAGTGACTGATGAACCCAAGCCAGTCCCCTTGCATGTTCCCAAATGCCTCCCGGGGGACAGTACAGCCTCTGGTTGAGAAGAGGTTGCTTTTGTAAAGGCAATTTCTTGGAAGCAGCTGATTTCTTCCTGGGCACAAACCAGGCAATTCCACTGACAGCCACTAGGGGAACAAGGATGCACTTGTCCAAGGCTATTCAGGCATGAAAAAAATAGAAGTCACAACCCTGCCTGTTTTGCTCCTTTTCTGTAAAAACAGGACTTATTTTAATTCTGTAGTCCTGTAGTGATAAAAATTTTAAAAACAGTATAAATAACTAACAAACCTCTGACTGCTTGCTAGACTAACTTGCCTTGCTAAATATAAATCAAAATGTAATATGGAACAAAATGTTCCAAGTACAAGATAAATGCTTAAAATTAAAAAAAAAATAACCTCTTATTTTCATTTTTTTTTTTTGACTGGAAAAATAGGAGACTGTTGCATACCTGTAGAGGAGGGCTGAGCGACGAGGACCCCCCACCTCCAACATCAGAGGAGGTCTGCCAGTCACTGTGATGAGCACAGTTGGCACTGGTCCCTAAGGAGCCAGTTCTCCAGTCTGGAGCCTGTGTTTCACGCCACACTGTTTACCTGCCCCTGGCTGGAGAAGGTGGCCTCCCACCCTGTTGACTATGCTGGAACCCATTTCCTGCTGCGGCATCTCCTTGATTTGGAGCACCTCTCACCGGGAAACCAAAGACTTTGCCTCTGACCTCAGTCATTCCACCTACCAGGGTGGGGATGGGGGTCGCCCACCTGAGCGGTATCCAGCCTTGCCCCTCTCTGCATCCTCAGCCTGTGTGTCTGCATGTGTCTGCTGGGACTGGATACCCAGACACTGGTCTCAGCCTACCTATTTTAACTCTGCATTTGCTTTCTTTCCTTGGGTTGGACTCAGGGTCTTAAACGCTCATCACACCTTCTTCATACTTGCTAAGCTCCTCAGAATCTACCAGAATGCGAAAGGTTTACTTCTACTTTATTCTGGAACTCTTTTGCCCTTTCCCTCCCATCACTTACTAACCAAGGTTAGACTCACTATAAAATCTTTCTGCACCTGAACCCACTGTATAGACTATAAATTCAAAGCCCTTCGCTATCTTGCAGCAACCTCACAGAATGCCCATTACCACCTTACCATTCATTTTCCTTTTTTTCTTTTTTCTTTTTGGTCTTTTTTGCCTTTTAGGGCCGCACCTGAGGTTCCAGGCTAGGGAATCCAATCGGAGCTGTAGCTGCCCGCCTACGCCAGAGCCACAGCAACTCAGGATCCGAGCTGCGTCTACAACCTACACCACAGCTCACGGCAATGTGAGATCCTTAACCCACTAAGCAAGGTCAGGGATTGAACCCATGTCCTCATGGATGCCAGTCAGGTTTGCTAACCACTGAGCCACGACTGGAGCTCCCATTCCTTTTCCATTTGAAAGCTACCTCATCCCAGGCTTCTCGTCTGATACTTTTTACACAGAGAAACTTCTATCTCTTGCACTTACACGGCTGCTACAACCTCCCTGCATCCCCAAAAGGCTATGAAGATAGAGTACATCCAGCCTGAAGGCAGGGAATGTCCCCTCCCAAGGCCATAAGTCAAATCAAGGTGAAGCCACGTCATTAACTGTGCTTCCTGCTGCTCAGCTCAGCCACTTCTCGCTGGGCTTGATTTAGACTGAATTAGCTTTTATGTTTTTGCTTTTGCTATGGGTTTCGCTATCTTAGAACCTGGTTTACCATCTGAGTTTTGAAGAGAGAGAAGACTTATCTTTGGACAATTTAGAAACTCAATACGTTTGTCATTTTACTGTGTATATTTCACAAAATGTTCACAACCTTTTGGGAAAGTCATAGAGCACTCAACTGCACTTCACTGTAACTCAACAGATGTTATTACTGTTATCTTCCCAGTAATAACCCACATCCATAAGCCAGTAAATACCAGTATTTTCCAGGAGGTACTTGAGGGAGCACTCAATGGCAAGAAAGAATCCATCCAGCAACATATCATCAATGTAGTTAACATAAGTTTTCCAGATACTGGAGGTTGGGTCTGCTGAAAAAAGACACAGATTTTCCTGCAAAATAAAAAAGAACGGATATAAACCATGTTTAACAATACGGAAGGAATGGTCTCATCAGCATTAATAGGAATGAAAACAACACGTTGAGAAAAATTGCACTAAGGAAATTTCTATTTCAGGCAGACCTCGGGGATGTTATAGGTTTGGTTTCCAGACCACTGCAAGAAAGCAAATAGTGCAACAGTCCACAAAAGGTTTTGGTTTTCCAGAACTTAAAAAAGTTATGTTTACACCACACTGTTGTCTATTAAGTGTGCAATAGCATTATGTCTTTTTTTCAACCCCTGCTTGAAAGGAACACCAAGTTGACCCATGAAGGAACAGAGGTGTCTCAGCCTCTCCCTGAGAAAGGAGGATGCGGTCAGGCATCCTGCTTCTCAGGAGGGATGCAGATGGATGCAGTGTATGCTCATAGATGCCCACTGATGGCTTTGGAGGAAGCTGCATCAGAGCACAAGTTAGGGTAGGTAGAAAAAGGAAAACTAAGTGTATACGGCATTATAATTCAAGACTTAAAAAAAATCTGAAGTTCAGGCAAGTATTTCCCGTACAATCCTTAGAAATGAGCTGGAGTGTTTTGTTGATGGTATTTAATGTTAACCACAACCCCTTGTCATTCTGACTTAGAAAATGCACACACAGGAATAAACGCACAGACTCCTTCCCTCCTCTTACATGGTATGGTCCCTGACCTGGTGGTCTGGCAGGTATAGACATCATTTTCATCATTCAGATTTTTATAGCAACTTTCCATTTATCTCGTATCTTCAAAGAAAGTGGCTATTACTTTGCAAAAGTAAATTTTCTAGGTGACTCACACCCCATTAGGAAACACTGCCATGTTATAAATTCCCCAAATAAAAAAAAAAAACCTCATCATTCTGCTTTTAAATGTCAAAACTCTAAAATTTCTAAAATGCATTACCTACACGACTCCTTCCTACATAGATTAAAGATTTAATGAAAGTCCATCATCGTGCAAATCACAACACAGTGACAATACAGAATTGCTCTTAGGTGTTATGAAGATGTGTATGTCTGTTTCCTTCTATACTTAAAAACTTTTAGCGTTTGTAACTGCCTTGTACAGTTGCTCTACCTCTTTCCTATTGTCACCCTATCAATATAGCTATCTATAGCTTTCACCTTGGTACCTCAAATCTACTGCGGGACAAGGAGAAAACATGTTGGAATTTTCTGTAAACTAAGAAGAAATAAGCTCAGGTTTCTGGCCCTAGCCAAGATCAAGGAATAAGACCAAACTTGCTATTTTGCTATAAACAACTATAGAACTGGATACAAGAAATATTTATTTTAGGTAAGTGGATAAAGTACAAGATGTGATCCTTAAGAGAAGGGAAATACTTAAGGTGAGCTTCACAACCACCTGGCTTTCTACCTAGAGGCACTTTCCAAACCAGTGCATAGGGGTAGTGGACCTCAAGCTCAATTAGAGCATCCTTCCTGGTGGGCAGAAAAGACAAAACTTGGGGTTTGAGATAGCTGAGGTTGCTGAGTGCTGCTGAGTCTCTGATTGAGTATAAAGCTGTACATACTCAGGGAAAGACTCTGCAAGACCCAGCTGAGAATAGTTCCTAGGGGCTCGAGGCTGAAGGGAGATTATGAAGGTCAGATAGCGCTGGAAGATGGTAGTGTTCTATCATAAATAATGACAATACCTCACAGATAACCCAAGACTTCAGCTGAGACCCCAGAAATGCAGTGCTTTAGTACTGGAGCTCTATTCTAGAGTGAGTCCTCTTTGGACTGTCTCTAATAAAGCTTAAAATAAAGCTCCAGCAGCACCAAGCTGACCCACCAGTCACTTAACTGCCTGGCAGAGCAAAAGCACAAACTCTTTAAGGGAAATAATAGCTAGATTCTAAAGTGGCATCCAACATGACTAGGACATAATAAAAAATTACTAGACATGCAAAGAAGCAGGAAAATGTGACATTTCACCAAGAGAGAAAATAATCACTAAGAACAGACTCAGAAAATAGCTGTCATACCAATCCTGGAACGTCTATTCCTTAGACTTATTTTATATGAGACAAAAATAAACTACCTTCACATTAAAAAAGACTCATAAAATAAAATAAATGTTAGAATTAGCAGTCAAGAATGTTATAATTTGATTTAAAAGTCACCTAAGTTGGTGAAAAATAGATTCGGAAACTCAACAAACTCCAAGCAGGCTGAATATAAAGAAAACTTATTTAGGCACATCACAGTTTAATGGAAAAAAATACATAGAATTTATTTTAAAATAATCTATTAAAAGTACCCTGATAAAAATAATACATCACGGAGAGAGGATTAAGATGGCAGAGTAGAAGGACTGGAGCTCAACTTCTCTCCTAAAAAACAACAAAAGTCACAACTAAAGGCTGAGCAATCTTCAAACAAATGGACCAGAAACCTTAAAAAAAGACACCCTACTCCAGAAGAAAAAGAGGAGGCCACATCAAGAGGTAGGAGGGGCGATTTCACGATATAAACAACCCCACACCTCCCGGGTGGGAAGCCCCACAGGCTGGAAACTAACTGTTTCACAGAGACTCACCTAAAGGAGTGAGAGTTCTGAGCCACACATCAAACTCTCATGTGTGGGGATCCGGCACTGGGAGAAAGAGCCCCTGGAGCATCTGGCATTGAAGGCCAGTGGGGCTCGTGTGCAGGAGCTCCATGGGACTGGGGGAAACGGAGACCCCATTCTTAAAAGGCGCACACGGAATTTCACGTGCACTGGGTCCCAGAGCAGAGCAAGGTCTCCATAGGAATCTGGGTCAAACCTGACTGCAGTTCTTGGAGGACATCCTGAGAAAACAGGGGTGAACGTGGCTTGTTGTGAGGGCAGGACATTGAAGGCAAAGCTCTCGGGAATATTCAGCAGCTGCCTTTCTCTGGAGGGGGCCATTTTGGGAAAATCTGGCCCCACCCGCCAGGCAGGGCTGAGAAGCCCCAGGGCCAACAACAACCCAGGTGGGATCACAGCTCCGCCCTCAGTAAACAGGCTGCCTAAAGACCCCCTCAGGCACACAGCTGCCTCTGATCCCATCCAGAGACTAAGCCCCACCCACCAGAGGGATTAGAGTCGGCTCCTCCTACCAGTGGGCAGGCATCAGCCCCTCCCATCAGGAAGCCTACATCTAGAAAAGATAAAATAAGTAAGTAAATAAATAAATAAATAAATGTATTTTATTCTGTAAAAAAATAAAGATAAAAAAATAAACTGGTAAAAAATAAAATAAAATAAATTAAAAAAAAATAATACATTACATGTAGAGGAACAAAACATTACGACTGGCTTCCCAACAGAAACCTTGGAGGGCAGAAGACAATGAAATGACTTCTAAAAGAAAAACAGAACTGTCTACACAGAATTTTATATTCTATGACGTCTCCTTCAAGAACAAAGGTGAAATAAGGACATTTTCAGATAAACAAAAACTGAGACCATGTCAATAGCAGACCTGAAATGCAAGAAATACTAAAGGCAATTCTTCTGAAGAGATGGTAACTCAGTTCCACAGAAAGGAAAAAAACTGAGCCCTAAAAAGGTGAATACGTGGGGAAATACAACACTATTAATATTTTCTCTGAAGTTTTTTATACAAAAATTATAATACTGTATTGTGGGGTATATTTTACACACAAACACACACACACACCAACACTACAAAAGATGACTGTGCAGTTTGAACTGTTGTCATGTTCCTATATTTCATGAGAAAACTAAGTAGACTGTGATTATTTCCATCAGTTCTGAAACCTAAAACCACCACCACAAATGGAAAGCAACAAGGTAAAGCTGAACGCCAATTGAGAAATCAAAGTAGAATTCTAGAAACTATACAGTTAGTAACAATAAGGTGGGAAAGGAAGAGCTAGAAACAAAAAAGAGATGAAGCAGCTAGAAAACGAATAGCAAAATAGTGACACTAAATTCAACCATATCAATAATTACATTAGGTGTAATAGGAACTATTCTAATTACCAGGCAGAGTCACTAGATGTAGAAGAGTTTCTACTATATGCTATCTATAAGAGGGGGAATTTGAATCCAAACAAGCAAATAGGTTGAATATAAAAGGGTGGAAAGAGATGAACAATGCAGAAAGTAGGAACAGTGAATCTAAAAGAAAAGGCAATAGTATTATTAGAAAAAAATAGACTTCAAGAAAAAGGAATATTACTAGAAATAAAAATAATTTCATAGTGATAAAATGGCCAATTCATCAGAAAGGTCTAGTAATTATAAATGTGTTTGTGGGAGTTCCCGTCATGGACCAGCAGAAATGAATCTGACTAGGAACCATGAGGCTGCAGGTTTGATTCCTGGCCTTGCTCACCGGGTTAAGAATCCAGTGTTGCCGTGAGCTGTGGTGTAGGTCACAGACGTGGCTCAGATCTGGTGTTGCTGTGGTTCTGGTGTAGGCAGGCAGCTGTACTCCGATTAGATTCCTAGCCTGGGAACCTCCATATGCCACAGGTGTGGCCCTAAAAAGACAAAAAGACCAAAAAAAATGTGTTTGTATCTATTAATAGAGCTTCAAATACTTGATGAAAAATCTAACAGAAGCAAAGGATTAAACAGACAAATTCAGAATCATAGGTGGAAATTTTCTTAGCCCTCTAGCTTCAGTAAATGGTAGAACAAGTAGCCAAAAAAACTGAGAAATTATATAGGCAATCTGAATAATACTACCAACCACTTCGAACTAATTGACAATTACAGAACACAACACCCAACAATGGAAGAATAAACATATTGTCAACTGCACAAGGAATAGCCAATAAGATAGACCATATTCTAGGTCACAGAACAAGGCTAATGAATTTTCAACAACTGAAATCTTACAGAGTATTTTCTCTGCCTATCATGGCATTAAATTAGATATCAATTACATTATGCTATCCAGAGAGGCCCCAAATATATGGAAATTAAACAATATACTTCTCAACAACTACCAAGTTAAAGAACAAATCACAAGAGAAAAAAATTTAAAAGTGCATGATAATGAAAATGAAGCAGACCAAGTTTGTGGAATGCAACTAAAGAACTGCTAAGGGGAAAATTTATACCACCTTATATAAGGAAAGTGGTAAAAATCCTTTTATTAGGAAGGAAGGAAGGCTTAAAATCAATACTCTATAAGTTTCTACCCTTACAGGCTAGACAAAAGGATAAGCAGATTAACTGTAAATTAACTAGAAAGAAAGAAGTAATGAAGAACAGAAATTGATAAACTAGAAAACAGATAAAGAAAATTTAAAAGATCAAAAGTACATTTCATTGGGCTTAAAACCACAAGTAACCCAACTGTGATTCATTACTGGCTCTGTGCATGAGATCAACCCATCAGAACTGCCCCAGCGTTACTTTATTAGGGCTGGAGCTGGTGGCCATTTATAGCTCTTTTCCCTTATCCAATCTTGGATGATGAGACACGAAGTTGCCCTGATCCCAATGTGAAGCAGAGCCTTTCTGCATGAAGTGCAGCATTCTGCATTTTTCCTTCTCTTTGTCAAATGCAGTCAGGGACACCACGGTCATCCTGCATCTCTCCAGGCTCTGTAGAGCAAGGCTCTGATGATGCTGGAGGGTCACACTAGGTTGTATGGATGAGTTAGTTTGAGGTGGTGGTTAGTGCGGTAGATAATTCTGTCCTTGGTATCTCCTTCTACCCCCTTGGGTTTTCTGCAGGACTTAAGTCACATGACATCTAAGTGGTATCACTATAAAGACAGTATTAACTTTGACACACCGATACCAGAATGTGACTTTGCATTCTCCCCATCTATTAGTTTTAGCTCTTCTGCTATCACATTAACTTCTATCCTTGACTGCAGAAGACACAGCATGTATCGATTGTTCTAATTTCCAAATCTCTTCTTGAACCCACACACTTCTTGATGTTTTCGCTGTACTGGTGGTGTGTGTGTCTGAGAGGCTGGTATTACCTGTACAAGGGCATGAATCTTAAGGCCAGATTCTTTGATGAGGCTGTAATATTTTTCCATTTGATCACTCTGATCATCCATTGAAAGAAGACATTCCTTTTTCCCATCTTTTCTTTTAAATATTGGTGACACCCATGATTTCATGATGTTTTGAATCTCTTCCACATTGTCTTTTGTTTTCTGAATTCTTTGTTCAAGATCATGAATACTATCGGTGATGTGAATGACATAATCCCAAACGCCTGCTCCCCAAAAGAAACAGAATTAATTTAAATAGTTTACAATGGTATAGCTACAGGTCTAGTTGCTACGAAAGATAGGAATTTAATACTTCTGGGTTGCTTATTTATTTACTTTTGCTTTATTTATTTTTTTAGGGCTGCACTGGCAGTATGTGGAGGTTCCCAGGCTAGGGGTCTAATTAGAGCTACAGCTGCCGGCCTAAGCCACAGCCGCAGCAATGTGAGATCTGAGCCACGTCTTCATGAGCTCATGGCAACTCTAGATTCTGAAGCTTCTGAGCAAGGCTAGGGATTGAACCTGCATCCTCATGGATCCTAGTCGAGCTAGATATCACTGAGCCAAGACAGGAACTCCTTACTTTTGGGTTCTCTAAGACTTTGGGCCCAGGTTAGTCAGTAATCGCCCGAGCATTTTCCTTGCTAGCTGTACCAAAAAGACACTCGTTACCATGACCCTTGTTACAGACCCTGGCTGGGAGTTCTTTGAGAGTGGGGGTCACATCCCCTACATCTCACACCTCACAGTTTCCCCACAGTCCCACACATGGCGCCCTGCACATGTTAACCAATAAATGAAGGTTCATTGACTTGAACTGGAGGATGCAAGAGAAGGAAAGGCATAGTTCCCGCATTTAAAATGTTTGCGGTCTAGTTGAGGAAAGTAAGTAACAATGAAAAAATATAGTAAAAATACTCCACCAAGGCGTATCCACTGTATGCTGGAGGCTGTAGGAGACCTCATGCAAACTCCTCAGAGCATGGCGGCAAATATTTTTAAAGCTCCCAACCCTAGAGTGCTGTCAGAAGAGGCACGGCAGCCCTCTTAGTCTCTCTCCTCGGGATATGTAGCAGAGAGGACAGACGTCTGCCTCAAGCCCAAATCAGGTTAACCAAAGGATAAAGTGAGGTTCTACCAACTTTATTAGACTCTTGACTCTCCGCCTTTTCCCCAGATGCTGGTAGTGCCCTGTTACCTTCTGTTTTCCAGTTTAGAGTCTCCTCTGCAGCTCTCAGGCAGAGATCAATATTTTGTAGCTCTTTCTCCACTAATGGAAGTTCCACCTCTAGCAGAGTTGTCATAACCTTGTTGTACCAATTTGCCGTCAACTCCAAATTAGCCACAAGCTGCCGATAGAATTCTCTGGAGGAGAACATGGCTGCTGCTGTCTTGGGGATGTACTTCATCTGCTGGGGTTGAAGATAACTCATTTCTTTCAGCACAGAAAGCAGCTGGAGAAAAGAAGCGACATAAGTGGCTGTAGTTCAGTGGCAGCAAAGGACAGCAGGATCGGTCAGAACTAGACAAACCCGGGGCCCAAAGGCCTTCCGGGTCCCCTCTGCATTCCTGAATGTACCAGTGCCTTAAATCTGGTCTCTGAGAAGGGAAATTGAGTATTAGGCAAAAGGAAGATGATGAGAATGCACCAGGGTTTACTGAAACTGTAAATTACAAAGAGCAAGGAAGGGAAAACCCGAGAAAGAAGACAAAGTGATGGGAGCGGAGGGCTCTGCCTTGGTATTTTTGGGCACGTGGATGATTGCTGAGCCAGGTTGCATGGAGGGTGGAGATGGGAAGGAGAATCACCTGGCCTGGACACTCACATGCATGAGAAGCCTCAAATTCAGACTTCTGGTGTGCCTTCCCAATGAGGTCAGACACATAGTCACAGGCACTTTAATTGTTAAATATAATCATCTGAAATATCTCTTAATTTCTGGCATGTCTCTGTGCTTTCATATTCTAGGAGGTCAGGAAATAGAAGTCACACAGGTCTCTCTGATCTTCTGTTGGACCCTGAGTTTAGTGGCAAACACAGAAGGAAAGAGCCAAGCAGATATGGTCCCGAGAGAGAAAAACAGGAAGGCCTCTGGCCAGGTTTCCAGGCATGCTGTTCTTTATCCCTTGCTTATGTATCCTGTTATCTCTGAAACTGGGAGGACGGATGTACACAGGTACACGCGACAAAACACATACCAAGCCACAGGTTCTCCCCACGCCCCCTCCACTCTCACCCCCCACCTCCACAGCAAGACCCCTGGGCTCTCAGCTCTGTTTCCACTTCATGGCTGCCCAAACAACCCTACTCGGGATTAAGACAAATGCTAATTGTTTAGTGGGGAAATTATCTCAGCCTCCAAGTTTGTCTTGTAATAAGCTCAAGACAGATGTTAAAAATGTAAATGTAAAAAATGAAAACAAAAGAATGATAAAACGTGGGCTATTTATATACTATTGGAGTAGAGAAGGCTATTCCAAATGTACAACCGCAAATAAAAGCTAAAATTTATATGTATAAAATATTATACACATAATAAAATGCCACACTTCAACTGGTAAAAATATGTGCAGCAGATTTCTTAATAGGTGACATTTTCCAAATAGTCTAACAAATTCACAGAAAAAGAGGGCACTTTCACCCAAAAGTGGGCAAAGAATATGAACAAGCAATTCACAGAAGAGTCAATGATAAATAGTCAATGAACACATGAAAAACCTCTACTTACTAGTAGTTAAATAAATGCAAATTAAATCAGCATTGATATATTACAATTTTTTTTATTCAACAGGTTGGAAGTGATATGAAGCAATGAATGATATCTTCCTTGCAGGGGAATGCCTGAGTTCCATCTTTCTGAAGACAAAATTGATAATATACACTAAAAGTCTCAAAATATGAGCACCCTTTAGTCCAGCAATCCCCTTTTAGGCATTTATCTCAAAGAAATACTTAAAAATACTTGCAACAGTAACTAAAGATGTTTATTGTAGCATTATTTACACTAAATTTTATCCACTGTAAGATGCCATTGATAATAAAATTCACTAATATTTTATATCCAACTAAAGAAGAAAAAAATGTGATTTATTAAACGATAAACAGAGGACAGGATTAAGATGGCGGAATAGAAGGACTGGAGCTCAACTTCTCTCCTAAAAAACAAAAGTCACAACTAAAGGCTGAGCAATCTTCAAACAAATGGACCAGAAACCTTAAAAAAAGACACCCTACTCCAGAAGAAAAAGAGGAGGCCACATCAAGAGGTAGGAGGGGTGATTTCACGATATAAACAAACAACCCCACACCTCCCGGGTGGGAAGCCCCACAGGCTGGAAACTAACTGTTTCACAGAGACTCACCTAAAGGAGTGAAAGTTCTGAGCCACACATCAAACTCTCATGTGTGGGGATCCGGCACTGGGAGAAAGAGCCCCTGGAGCATCTGGCATTGAAGGCCAGTGGGGCTCGTGTGCAGGAGCTCCATGGGACTGGGGGAAACGGAGACCCCATTCTTAAAAGGCGCACACGGAATTTCACGTGCACTGGGTCCCAGGGCAGAGCAAGGTCTCCATAGGAATCTGGGTCAAACCTGACTGCAGTTCTTGGAGGACATCCTGAGAAAACAGGGGTGAACGTGGCTTGTTGTGAGGGCAGGACATTGAAGGCAAAGCTCTCAGGAATATTCAGCAGCTGCCTTTCTCTGGAGGGGGCCATTTTGGGAAAATCTGGCCCCACCCGCCAGGCAGGGCTGAGAAGCCCCAGGGCCAACAACAACCCAGGTGGGATCACAGCTCCGCCCTCAGTAAACAGGCTGCCTAAAGACCCCCTCAGGCACACAGCTGCCTCTGATCCCATCCAGAGACTAAGCCCCACCCACCAGAGGGATTAGAGTCAGCTCTACCTGCCAGTGGGCAGGCATCAGCCCCTCCCAGCAGGAAGCCTACACCAAGCCCCCCATACTGACTTCAGCCACAAGGGGGGCAGACATCAGAAGTAAGAGAGGCTACAACTCTATTATCTGTAAAAAGGTCACCACGCCAAAAACCTATACAAATGAAAAGACAGAGAACTGTAACTCAAATGAGGGAGAAAGGAAAAACCCCAGAAAAATCAGCTAAGCGAGGAGGAGGTTCACAGCCTCCAGGAAAAAGACTTTAGACTGTCGATGCTGAAGATGATGCAAGACATTGGAAATAAACTGGAGGCAAAGATGGATAACTTACAGGAAACACTGAGCAAAGAGATACAAGATATAAAACTTAAACAAGAAGAGATGCAAAATACAGTAACTGAAATAAAAAACTCACTAGAAGCAGCTAACAGCAGAATACAGGAGACAGAAGAACGAATTAGTGAGGTGGAGGACAGATTAGTGGAAATTACCGATGCAGAGCAGAAAAGAAAAAAAGATTGAAATCAATTGAAGAGAGTCTCAGGGAACTCTGGGACAATGTTAAACGCACCACATCCATATTATAGGGGTGCCAGAAGGACAAGAGAGAGAGAAGGGGAGAGAAAAACTATTCTAAGAGATAATAGCCAAAAACTTCCCTAACTTGGGAAAGGAACCACTCGCTGAAATCCAGGAAGCACAACGAGTCCATATAAAATAAACCCAAGGAGGAATAAACCAAGACACATATTAATCAAACTGATCAAAATTAAAGACAAAATCTTGAAAGCAGCTAGGGAAAAGAAACAAGTAACATACAAGGGAACCTCAATAAGGTTATTGGCAGATTTTTCAGCAGAAACTCTGCAGGCCAGAAGCAAGTGGCATCATATGTTTAATGTGATGAAAGGAAAAAACCTCCAACCAAGATTAATCTACCCAGCAAGGCTCTCATTCAGATTTGAAGGAGAAATCAAAACCTTCACCGATAAACAAAAGCTGAGAGAATTCAGCAACAGTAAATCAGCCTTACAACAAATACTAAAGGATCTTCTCTAGGCAGAAAAGACAAGACAGCAACAGGAAACAAAAATTCCACAAATGACAAGGCTCACCAGTAAAGGTATATATACAGTAAAGATACGAAACCACCCATGCATAATTATACCACCAAAATCTGAAATCATGAGAAGAGGTGGGTACAAACACAGGACACTGGAGATGAACTTGCAATTAAGAGACCAACAACTTAAAACAATCTTATATACCTATAGACTCTTACATCAAAACTTCAGAATAACTGCAAACCAAAAATCTACAATTGATACACAAACAAGAAATCTCTGGAGAAGAAATATATCTCATAGTAAATAAGTGCATAATCCACCATGAAGGGGGTCATTTGACATCATTCTTGGAATGCTGAACTCTTCTTACACCTGATTCTGATTTCCTCTCCATCAAAGAATTTATGATATTTATAATTAAATAATGCAACTGTACAATTAAATACTACAGTTATACAATTGTATTATTAATAACCATTTCTCTCCATGGTACAATGTAAGGTCTATAATGTCTTGTTTATCATATCACCTAGAATGGTGTAATTCTATATTGAAGAATCAATAAGATGTAACAAATTGTGAGAACATATTTATATAGTTACACTGTTTTTTAACCAATTTATGCATTTTGTATTTTACTTATTTTCAGAGGGTGTATTATTTTTGTTATTCTTACCAGTTAAGTTATTCTTTTTATTATGCTATATAAAATATTTAATGGTATATAAGGCTTTCTTCTTTATAAATTTCAGTTGCATAATATAACAATTTTAATATAATGCTAATTTTTAAAGAAAAATTGAAATGTAATAGATAATACCAAAGAGTAAGGATGAAAGCCATACAAAATGGGGTAAAGTATAGAATAAATTTTCTATTTGTCTCAGCATATTTTCCATTCCACTTTTTCAGAGGGAGTCACTTAATCTGTTTCTTAAGATCCATGATATAATAATCTGTGTGAATGTAATTGTGTTTAAATATATGTATTTTATTCTGTAAAAAATAAAAAATTTTCTAAAATTTCAGAATAGAAAAAAAAACGATAAACACATGCCATTTTCAGAGATGCTATGATATTAAAAAAAAAAACCTGTGGCCATAGAATCAGTGAAATACAGATTTATAAAATATTTAAATACCCAACAATAGAAAAATTTGAATAATTAAAAATACATTTAATATATAATAGATGACTAAATATATATATTTTATTATATTTTAATCCATACAATTCTTATCCTGGCCCCAAAGGACAAATCTCCGATCATGTTCCTCTAGAATGACAAGTGTGTTAGTGTTCATTCTGAAGAGCACAGCTGTTGCCACTTTCCTTGAAGCTGGAAGCCCAAGGGTGTTCACAGCCCTTCTCCGATTTGTCGCATTGGTATTGTCTTCCCCTTACTCACATTATGTTTTCTTTTTCTCTCTCCCTCCTTTCCCTTCTATCACCTACAAACACCTATAAAACACTCACCATGTGCTGCATATTGGGGAAGACAGAGTCCTTGTCTTCGGAGCACATAGAGGAGGAGGGGTCCATCTCCCATACTGTCTTAACGCCAAACACGGGATTACCGCCATGACAACACCTAGACTGCAGCCTCGTTGGTAATCCAGATACTCAACTCTTAGGGCACTGAATAGTCAATACTGCCCACAGCGAATGTGGACAAAATTACTCTGAGGAGTTAATGAGTTAAACCACAGACTCATATCTTGTCAGAGTGAAGAAATGAACCCTCCAATTCACTTCATTGACTTTTATTACAGTGGGAATTGATGTTCTACTTAAACTGGAATTTTCTCAAAAGAAACCAGTATGTTACCAGCTTAGTTTTCCATTCTCTCTATACTGCATCCCTACAGAACGTGCCATCAAGATAGAACTCGGAGACTGCTTTTAGCCTGGTGTGGCCAGTATCTTTAAGAAAATTTTAAGCTAAACAATGTACATCCTGATATGCGCCAGCTTCTGGTTTTAGTTTTCCCCAGCATTAAGTTTTCCATGGCTGCTACAGCCCGCGCTGGTCTTCTACACTTTTGACCATTTACAGAAAAGTGTCTCAATCTTGGCACCATGGTTACTTTTGGACAAAACACTCTTTGTCGTGGGGCCCAGCCCTGTTCACTGCAGTTAGTTTAGCAGAGCATCCCTGCTCAGTTTAGCACATCCCCACTGTGCGCTACTGGCTCTGCCTTCACGTTTCACAAACAAAAGTTGTGCCCAGAAGGACAAAACTGCCTTGGGGGAGAACCACTAGAGTTTTATTTCCAAAGCTACTCCTTGGAGATTTATTATATGCTACCTAATGAAGGTAGACTTTCACGTGTTGAGCTTCTGGCTTCTAACTGGCTTGTGGGTTCCTGGAGGTCTGGGGCCAGGTCTTACACTTGATTGGCCTGCTAGCATCTAGGCAACAGCCTTCAACTGCACTGCTTATTCAAGGTAGGCCCAGTCAACTCTGGCATGAAATGGTCTGTGATATTTTGCAATATTTTCTGTTGAGCAAAATTAAAGCAAATATAGTGGCCAACCCTGGAGAAAAAATGTGAACAGTGGGTACCTACAGCCAACTAATCTATGACAAAGGAGGCAGGAATATACAATGGAGAAAGGACAGCCCCTTCAATAAGTGGTGCTGGGAAAACTGGACAGCCACATGGAAAAGAAGGAAATTAGAACACTCCCTAACACCATACACAAAAATCAACTCCAAATGGATTAAAGCCCTAGATAGAAGACCAGACACTATAAAACTCTTAGAGGAAAACATAGGCCAAACACTCTCTGACAGAAACAGACAGCAACATCTTCTCAGACCCACCTCTTCGAGTATTGACAATGAAAACAAAAATAAACAAATGAGACCTAATCAAACTGAAAAGTTTCTGCATACCAAAGGAAACCCTAAAAAAAAAGAAAAGACAACACACAGAATGGGAGAACATCTTTGCAAGTGAATCAACAGACAAGGGATTCATCTCCAAAATTTATAAACATCTTCTGCAGCTCCATACCAAACAAACAAACAACCCCATCCAAAAATGGGCAGAAGATCTAAACAGACAGTTCTCCAAAGAAGACATACAGATGGCCAAAAAACACATGAAAAGATGTTCAACCTCACTCATTGGAGAAATGCCAATCAAAACCACTCTGAGGTACCACCTTACACCAGCCAGAACGGCCATCATCCCGAAATCTACAAACCATCAGTGCTGGAGAGGGTGTGGAGGAAAAGGAACCCTAGTACACTGTTGATGGGATTGTAAATTGGTGCAACCACTGTGGAAAGCAGTATGGAGATGCCTCAGAAAACTAAACATAGAACTACCACTTGACCCAGCAATCCCACGCCTGGGCATCTATCCAGAGAAAACCACGACTCGCAAAGACACATGTACTCCGATGTTCATTGCAGCACTGTTTACAATAGCCAAAACTTGGAAACCACCTAAATGTCCATCGACAGAGGACTGGATCAAGAAGATGTGGTACATATACACAATGGAATATTACTCAGCAATGAAAAGGAATGAAATACTGGCATTTTTAGCAACATGGATGGACCCAGAAATTATCATGCTAAGTGAAGTCAGCCACACAATGAAACACCAACATCAAATGCTTTCACTGACATGTGGAATCTGAAAAAAGGACAGACGGAACTTCTTTGCAGAACAGATGCTGACTCACAGACACTGAAAAACGTATGGTCTCCGGAGGAGACAGTTAGGGGGTTGGGGGGATGTGCTTGGGTTATGAGATGGAAATCCTGTGAAATTGGATTGTTATGATCATTATTCAACTACAGATGTGATAAATTCATTTGAGTAATTTAAAAAAATGTGACAGTGGACAGCTTAAGAAAACACTACACCCTTAGATTTATCCCATAAAAGAAATCCAGGGTGCAGCTTCTTTTGAGCAGCTTTTGCATATTCTTATAAAAAGATTTTTGCCCATGAAACCAGTCAAATGAAACTCTTCAGAAACCAAAAGGAAGTTACTGCCGTTGGACTCACCTGTGGGCTAAAGTTGACGGTGATGTGCTTTGTCTCTGGGTCACGTTTCAGAAGTGGCCGGGAAAGGTTGTACTGGGACTTCTCTGATACTGTCTCACACCAGTCCTCATAGAGTCTTGTCTCGTATCTGGGTCAGAGACGACGGTCACCTCGCAGACACCCTCCCAGCTTCTCAATGTGGCAATGATTAACTGAAGATTATGTATGTATGTATGTATGCATCTATCTACCTACCTATCTATAACATAGCTCATGAACTGAAGATACCATCAGCAAAATACCTGAATACATTCTTAAGTTAGTCATTGACTCAGCTGGGCATGAGAGCTCCTGCAGGTAACCCCTTATTTCTAAAGGTGGTAGAGCTTAAATCATAGGAGAGTAGAAAGAGAGGCTCCGTGTGGTCTCTTGGGGAATAAGGGAAGTGGTGATTAGTCTCAGCGAATGCTGGAAGACGTCATCAGTAAGATTTGCGCTCACACTCATCTTCACAGAGCTCGTGGCCATTCACTGCTCAGTCACAACACATTTGTGTGTTGGGCTTGGGAGATAAAACGATGACTAAATACCCTACAGTAAGTGCAGCTAATGTGGAACCACAGGCCAGCAGAGAAGGCAGCAAGTACAATCCCAGGGAGAGGAGCAGGCATCAGGCTTTGGAGGGCAGAGGTAGGCGGGTGGGTGGGGGTGATGAGGCGAATGCCAGGGAAGGTCTCACAGAGGAGGGGCGGAGTGGTGCTTGACTGAGTCTCAGAGGATGAGGAGAGGTTGGGCCGTGAGAGGGGACGTGAGCAAAGGCGGAGGTGAGGAGCAGCAGCCACGTGCTGTGCACTGGGATGAGCGAGCAGAGAGTGCAGCTGAGCGGGAGAGAGCGAGGGCTGAGGCTGGAGAAGAGGGAGGCAAAGGCCACACGGGGGAACACATTTCATGTTGCATCACGGAGATGGTGGGAGGCACCGAGATGCTCCCCAGTCGGATTTGGTGCCGGTGTGGCCACTGAGGGGCACAGGTCAGAGCAGGGAGGCTGTTAGGGAGCCGCTGCAGCAGTTCAGGCCTGAGAGGCGAAGATGTGTGTCGGGGGGACAGATTGGAAGCCAGTATTTGGGGAGTGGCAGGGACAGAACTTGGGTGACCTGGCAGGTGAGGGGCCCCCAGCTAATGCATCTACACAATGCTAAGTATGATCCTAACTACAATCATAATCATAACGTTCATGGCATTTCTCCCCTGAATCAGGAGGAAGAGCAAGTGCCAGGGGACGAGGTAAGAAATAGGCTGTGTCTGGACTTACAGCAGCTGGAAACAGGAACAACTGTGAACACCTGTAATAATCTTCATTTTTATGCTTTCTCCATAAAAGAAGGCAGGAAGTTTGTGTGTGCGTGTGTTTAACTTACTGTCTGTGCAGCACCAACTGTCTCTTTCTGCTTAGTGAGCAGATGCTGCAATTTTCTGGGACACTGATCTCAGGGTGCCGCGAGGAGCGCCCCACTTCTAGCTCTTCATGTTCCCGGTAAAACGACTGTGAAAAGTGCCCATGTCTAGACTAGAGCTGCATTCCCTAGAGACCCGGTGTGTGCGATCCAGAAGCACTGCACTCACAGCTAACGTGGTTACAGCATAAAACAGAGGGACATTTCACTGCCTCTGAGGAATCTGCACAAACTCAGAACTGCAAAGGGCATGGTGGGGGGTTATGCGATTTGCAGAATGACCCAATCTCAGAAGCTGCTTACTTTTCCAGCAATGAGAGCATATCTTCATATTTTTGTATCATGCGCTTTCCTTCAGCAGATTCCATGCAGCTACCCATACAAAAGAGAGAAGAAAAATGACATCAAATTAGAAGTCAAAATAATGATCTGAGTAACAAACTGCAGCCTGTAGAGAAGAGATTGAATTGCTTCCTGGGCTGGTTTTCAAAAGCCCCTGAATGCTCCGGCACGCTTCTTCCCAAACATCCTCCACTGACCATTAGAGGGCGTCTGCACCCCCTGACCTGCTGGCAGCACACAGGGGATGGGAGGACCCATCCTCCCCAAGGGCCGCAGCAAAGCCCTCACCCTGGAGGAGCCGGTCCTGAGCAGGGTGAAACGAAGTCCTTCAAAAACCTGGAGGGAAACTGAGACATGAAAGGAAAATTCTAGGTGCCACAGTTTCCTGTGTTTAAGAACAGAACTGTGTATAACACTATTCATTATAACGACGACTATAACATTACATATGTGTATATACGTATACAACCACGCATATATAAAATAACTATGTACACACACCCCCCCATATATATAAATATACACGTAACCATTGTTACATGCATAACTCAATGTATGGGTATATATTTCCCCCTTTCAGAAATCCATCTAGGACATGTGATGAGAATTCTGACTCAGTACTCATTGCCACCTTCATGAAGTTCCCTGTCACCTCTTGCGCTCCCAAAACGTGAGCACGACAATGCACAGACATGCACACAAACACCACACATGCACACACTCATGCGCTCACAGGCTCAGACACACTCAGAGGCTTCTCGGGACTGCTGAGGACCACGAGGCACCTTTGCCCACACCTGCTCCCTGGTTTTGACGCTTCTTTACAACCCCACACAAGAGTCCAGCTCTTGGGAAAGCTGGTGGAATATCTGTAATTTTCAGAATCCTTCACACTAACTGCATTGGAGGGTCTGTTTTGCTTGTCCTGCTAACAAAATGAGGCAGCTTATTGCAAAGATTCTTTAAAAATCCATTTGCTCTTTAAGCCAACACAGGGTTTCTTCACAAGCTCCCCTGAGCTTCAAGCTTCGATGTAAGCCCTCACGTTTGCAGAGAAAGCACTGATTTCTTGGCGTTTTGCCCAGCTGCGCGGTCCCTTTCCTGGGGAAGCAGCAGAGGCATCTGCAGGAGCAGGGGCAAGAGCCTCAGAGCAGGTGAGGGCTCAGACCAGCCCTCCCCTCAGGAGCCCTGGGGTTTCCGCCTGACTCTCGATCTCAGCCTCTATCTGGAAAAGAACGAGGCTGGAGGAAAGAGCAGCTTCTTATAGCTCGGCCCCTGGCAGTTGCCTAGAAAGTTGGAGAAGTCACAGGAATAAGAGCATCACGCTCCCCATACACTCTACTTCACTTGATGGTGAGGAATCGAAAACTTTTTTTTTTTTTTGTCTTTTCTAGGGCCACACTTGCCGCATACGGAGTTTCCCAGGCTAGGGGTCTAATTGGACCTGCAGCTGCCAATCTGCGATGGGATCCGAGCCACATCTGCCACCTACACCACAGCTCATGGCAACGTGGATCCTTAACCCACTGAGCAACGCCAGGGATCGAACCCGCAACCTCATGGTTCCTAGTGGGATTCGTTAACCACTGAGCCACGACAGGAACTCCAAAAACATTTTTAATAACCATAGAGCATACACACGTGTGAATTTACGGGAACTGTGGAGGACATGGTGGGGTGCTATTCAGAGGCCCTCTCAGAACCACCCCACCCTCAATCTCCCTCCACCAGCAATGTGGAATGCTGATGAAGCAGCTGCCTCCCTCTCTGAGAGTAGGCTCATCCAAACAAAGAGAGCTGCCTCCTCATCCAGGATCATGCCCCTTCCCCACCCCAAAGCCCACTTCCAAGGACCACAGGATGTGGGGGTGCAAAGGCCATAAAGGGCTAGACTTTCCCAAAGGATGGCTGAGGCCCAGCTGCAACAGTGCAGCTCAGCTTCTGCCTCTGCCCATTCCCATCCCCCTCCCTCACAGGTGCCAGCCCCAAGAGTATCCCTATAAGCTCTTGCCCGTGTGCCCCAGGTCTGCTTCCAGGGAACTGGACCAGGACAGGTCCCACGGTCCACATTCCTAGAAGCAGCCTGGCCACCCTCCCCATCCTCCCCACCCATTCTCACAGTTTCTGCCTTCCACCTTGGGGGCATGTTTGAGACGATGTGGGCTCAGCTGGACTCAGGGCCAAACTTCCCATGGCTGGGGGATCCCCGGGAAGAGCTCTGGGCAAGGACCCCTGAGGCCTGGGAGCCAGTTCCAGCTCTGTCCTTGGCTCCCTCCAGACATCACACAGACACCTCATTTCTGTTTGCCTCAGTTGCTTCACGTGCAAAAGGAAGAGCTCGCTCAGACAGAGCAGATGCTGCAGATGGACCTCCTGCTGGGCAGATCTGACCCAAAGGCATGTTTGTTTGCTCTGTGCAGAGTTTGAGAAAAAGAGGAATACTTGCTAGTTTCAAAGTTGGGCATCTCATATACAAAGCCAGATTTTTAGCTTCTCTCCAACAGTTGGGAGATTTCTCACATTGAGTCACTTTTCCTCTTGGCTACACCCGACGGTGTGATGAAGGCTCCCTCCAGGCCCCATCCTGGCTGTCTTCCTGGCCGTTGAAAGTGGTTAGTCTTTTTTAAAAAATTGCTTCCATATTATTGAGATACAATTGACATAAAGCACTGTAAGTGTTAAGAGGTACCGCATAACGACTTGGCTTACATGTATTACAAAAGGATTCCCACATCCATCATCTCATGGGGGTGGAAGAAAAGAGGGGGAAACATGTTCTTCCTTCGCGATGAGACCTTTTAGGATCTAGTGGCCCAACAGTGTTCATTTCTACCACACAGCAGGGCTAACCGCACCCATCACGTGTACAGGACATCCTCACAGTGCTTAATGATCTTAAAACTGGAGATCCAAAACTTCTGAGCGTCATCCAGTTCCCCCACCTCTGACAAGCAGATAATCACAAATCTGATCCCTTTTTCTATGAGTTTGGTTTTATTTGTTTGTTTCGTTCCAGATTTCACACCTAAGATCATAACAGTGTTTGTTTTTCTCTCTGATTAATCTCACTTTTAGCATAAGGCACTCAAGGACCATCCATATTGCAAATGGCAGGATTTCCTGCTTTCTTGTAGCTGAGTAATATTCCATTATACACATATGTGATACATATGTATCTCACTTCTTCTTCGTCCATTATCCATTCATCCATCAATGGACACATGGGTGTTTCCATGTCCTGGCTTTTGTAAATAATGCTGCTATGAACAGGTGGTGTTTGCTAAAGCCGAGTGTTTTCAATAAGATGGAGTCTTTAGAAAGAGGAGTCAGAGAAAGCCTGCCTTTCCCTGGGCAGCATCCTCCACAGGATCTCACAAGCAGCTCTTCTCTCCTTTCCGACTCGGTTGTGAGGGAGGCTGGGGTTTCCAAGCCTGGTCACCATCAGCATCATGGGGGAGCTGCCAGGGAAAAATTCGCAGGCACCACCCGCCCTGAGATTTGGCTTTAGTGGGTGAGGGGTGAGGCCTGGGGATCTGCATCAGTAGCAAGCACCTGGGGTAGCTAACACACCAGGTCCTCACAGACACTGCAGGAGAGGCCGGGCTCTGTTACTCTCGGCAGCCCCATGTGGTGTCAGAGATGTGGAGGGGAGTCCAAAGAGCTTGAAAACCCTGACTCGTTTTCCTCCAGAAAGGAGGGCTCTCCTGGAGCAAAAGCAGCCAGCCTGTGGTCCAGGAAGCCCCACTTAACACCAGCGGACCCACTCATCAGTCCAAACACATCAACTTTGTTACTGCCCAGCCAACAGGTACCTGGTTGCTCTCAACTGAATGTCTGTGTCCTCCCCAAATTCAACCGTTGTCACAGTGCTACAATACTCAAAATCCAGAGCAGGAGCCGGGGCCTAAAGCGAACCTGCCTCCCAGGAACCAGATACTCACGGATGTGTCATGCGTCTGAAGTTGTTGAAGGGATCCTGGATGCGCTGCCTCAGCTCCTGCGCCCAGCGAAGTCCCCCGGCCATGGCAGGCATGTTCTTGTGCACGGAGGAGGACCCTGGGGACAGGGGACAGCAGACAGAAGCCAGACTCTAGCGCTTGGCCCTGTTCCGCCCACGATCCCCCGGCCCCCGCCACTTATTCCATGCTTTGCCTCGTCCTCCTCCCCCTGTTAAAGTCCCCCTTTAGCAGGGACTCCCCAGACATCACCATGCTCTGCTAAGCGGGATGGAAGAGTGACTTTGGGGAGATGGCTAAACAAGGTCAGACGACAGGGTTCCCAGCCCAGCTCTGCCACTCACTGGTTTTGATTGCACACCTGGGGCTCTTTTAAAAATACTGATGCCTGGGTGCTCCCTAGTGGCTCAGAGGGTTAAAGGATCTGGCATGGTCACTGCTGTGGCGTGGATTCAATCCCTGGCCTGGGAACTTACGCATGCTGCAGATGTGTCCAAAAAAATACTGATGCCTGGGCCCCGTCCAAGCCGTACTGATTTGATTGGTCTGTGTGGGGCCTGGTGGTCAGTATTTTTTAAAAGCACCTGGGATGAGTGTGATTGCACAGTCAGGGTTAAGACACACTACCTTAAACAGACAACTTAATCTCCCAGGGCCTCAGGTTTTTCATCTATAAAATGGGAATGATATCTTCCTTGCTTAGCTTTCAGGTTTCTGCGAGAATTCAGTAAGATTATGTATAAGGCAAGCCATGGGGATTATGAAGGACTTGACTGGAGTTAGCACAGCCTGGATAGCCTTACTTCAGTCCATACGGTGGGTCTGTTTGCTTATAATCAGTTTGCAAAACTTAGCAATTGTGAGATTTCACTTAAAAATAAATGTTTCCAACTTCGATAAAACTGAAAATCTGGCGACCATCAGCCCCCATTTCTAATTAACAGTGGGTGCTGAACAGTGGTCTCGTCCTTTAGCTCACTGCGGACCCCACCACTCCCGGATGCCTTATACTCAGCCTGGGTCCATTTTTTATTTCTTTTGGTTATGGCCATGGCATGTGGGAGTTCCTGGGCCAGGGACTGAACCCAAGCCACAGGGGCAGCAACACCGAGTCCTTAACCACGAGGCCACCAGGGAATTCCGTCACTGTTACTTTCTTCTTGGCTTCTAGGCAAAATTCCAAAGCGACACCCAATGACCCCCACCCTTGCATAATCCTCTCTGCTTTAAGTATGGGAGGAAAACCGAATATGCTAAGGTATCGCTCCAGTGATATGTTACATTATATGGCAAAAGGGATATGATTGGATGGGCCTGACTTAATCAGGTGAGCCTTTAAAGAGCAGTTTTCTTTGGTTGTTGGCAGAAGCAGGAGTCCGGATTTAAAGCAGCAGGAGGAATCAATGTGCCATTACTGGCTTGAAGATGGAGGTGGCTATGTGGTAAGGGATGCGAGGACTTCTAACCTCTGAGAACGGCTGCTCCTGGCCAACAGCCAACAAGGGAGTGGAAACCTCAGACCTCCAGTCACAAGGAACTGGATTCTATCAATGAATCCCCCAGGGGACCCCAGATGAGCATTTGGCCCAGGGGACTGATTTCAGCCTTGAGATGCTCTGAGTGGAGAACCAGGCACACCAAACTGGGCTGCGGATCTACAGAACTGGGAGCAAAGAGACGGTGTTGTTTTAAGCCACTAAGATTGCGAGAGTCTGTTATGCAGCAACAGAAGATCAATGTTCTTCTGAAGGCATCTGAGTTTTCAAACTCTGCATCCAACTGGGAGAAGCCATGGGGATGGTCCCAGGTGAAGCTGAGGCCAACAGAACTTCCGGGATGACTTCCTAAGTGGAAGCAATTCTTAATGACCTCACTATGAAACCTGTTTACAGAAATAGTGGTCCTGGTACTCTATTAATTGAACATTTTGAAAATTTCCCACTGCCCGAATGATGAATTCCAGATTCCATAACAGGGCCCTCAGAGCACCTCCTGACCTGGCCCCAACTGCAACAGCTGACTGGTCTTCCTCTACACACCTTGTTTGGCCACAGGCAGGTCCAATTGGCCACCCTGCACAACCTTTCCTGCCTTTGCCTCAAAGGCCGTTGCCTCTTCTCCCTGGCTGTCAACTCACTTTTCAGGATCCGGCTCAAGGCTACCTTCTCCATACACTCTCCCTCCACCATCCCCACCCAGTTCACTTTGTTTTGTTATAGTTCTTTATAACTCAAATCAAGCATGGCTTAGATTCAGCCACGTGCTACTGCTGACTCTGTTGAGGGCCATCAAATTCCTTGAGGAATCACCTTTTAGGATCAAATACTCCATCCCTTACCTTTGCCTGCCTTAGCATGCGGTGCCCACAAATGTACCTTGCATGGAGCAAGGACTCAAGAAATGTTTGGAGAGCTGAACTGAACACGTGTTTGACTTTCACACAGACAAGCCAGGGCATCTAAGCACTGCGATGAAAGCGGAGACCTCCCAGCTGGGTGTCTTACGGCAGTAAGACCCGACCCTTGTCAGGCCCCTGCCCCAGAGGCATGGTTGATACGGTACTGGGAGGGAAGGAAGCTTTTCTCGGGCATGTGAGACTCTACTGTGGAACTGAGGTATGCTGCAGACTAATCTGTGCGGCGAGATTGATCGAGGGTCAGCTCATACATTATGCTGAGGTCTCAACTGACCAGGGGCAGTGGTCAGGACTTCGCTGCTCTGAGTCAGCCTGCCAATCTCAGCCCCAGACAAAGGGAAGTGCACACTTCAGGGAACTCTACAATCATCCAAGCAGTCTAGAATTTTAGACAAGAAGATTGTGCGTCTGGAGAACTCCCAGATCTACAGAAGACGGGGCAAATACAGAGGAGTTGCACCCTTTCTCGTTACAGACACCCCCCCCCATCCAAATCCCCTGGCAACAAGCCTACCACCCTGCGCCTCCTCCTGGACACGCTGACAGTAGATCATCCTCACGGCATCCAGGTCCTTGGTGAACATGCCGATGAGCCCCAGGTACTTATCAGATGCATCCCGTGCTACCAGCGGTCTCTCCAGGAGGTTCCCTGCTATGTCCAGCAGCTGCAGAGGAGGCAGAGAAAGAAGACAAAAAGTCACAGGTTCCACCTTTCCAAGCTTACATTAATCTTGTATCCTGGTTTTTCCTTCATATGTCTGTCCACCAAAGAAAAAGGGTCAAAAAATGTCACTGTGCAACTAGATCGATACTTATTAATAGGCAGCTGGTCACAGAGGGTCCCTCTTGCCTTTGTTCTGGAAGGACAGATTCCCGCGTGCTGAATGGCCTGCCAGACCCTCTCCTCTCTTATCGTAAGAACCTGGGTGGAAAGTAAAACAAAGAGAAAGATGTCGGAAAGAGTAAACTGATGATGGAGAAGAAAGAGAAGCCCAGTGGGTGTTGGGAGAATCGGGAGGCTAAGATTTGAGAGTAGGGGCGAGAGGAAAGTTTCAGAGCAGCTGCCCCGAGAAGGCAGTGACTGCACAGATACTTTGGCGACGTTTCCTGTGCATCGCAAGGGCCCTAACCCCTTGGTGGGAGCAGTGGGGTCAAGATGCGAAATGCCTTTAATCACCTCCCAGCTGCTGGATTGTTTCTCTGACTGCAATGCTGCCCTACAAGGTCATGGGAGGTCACATTTAGGACAGGCCAGCACATGACTCCCAGGATCATCCTGTCCTCCACCAAGTACCACCCAGACCTCTGGAGACAGCAGGAAGTAGCTCCCCCTCCATGGAGCATAAGGGGCCAGGTCTCCACCAAGCTCTGGCTCACTCGTCCTGTTTCCTGTCCTGTTTCAGCAGAGCTGGAGGCTTAGGGACCACTGCAGGCAGCCTGCACCCTCAGACTCCTTTTCTCTGACCTGGAAGTATCCCTTCTGGCCACGTCCACCAAGGCACACCTGGTGGTCAGTCGGTCTGGGGGCTGTAACAGGCATACCTGGACTCCAGGGATCTCTCTGGCCCCTACTTCCCAACCTTGAAAAGGCCCTTCTGGGCATGAAATTATATACGCTGGAGCTTTGTTCTGGCTAAGGAGGAGGGAAAGTCTTTGGTTTCTTGTTGGTGAGATGACCAAGAAGAGAAAAACCAAGTGGGCAGAAGGGACTGAATGGTTGTAGTTTTCTTACCAGAGCCCCAGGCTGGGTAGGGAGCCTTGTTGAGAAGGTGGGGCCTGAAAGAAGAGGGTCTGCTTCTGTGAGGGTCCTTTGAATCTCAAACTCTGGGTATGAGCAGTGCTGCTTCAGGACCAGGTAGCAGAGCGTGCAAAGTTGCAAAGGGCTCGATCTGCTTCTGCCCAGAACCCTGCTCCACCCGGAGATGCAAGGACTGGAGTTTTTGGAACCCAGAGAGATATACCCCTGGAGAAACACAGATGCTGTCAGGATGGCAGTCATCAGAAGAACAACAGTAAGACCCCTGCAAGCCCCTCCCTGGGCAAATGAGGACTGGAAGGGAGACTGAAGACATGTGGCAAAGACACCATGATTTCAAAGACAGAGCACCTTGAGAGGACACGTGAGATCCATGAAGACACCTTGGAATCCAAGGTTCACAGGGACTGAAGGAAAGGATAAGGTTGGACATCCTCAAGGTAGAAACAGAGTTATAGCTTCACCAATGATCTGCATGGTAACATTCCAAGGAGCCATGACAGTTAATGGCCAATGGGATTATTTTATTGAGACTAACAAACCCTTCTCTTGAAATTAAATACTTGGAGAGAGAAAATCTAAAAAGCCTTCCTATGTGAGTTATGGAATGGCAGGTAGTTATTAAAGAATGCACATGTATATTCTTGAATGAATGACATATTCTTTCAATGGCTAATGAAACCCATCTGGGTTACCTAGTGTTCTAGAATAGCATGGATGCAGCTGTCCTGGACTTCAGCCTCTCGGGCAATTGTCCCACAGTTGCCCAGTCTACATTCGGGCACTTCAGTGACTGGTAGCTTTACTACTTCTCAAGGAAGCCTGTTCCACCTTTCAACAGCTTTAACAGAAACTGCTTTTCTCTACTGAACCAAAACTCTGCCTCTCTGCAACCTCCACTGATTAGCCCTGATTCTAATCCTCAAGGCTTTACAGAGTAAGCTTCTTCATAGTTTACAGAGGATCTGTCCTGTTCCACAGTCTTCACGTCTCACAGCCCACACTTCTCATTTCTGTAGTCATTTACCTACTCACCATCCTGAACCTCCTCCTCCACGTTCTGATCTGAGCGACAGAGGGGAGGGCACACAGCTTCTTAGTCTAGGTGCTTGTCCCTGAGTGGTTCGCCCCAGCCCGTATCAACCTGACGGCAGCCATTAAAGAGCTGTGGTGCTCAAAGCCATGGCTTAAGGAGGGTGGCCACGGCAGGATTCACTTTTAATGTGTACTTGGGTTGCCGACAAGCCCCGAAGACAGCATTCCAGAAGAAACTTCTTACAAAGTGTTTTTACATGATCACGTTTGCAGAAGAGCATTAGCCGTCAACGTGAGGAGCCCAGCTCTGGGCACGCCCTCGCCCTGGGAACCCACAGTGCCTGTCTGCCAGATGAACGGCAACACTTCCCTGCAGGAGCGGAACAGCTGGAAGTGTTTGCCTGCCCTCCTCCGGGGGGCCCGCTCCTGTGCGAACCTTGAAGGCGTGCTCCAAAGCAGGTGCATCATCAAAGGCTTGAATAAAGACAGTGCCCAGCCTTCGGTCAAGATCTTCGACTCTCTGATTAAACTCAGAAACATCCTTTTCAAATTCCTGAAGAGACATCACATACACATAAGAAAACATCATTTTCTGAAGGCCAATCCCAATAAGCTCCTTGCTATTAACCTGTGTACTTAACTGGTTACACAAGGATTTGTTTTAATTTTCTACAATTCCCCACCGTGTGACTTAGTGTTTGTCCATGTACATAGATACCTTATTACTGCAGCATTTTCCCTGGTACCTCCCTTCTGTGCCCCATCTGCCACCTCCCTGAAGCCCCTTCTCTCCCACTTGCAGCACTAACTCAGGCCACCGGAAAGCCGCCTCAGCAGCAACATTCCACCACTACCACCTACTTTCCTTCTTCCCCAAAGTGAAAATTCTATCTATTTTTTTTTTCACTGTAAACAAACTGACCCAGCCGTGAGAGGAAAGTGAGCTGATTAAACTAGTATACACTGTTTCTTCTAACTGCACTTTAATTGCTCAACACAGCAGCTAGTCACTGATCCTAAATTCGCCAAATTTAGTAAACAAAAATAGACACCTAGTTAAATTTAAATTTCAGATCAGCAATGAACACTTTTTTTTTTTTTAAACTATAAGCATGTCCCAATCGCTGTTATTTCCCCTGGAAACCCAAAGTGTGCTCTTTCTTTGAAGGCAGTAGTTTTCAGAGAAACTTTGTGGACTCAAATCTCTAATTTGTGGAATTATTTCTTATTATTGCTTTACATATACTACACATATACTTGTGAAACGACAAAGAAAATTAGAAAAACACAGTATTTTCTACCTCCCAAACCTAACCACATTAACACTGTAGTATGTTTCCCCGTGTACGGGACTTCGTTTCGCTTTGTTTTATCACATGGTGGCAAACATATGGTAGACATCCTGCTTTGCACTCCACTTTTTTTTTTCCTACTTTAGAGTGATGGAATTTTTAGAAAGCGACATTTCCTGGATTTGGCCAAACCTGAAGGTGCTCAGAGCAGATTCCTGCTCTATTTCTTTCTCCTTTTCCCTCAAATACTCTCAAAATTCCTTCTCCAAGAATTCAGCCATTGCCTTTTCAGGGAACGCCCTTCCCTGTCTCTGTACTGACCATCTTGCTTCTTTCTGTCTCCTGCAGGCTTGGACTCACAGGTCTCGGCTCTCCTGGGCTATAGGTGACATGTGGGCTCCTGTGTCCCAATCCTCAAAAATGCAACTCTGGCCCTTTTCTCATCCTGGGTACTTCCTTGGGAACCAGGGTCTGATCAGAAAATCAAGCTATAGCTTCACTTAGTGCTCCCCAGGCCACTAATGAAATTCTGCCCAGGTGTGCCTGGCCCTTACAACGCAGTCGCCATTCAAAATTTAAAGCCTTGGGAGCTGCAGGGCGGCCACAGACTCCAGCATCACCCCACACCCATCTCAGCATCTCTGAAACCCTGGATACCATCAGTTTGAAGCAGTCAGCAGCTGCAAAGGCCCTACCCCTGCTCTTTCTCCTGATACAAAGAATAATTACACGTGATCCCTGCTGATAAAATCATGGGGACCGCAGAGCCTAGGAAAATGCACAGGGAAAATGCAAGTAAATACCCAGCCCCTACAGGCTGCAGTCATCTGAGAAAGAGACAAAGCTTATAAATTAGCCCTTCCAAGTCCTACCACACTTTGGGGGTCCAAGCAGTTGTAGGAAGACTCTGAGAAGACCCTGTATATCTCTTGAAATTCACTGTACATTTGTTGGGCCTGCTGGCTCAGGGCATTCCCTCTGATGCCACTAAACTCAAGCTTTCCCAATTTGTGGAAATCCAAAGCTGTCTCCAGAAGGTCCTGTAAAGACAAATCGCAAAACAGTTAGAGTAATAATAATGATGATGACAACTGTAGAAGACACTCAAATTAGCACGGGAAGGGCTAGAAATCATATGCGGGTGGTGGTTGCTTAGGAAAATGTGAAGCTTGATTAGCTCTGTAACCTTATGATTAGATTGAGTTGGTATAAATAACTCAGTTAAACTCAATAACAGAGCAAAGAGAAAATTCCAAGACATAAAATTCACACACACAAATCAAATGTATGCTTCAGCCTCTGTGTTCTATTTGTGAATAATAAAATGTAATAGTTAATAACATTATTTACATGATTGGTGGCTTTACACCCATTGAAAAAATCAGCTGCCATGGGACGGTGTGATGTGGTTCTAGAAGGACATCTGTCTTGGAGGATATCGACAGGAAAGTGGCTCCTCCAAACCATGCCAAGGACAAGCTCAGAGGGGCAGCACCAGCATCCTCAGCAACTACTTCTGCCACAAAAAGAAATCCATGAGGTGCCCTTGCCAAGCACACACGGTGCGGTAGATTGGACCCTGTGGCCGGCTGGGTGGCGGCAGGCAGTTAGCTGACACCTCTGGGTTGGGTTTCTGCATCTGTAACGGGATGACGATGGTGATGGGAATCACGTCCATGGGGGCTCTGGATTTAGGACAGTGCTGGGCACACGGAACACACACACTGAGTGTGCACTTCTGTCACTGCTGATGTGGCAGCATCCCAGTTGTGCTCAGGACTAAGTGACGGCAGCCACACAACCTAGAGTCTTGCGGAGCAGCCCTGCCAGTGTCCACGGAAGCCGCTTCACTCCTGACGGGACGTGGGCCTTCGGAAGAGGTCTATGGCGACAGACCATACTTGTCTCTCCTGAGCACCCATCAAAAATCACCAAGCCTCCAAACCGAGATGTTGCCCTGTTACACCTTCCAGTCTGTGTGCTTCTATTCTCAGGGGAAAGTGGGAGACAACGGTACCTGTGTGTCACTTTGGCAAACATTTGGTGTGGGTCCCTGAGAGCCGGTCCTCTATGCTGAGGACATTTGAAGGGCAAGAAGAGGGAACACAACACGAGGCTGAGAACCCAGCAGGTCTTGGTATCATTCCAGGGACTTCCCACTGGCCACTGCTATGGTGGTGACCCATCAGGCTAGCAGAGGGCTGCCCCATTCCTCCTTCTCCCTAGGACACTGAGTCCAGCAGTGGGGACAGAGGCACTCAGAAGCCAAGAGAAGTAGCTGATTTTCCCTAAGTTGCCAGGTGGGTACACTTGCACCATCTAGGGACCCTTTTGGGCTTAGCTGTGTTCAGGCATGGCTGTGGGCAGGTGGCTGAAGTCAGGGAGGAGAGAAGGAGGAAGAACCAACCAAAGGAAGGAAGACATATGCTCAAACCAGAAGACCTTGCCAATGACGAGGAAAGGGGCAGTTTTTGCTTAAAAACACATTCAACTTGTCTACAAGGAGGAAAACAGAATCAATTTGATTTAAATGAAATTGACTTAAATAGTGATTCAAGTCATTCTCAAAGTGCTTTGCTGCAATCAGTGTGACAGGAGAAGTGTTACTGGTGCTGTGGAATGTCACCTGGGTATCCATTTTTCATAATTCTGTGGATGTCGATTTCAATTTTTAGGAGATACCCACTAAGTTTTAAAAGAGATGCATCTGGATATGTTTGATTACATCAGAAAACTAGATAATAATTTTGTTATTTTATTTTTCAAGAATACGTGAAGCACGGTCCTAGGTGGTCACTGAAAGGTGTTTTGTCTCCAATCTAACAGGAAAATCATAGGTATTAGAGAATTACTTATACAGTCATTCTACTGGGGGGGTCACCACATCACCACTCTACTAATCACCAAAACCAGCGGATATTTATGTTGCTTTCCTTAACAGACACAAGGTGGGAAATGCATTTATTTAGGCTTCAATTCAAGGTCTTAAGCTTTTCCTTGTCCTGCCCTCATTAAAAGAAACTCTCACTTCACTTTCCTCTTGACTTCCTGCCCCTTCCCTTGCTTAAGCTTTCTTTAGAATGCTTGTTACACTCCAGCATTATAATATACTGTTTGGATTATGTTGTATTATTTGTTTATTTTCTATCCCTCTTTCCCAGTAAGTTGCAAACATTCCAGAGGCCCCACAGTATCTTCAATCCCTGCAAGAATCCCAGATGCTGAGGAAATATCTGTTGAATGAAGGAACATGTGATCTTTGACTTTCGACTTAGTGACAGCACCTCCAAGAGAAGGTGACAGGGTGTTAGAGTCTAGGAATACTGGACTCGGAGTGATTGGAGAAAATAAGGAAAACGAGACAAGAGAGGAGATTAGAAAGTGAGGCCAAACTGTCTTTAAATGTTTGAAAGGCTTTGGTCAAGTGCAAGGCAGACCTTGCATGGTCCTACTTTGATGGCAGAACTAAGGCAAATGAGTGAACAGGACAAAGAAGCATATTTGGTGTCAATTTGTAGGTTGAATTTATAAAATTTCTTATATTTGGGAGTTCCCGTCGTGGCGCAGTGGTTTACGAATCCGACTAGGAACCATGAGGTTGCGGGTTCGGTCCCTGCCCTTGCTCAGTGGGTCAAGGATCCGGTGTTGCCGTGAGCTGTGGTGTAGGTTGCAGACGTGGCTCAGATCCCGTGTTGCTGTGGCGTAGGCCGGTGGCTACAGTTGCGATTAGACCCCTAGCCTGGGAACCTCCATATGCTGCGGGAGCGGCCCAAGAAATAGCAAAAAGACAAAAAAAAAAATTTCTTATATTTGGCCATTCTCACCTATAAGAAATGGCCATTTCATATGGTTCCACTTAATAAAACAGAACCACCTCATGTCTGGAAATGCCTAACCACAGACTAGGCTGCTAAGAGAGGTAGTGAGCGCTCCATCTCTGGGTGGATTTTAGCAGAATTTTGATGTCACTGAGGGACTGTAGAGGAGATTCCTGAATCAGGAGGAAAGTTGTCTCACAACCATATAGACAGATTTATAGTAATCATGGTGACTATATCTTTGACTCTTAAAATATTTATTTATTTATTTGCTTTTTAGGGCTGCACCTGCGGTATACGGAGGTTCCCTGGCTAGGGGTCGAATCAGAGCTACAGCTGCCAGCCTACACCACAGCCACAGCAACATGGGATCCAAGCTGTGTCTGCGACCTACACCACAGCTCATGGCAACGCCAGATCCTTAACCCACTGAGCGAGGCCAGGGGTCGAACCCACAACCTCATGGTTCCTAGTCAGATTTGTTTCCACTGCGCCACGATGGAAACTTCTGATTCTTAAAATATTTAAATGTAAGCTCTTTCCATTGTTTTTTTTAGATGTCCCCACAAAACAGATAAAAGGCCATTTAAACCAACAAGAGGTTTAAATTCTATTTTTAAAGTATCCGTTTCTTTCCACCACTGTAGTAAAACACAGAATTCATCATGCAATATAAAAGCTGAAAACGTCGAGTTCAGGGGTAGGAGAGACAGCATTCTGGAAAGAGTGTAGGACAGGGCACGAATTCCCGGGTTCACACAACTCTGGTCTGCTATCTACCCAGCTATGTGGCTTAAGGCAAGACACTCCATTTTTCTAAGCCTCCTTTTCCTAACCTGCAAATGGGTTACAGAGATGCATGGGAAGGGCATTTCTACCACTTCAGTAAACAGTAGGCACTATAATTGCTGCCCGTTACCCTGGCATCCTTTGATCAGGTTAGTGGCTAAGAAATGTGTCATGGCTGACATGCAGGTGTTCCTTGGCAGCCAGGAGACGCGAAGAGCATGGGGTCCCAGGCAGCTGGCGGGACCGACTGGTCCTGTTCTTATGAAAAACCGTGCAACCTTTAACAGGGTGGTGAAGGCAGGTTCCACTGACGCTGCGGCCCCAGAAACAGCAAGGCTGTGCTCAGGAGAGGCCTCGCATCTTAAAAGAAATGTCTTCAGAATTCATTAAGGGTGAGCACAAAGCAGACATTCATAGAGGAAAATCTCAAAAGGTCACTGGGAAAAAGACTGTTTTCTTTACCTTGCGTTGGCAGCCGACCTTATGCAACTAATGGTCTCCTACGTGACCAAGTGCTCGGGCCTGGCTGAAAGGGAAGTGGCCCAATTAGGCCCGAATGAAAGGAGGCAGCAGCAGAGGGGCTGGAGACCGAGGAAAGAGCAAAGGAAACGCACTGGAGATGAGGTCAGCTTATTACCTATCTGCCTGCTAATCACCACGCATGAAGCCTCCGCAGGAAATCATCTTGTCTCCAAGAGAATCACAGCTTCACAGCAATTTCATAATGAAAGAAATGGGGGTTCTCGCCAAGCTGCTTACTTACTGCATAGTTTGAGGGATGAGGCTAAGGGCAGAAACATAAACAGGGAACCTGCAGAATCCACAATATTATGGCACTAAAACAAACTCCACGTGTTGTGTGTCTATGTGCAGCGTGTGTATATGTTGAGTATGGTGTGTGTGTCTGGGTATGTGTCACGTGTGGTGTGAGCATGGTGTGTGTACTCTGTGTGTGCGTGTGTGCGCGCACGCTTGGTGCACTAGAGTGTGGAGAAGGCCAGGTGAGGGAAGGAATCAAGAGACGGCTGAAGACTCTTCCTCTTTGACTTTTGACCGTTGCTTCAAATTGCAAAGATTTTATATTCTTTTGGGATCTCCTTAGTAAGGCCCTTTCATGGAATTGGAGTTATAATTTTACCCAAATGACTTATTTAGAAAAAAAGCCTAGAAGTCATACGGTAAAAATAGTGTGCGCAGGCAGAAGAGTGTGTACCAATCCCAGCTAAGCATCCCTGAGCCTGTGACTGACCAAGTTAATTTCTGTGTCAGACTTAATGGCGCTCATTTGTTAAAATAAGGGTACTGATGCCCAGCACTTAGGAAGGTTGTAAGGATGCAACTCTTGCGCAAGACAGGCTCTTAAAACACATAAGTTCTTTCTTGGCCTATTTTTCCTTTCCCTCCCAAGGGCTGGCTGCTGTGACATGGGGGTGACGAGGAAGAGGAGGAGGGCACTTTGCTGCAAATGCAATTACTCCACGTGCTGCTGCAGACCTGCAGGACTCGCTCAGCAGGACAGCCCTCCTGGCCAAGCAGTTCCTGCCCTCGCCGTCACTGAGCAGCTGCCCAGAGGCAAAGAGTCCATCTGCACAATAAAACTTTCTTGTGCCAAAGAGCAAGAGCAAAAGAGCAAAAAAAGCCACACAAACCAGAGGGGGCAAAGATCTGAAAAAATGATGGAGACTGAAAACCAGCCATTCCCAAGCTAAGCCTGGCTGTGAGCAGGCAGAGGGGTAAATGTGCTGATGTCATCTGGTTAACTTGGCTTCATGTGTTTATTAATTGCAGCTGCCCACATCTCGGGGGCCATGAAGCATACAGAAGGGCAAGATGAATAAGGCTGGGTTCATGCTAATTCCTCCTGGAGAAGCAGATTAATCCCATTTCAAACGGGCATCGATCACAGAGACACACAGAATGTTAACTAAAGGGCTACACGAAATATGCCCAGAGAGATCGATAATCTGTGTCTGTGTCTCACTGCACTGAGATGAGCGGGAAGAGACAGGGGGGCCGGGACAAGGGAGTGAGTCTGAGCAAATGTTTGGGAGTGAAGGAAAGGAGCAGCCACGGGAGAAGGGGGAGTCAGGGAAGTGCAGGGTGAGGGAAGCTGAAAGAGAGGAGAACAGGGAAGGGGAAGAGAGACTGGCAGAAAGGGAAGGAAGAAGGAAAAGGGGGGGGGGGAATCAGGGGAGAAAAGAAATGGTGGAGCATGGCCTAAGGGCAGAGAAGTGAACCAGAGCCTGGGACAAGAGACAGAAGAGGGGAAGGAGCAGGAAAATGGAGAGCGGGTGACATTCAATGCATCTTCCAATTAAACTGGGGCAACTGCTTTGTATGCATCTATGCCCTTGACTCAGAAAGAAAAAGCAGCCTGAGAGAAGACTATTGTGAGGGTAATGACTCTGGGGAGACTGGTGGCCGTCTCTGCTTATATTTACTGAATAAACTCAGCAGATTAGGAGCCCGAACATTAGAATAGCTGTCTATATGCAAAGTCACATCATTAGCCTGTGTGCACAGCGCCAGAGTCCCCAGCTCCACAGCCTTGCCGAGCTGAACGTGGCTTCCGCTGCAAGGACCATCTGCAGGGCTGGAGAGCCTGCACGTAGTAAGGGCAGTGGTCCCACAGGGTCATTCAGGCCAGGGGCTGGTTGGAGCTGGAGTATCTGTCACGTCTACTAAACCAGAGTGAAGGAGAGGGATGGGGGGAGGGGAGATGCTATGGTTCCGGAGGCTGCCAAAAAAGAAGGCATTTAGGATAAGGCTGGCTATGGAGTGCTTCTACCCCATGATCCTGGTAAAAGATTCAGACAGGAAGATCTAGCTTCCAGATCCTCGATGATACATGTCCTGTCTCCCTTCCCTGGTAAATTCTTACTACAATTCTGACATGTATTTCCTCTTGTGCTCCCCACTTTCTCAGAGCCCTTCTGGGTTAGGGACCCATCCTTCTTGCTCCCAAGAGCATGCCCATTTTGCTTTGGTGGCATTTAATACACCTCAGTGAAGTTTCCTGATTCTGTCTTTCCAATCCCGGATGGGACCTCCTCCATTAGTCTCTACCTTCTCCTGGGCCACAGCTACTGGTCCACGGGCCTCTGACAGGCAAAACCGTAATTCGGCCACTGCTGTACCCCTAGAACCTGGTGCCATGCCTGGGGCACGGCACTGCTGGACCTATGCTTGCTGGACTGAAACAATTCAGCCTCATTCTCTCTTACCCTCATAGCCCCATGGTCTGTGCCACTCATCACAGCCTCCTCCCAACATAGCCCCTCCCTTTATCCCCAAACTCTGCTGATGGTAACTTGAAACATGATTCTAGTTCTTTTGGCTATTGTCCTAATCTTGAACTTGACCCTGAATTTCCATCAGTTTTAGGATAAGAATGTATTTTATTTCATTATGCCCTCTACTCTCCCTGCAAAGTTCAATCCGCAAATATAAAGCTGCAAAGTGCAAAAACACCTGTTAAGTACACTAAATTCTGAAGATGAAAACAATCAAAAGAGAAAGCCTCATGTTTTCTCTCCTTAGTCCTTGAACTAACATTCACATTAACTTTTAAACAACGAGGAGAGGAGAGTCACGTCACGACTTTGAGCAGAAGTCATATTTCTTTTGCACAGGGATTCACGCTCGTCTTAATAGTTTTCAGAGCCACCTTGAGAGTGGGAGAGTGGAGGAGTTCAAAGCAATGACTTTGTGGGAATGGCCAGCTGCATAAGGTCAACTTGCTGGTATTTTGCATGAGATTTCTAGCAAGAGTTTATTTGAAACAAAGTTGGAAGGTAATGGGTAATTTCAAAACCAGCCAAATTCGTCAACTGATTCCTTGGGCCTTCCTGAGTCTAAGATCAGAATTTCCTAAACTTCTAGTAGAACTACCATCACATGATGACCAAGTATTTTTCCCATCAAGGGTTCTTCCAGCCAAGGGGAGGTGGCCACCCTGTTGCTCTGGCCTTCTCTTATCCTGCCTTCTGGATCCTGGCACTGCCCACTCCTGCATGGAGCCAGGGGCCTGACGTGAATGAGAACACTCACCTGCACCACGGCCAGTCGCCCCAGGAAGCCATCCAACTGCACAAAGACCAAAGAGGACTGGAAATCCCACTCCTGGACTTCCTGGTTCTCTTTGAAGTAAGAATGGAGATTCTCCCTTCTGTCCTGAAACACATGCTTGAAGAAGTTCAAGGTGTCCACAACCACTTGCAGTTTCCTCTGACTTTCTTCCACCTCACTTCTCAGGAGGTCTTCTGGGCTGAGATAATGAGAGGCCTGGAGTGCAAACAGGTTGGTGTCACTAAGCCTGGCTGCAGGTGCAGGACAGACCACAGCTCTACCCAGCCCACAACTCTCAACTAAATAACTGCCCAAGAAACATTGTTCAGAAGCCTCATATAAGAAACATCAGACCCCAAATCTATTTCCACAGGTGGACTGGGACCTGGGTTCAAGCCAAATAGTCAGTGATTGGCTCAGGAATGGCAAGTGACACCAGAGACAAAGAAACACAGTGAGACTTTCCCTGGGCATGCTGGGGCTGCACAGGTGTTCTTTCCAGGTGTTTTGTTGTGACTTATTGGATATCTATAGAAAATAATTTGAGTGCAACAATTATTTGAACCAGGAGTTCCCACTGTGGTGTAGCGGGTTAAGAACCTGACATAGTGTCCATGAGGATACGGGTTCAATCCCTGGTCTCGTTCAATGGGTTAAGGATCCTGTGTTGCTGCAAGCTGTGGCGCAGGTCAAAGAGGTGGCTCAGATCTGGTGTTGCTGTGGCTGTGGTGTAGGCTGGCAGCTGCGGCTCTGATTTGACCCCTACCCTGGAAACTTCCATATGTAGAAGGTGTGGCCCTAAAAAGAAAAAAAATATATTTGAACTGAAATTATTTCACTGTCTCCAAGAGATTTGAACCTGGAAAGCTGTGAATCTGAAGCCACTGGACAGCCATCTTCACTGCCACAGGAAGGGGTCAAAATAACAAGTCCTGGTGACCTTGTCCACGCTGTACTATAATCCAGGGCGGAAGCTGGCCTTACCTTGGACTTTTGAGGCACATGAGCCAATTAGTTATCTTTTTGTTGTTGCTAGTTTTGGATGGATTTTCTTATACTTTTAATCTTAAGAGTCCTGGCTGACAAACATGCAGTGATGGGAGAGCAGTGGTCTAGGAGTCAAACAATTAGCTTCCGGTCCTGGGTTGGGTGACCTTTGATGACTCAATTAACATCCCTGAGCCTGAGCCCACATCTTTAAATAATAATAGTAAATCAATAAAGCTCTCCCTGCCCACCTTGAAGGGTTCATCTGCAAATGCCAGGATAGTGAATGTCACGGCACTCTGCAGCCTGCAATGTCTCTGCAGAAGTGTTATTTACCACGAGTTACCCTTCAAACACGCTCACTGTTTTCTTAAGGTCCCAGCTCCTCAATAGTAAAAGAAGCCAATTAGGAGGGCAGATCACCCAAACCTTATTAAGCCTCCTTCTGTTTACAGACATCCTTCTCAGGGTTTATGCTGCCCTGGTCGGTGCCACAGCGAAGGAGGGGAGTCGTGGAGGATGCTACCCAAGAAGTTGCCTCTGTGCAGCTCATGGGCACTGAGCTCTTAGCGCGTGGGGACACCATGTGAGCCCCACCGTGAAGCACCAAGTTAGAGCCTCATAGCCACCCAACAACTCTCTGAGGTAGGCCCTCTTTCCACCACTGCGCAGAGGGAAAGTGAGCCACGGAGCAGGTGACACAGATGTGGCACAGGGACATCTGACTCCAGAGGCAGTGTTCTTAAAGCTGAGCTTTGAGGTGGACCTGATACCAGGCCTTAATATGCTTGAGGAGGGTGAAATTCATCACCCCCATCCTGTGCCTGACCCTAGGTCTTGGGCAGAGGGGAAAGGAGACTGGTCCTTCCAAGCAGTAGGACTGAGAACATCTTGTGAGTTTGGGGCTGTGACAATAAAACAATTCAAGGGTGAGAACCCTTTGGATCCCAACTATTTCCCTCCCCTGGAAAAATGCACACTTTACTCTTCTTGTGGCTTGGTGACATCCAGCCCCCAGGGGAGACGTTGTGGGGGATCCCAGGAGCCAACCTGCTGGACCAGAAGGTTGCAGATCTCCTGCAGCAGCACCGTGAGCCGCCCGGGGCAGCGATAGGATTCGCACGTGGCCCAGATCAGGCAGACGATGTGCAGCAGAGGCTGCAGCCGTGGCTTCACCTTGGGAAACTCCAGGCTCTCCAGGGTTTCCAGGTGGTGCTGCAGTGGCACCAGGTGGGTGTGGATGTCCCGGGCCTCCGTCAGAGCTGGAAGGAATTGGAGGCAATGGTCACTGCCCCTGCCTGAGGCTCACACCCAAGGAGACGGGCCCTGGGGCCTGGGAGTGAAGGATCTGCACAACAATGGCTGTGGTCTCTTCCTGAGCTGAGGGAACAGAGAGGGCTGATCCCCAAAAACTTTCTGGCTCTTATGAGGAAACGGAATCGGAAGAGCCCTAGGCAGCTAGGAGAGTGGTCTGAGGAGGCTCTCTCACAAAATTCCTGTATCTGGACTTCTTCCTGGCCCTCCCAGCCCCAGTCTGGGGCTCCGTGTGTGAAAGATGCTCGTAAGTGTTTGCATGTTTGCTGCTTCCTTTGCTGCCAGTATCTCCGAGGCAACACAAAAGAGATGACAGGGGCAGTTTTTAGAGTCAGAAAGATCTGCCTTCCATGTTGATATATCAATTGCATGACCTTGGGGGTGTTTAACTTCTTTGAACCTCAACAAGAGGTTGAACAGTAATCAATTTAAATGGTTCTCGTGAAGGTCTGAAGGTGGCTCAGACAGAATCTTCATACACAGCTAGCATGGTGCCTGGACCAAAGCAGGCGTGACCTAAACTGCAACGTCCCTGATAAATACTTGCTAATAAAGAATCTCATTGAGCTCCTGTGGAGGAGGAGAAATCACTGGGAAGAGAGAAGTAGCACAGACTGATTACGACAAGGTTCTGCTGGTTTCCAAGGCCAGGAAAATCTCCTCCCTTTTCCTCTGAATACAGAAAAGGAAAGAACATGCCTTCCACCTGTCACCCAAACTGGTAGCTCTGGGCACTATTTCTGCAGGGCTGCTGAGAGGGAATGTAAAAGGCCACTGAACAAACCGAACTGGAAAGAAGGGTTGACAAAGGCCGGTTCTTTTCTGGGCAGATAACCAGGTGCTATCATATGACCGCAGATAGTCTTGGGTTACATTATGTGAGTAAAGCTCTGCATTCATCCAACAGGAAACTCAAAATACATACCATTTAGTAACTAGTCTTAATATACCGGGTGCTGCCCTACTCACACGACATGTACCATGTCATAGAAAACCCTGTGAGGTAGCTTTATTACTTCCACTTTGTAAGCAATGAAATTAAGACCTCAATAAGTTGTCTAGAGTTTTCCTGTGAGTTGACCTGCCCTGTGCACCTGAGCAAAAGCAAGATGACCCCAAGTTTACTACACTAAACCCCTGGCTTGATGGACGTGGGCTTCACTACACACAGGAGTTTGGGATGGGTACATTTGTCCTTTGTCTCAAACGCAGCTGAGAGAAATACTATGTGAATCCAATTTTTGAAAGTCAGATGTCTCAGTAATGACTGGAGCCGCGATCCCTAGATTCTTAAATGGGGGAGCTGATGGGGGTATCAGAACCCCGCAGCCACTGCAATGAGCACTGCTCCAGCTTTCACGTGCTGTGAGGGAAGAGAAAGTGAGACCCATGCCAGAGGAGCTTTCTTTTCATGTTATAAAATCTCCTTTACTCATACAAACAGGCACTCCCCTGATTTTTAACAGCTAACATTTGAGGGTTGGCCCATCCACACCAGGGTGCAATCACCTTGGCTCACGAGGCAAATGAAGAAAGAGACAAACAGTGTTAGGATCACAGCTTTCAAAATATGCAAGTGTAAAACCCAGGTGCACAAAGACATCTGCGGTTTGCTGGTAAGTCGTAAATAACAGGCCCTTCTGGGACAAAAGGCTTTATCCCAAAAGCCTTTAGCATTTCCCAGTTTCTGTGATATAAATACTCCTAATCTTCCCACCATATCTGATTTCAGGCTACCAACTTGATGTCACTGAGTGTTGGGGAAGGGGCTTTGAAAAGAGTTGCCTTCAGTGGGCTCTTGTGAGAAAGTGCACTCCAGCCCACAGGGCCTCCGGTGTACCCCTGGACTGACTTCTCTCCACACACATCCACCCACAAGTGTCCTGGACTGGCAACCAGGCTGTACTGAGAAAACCCTGCCCCCTAGTGGCCAGAGATGAGAACTCCCTACTTAGACTGGACTGCAGTTGTCCTTTCCCCTCCAGGATACCAACACTTCCTGGTTCCGAGGTTCTTTGCTGCAATCAATTCCACTAGAGATAATCTTGTTCCCACATATTTTCCTACATCCTTTTAAGCTTCTTCTTTACTTCTCTCAGTTTCCAATTCGTGCCCACTAATCTAGGACTATTTATTTTCCTCTCCGTCTCTTCTCTCCATCTGTGAGCCAACGAGTTACCCTGATCATGACTAATAAGAACAATGTACATCATACATCCGTGTAGGATAAAAACAGGTGCCCTGAAATTAAATTAGAAATGAGCAAATTAGTCACCAGCCTCTAAAATATTTTTATTCTCTGAAGATCCCACCAAAATTTCTGATCAAATCTCTACCTAGCAACTCTGATCAAAATTTCTTTTCTTTCATCATCAGGATAGAGATATATATTCCTAAGATTTCTATTTTTACAGTGATGTTGGTCTGGGACTATTATAATGGCATTTTTTTTCTTATTTCTTTTCATTGCTATCATATACTCTACTGCAAAGAACTTTTAGAAGCTGGCCTGGGGAACTAAATCTTTTAAAACTATTAATCAAGGTGAATGGCCGCAGTCTATTAATCTATTAATGTGAAACATATATTTGGGGCTCTAAATAATCAAATCAAAAATATACTTTAACTACATGTTTTATTTCAGAGCTTCAAATTTCAGTCCTTTGAATACCTTCCTTATCATATTTGTCATGACCACCTACAACCTGCAGTACTACTCCATACTTGTCTCCAAAATGACTCTCATTTTAACCTAAATAAAGCCATATAAAATGCAAGCTTTAAACCACTACCATAAATGGAGAACTTGGATCACTTGCCAAAAAAAGTTATCCATTAGCACATTTTATGACAGACCTGTGCTGACACCCCCACAATCATCTCTCACGCCAACAGGGGTACCCATAGCGTTTTTGGGGACACTGTATTATTTGAATTGGTGTGTAAATTGGGAACAACAGGTGCTTCCTGAGACACACAATCTCTCAGAGAAACAATAAATGGGGGCCCCAGCAGGGAGCCCATTCCAAGCCAGCTGGCCGAGCAGCCCCTGGGATGAGATTTTTGGGCCCTGAAGGACCTCAGAGACTAGCTACTTAAGCCAGCTCTTCTCTCTTATACAGGGCTCCAGACACGAGACACTCCCCTTTAGCAGACCAAATAACCTTGGCAACTTTTACATTGCAAATACAACTTCTAAAGGAAGTGAAAATCTGATAGAGAAAGAAATCTGATAGAGAAAAGTGTTGTAAAACTGTTGCTTGGATTTAGTTTAAATTACATGAAATTGTAAATACCTTTAAAAGCACATTCTGACCTATAATACCAAAGAGCTGGGAGAAGGTTTAATAGGAGAAAGGAAAGAAGCAAAGTGCACTGATGAGGGGAGAGGGAGCCCTGAAAAAATTTACCTACTTCTAATTATAGACTTTGCTGGATTAGCAGTTTTGACAAGGGCCGATCTCATCTGATGCTCAGATGGCCAGGAAATTGCAGTCCCATCTAAGGGCAGGAACAAAAAAAGCAGAATGGAGCTAGAAATGGAAGAGACTTCTTAAGAAGGACCTGAATGCCAGAGGTGAGAGATTACAAAACCCATCTGCACAGTGCAATACACTCACCTACACCATCCACAATAGCCCAGGGAAGCAGGTAGGAAGTGTGTACACTGTAATCATAGTACACTAAAGCTCAGAGAGGTTAGGTGAGTTTGCCAAGGTCACAAAGCACTGGAAATACAGAGTACAGGGCAGATGCTTTCCTGCTTCTAGATTTGGTATTCTTGCCTTTGTGCTAGACTGTGTCAGGCTGGAGGGTTATAGGGACTGGAAGCTGTTAAAATCAGAAAGAGTAGATAATTCAGCACTAAATGAGAAATTTGGGTCAAATGTATTTAAAAGATGCTTGTGGGTCCTCACCTGCTACAACATCTCTGAACATGGCTTGGAAAGCTGGGAAGTAGCTGCTCTGAAGCTTGTCCAGAAGCCCTGCCATGCCCCTCACCTTTATTGCTCTCAGTTGATTATAAATGTATTCCAGATCCTCATACCTGCAATACCATGGAGAAGAGTGAATCCAGGTAAACATCAGGAAACCCAAGTTACACCGTGATGACCCACCCCCAGACAGACAGAGAGAGGAGGCTTGCCCCAGGGTGCTTCTGCAGAGGCCACACTCCAGCCCAAAGAGCCAGGGCATCTGTTCCCAGAGCAGCGAGGGCAAAAGCCTCAGTCTGGAACACAGGTTCAAAGGGGCATCTCCAGGAGGTAACAGCAGGGAACACTGCTGTGACCATCTGGTGGCTCAAAAGCTTGGCATCTGGAGGTCATTAGCTCTTGTAGTAAGGTTTGGGATGGGGTGAGAGAGGTGTGGTTGTCACAGCAAAGCTGCTGGAGACAGGCACCGCAGGAGGTCAGCAGAATGGTCAGGAACCAGGCAAGAGGATGGGGCATCTCCCCACGGGGTGCAGATGCGGCTGGAGCCCTACAGCCATGCCTGGTCACGTGACATGCAAGGATGGGGCATCTGCCTCAAACATCTGTCTGTCTCCTTTTGAGTAAAAGACTAATCAGCATAGTGATAAATAGGGGCAAGGAAATGGGGAGGAAGAGGGGAATGGGCAGGAGCAATAATTAGGTCTTTCTGGAAACTGTGGGACTGGACACAGTGGATGACAGACTTTCAGCCCTACTGAGCACTGCCTGGAACCTAGGCAAGGGTGTGTGGCAGTGAACTGCCAAAACCCCTCTCTTTCTCCAGATTCTTACAAGAAATATGTGCATACTAACTGTCCAAGTAGACAAGTAAAAGAAAGTATGAAAGGGAGTTAATTTTACATGCAGTTCAAAAGGCCTTGAAGAAACGTCAGAAGATACACTAGCTGTAGCTCAGGAAAGGAGGCATGACTACTCAATCTTGGGGGAAGTGTCTTCTCCCGGGGCACAGAAAAACTACCCAAATGACTCTGGACTGTTTGCTCTGGGGGTGGGGGGGGGGACGACCAGATCAGTGGCTGCCCCCCCGGGGCCATTATCCTCTATGAGACCCCGATCCCCAGGGTGTGAGCATGTGCCTACCTGTTCCTCCAGAACTCCAGCTCCACCTTAGGGGTGGGGTTCTCCCCCTGATGGAGCGGCTGGGAAGATTCTCTCTTTAGCACCACCTGGATTTGGTGGCTCCACTGAATCACTGCAGACTCAATGGCGTAGATGACTGATTTATCTGCAGATTCCAGGCTGTGAAAAACACAACACATCTCCTGGGACACTGGAAACAGCTTAACTCTGCTGTCCCCCCCCCCCAAACAGAATCCCAAATCTTTAAAAAATAGGTGGGAAATTCCGTGTAGTCCATGCATTCTTAACTTTGGTTGGGTAAGAGACTCCATGAGTAGCCACTGGGAAGTCCAGATACTCCCCAGACGAGCTGCCTGTGCGTGCGTGTGTACACAGTTATTCAAACAGTTACTCAAGATTCAGGGGCTCACCAGCGTTATGAAGGCTGGGTTCTGTCAGTGCAGGAGTCCACTGGACAGAAAGCATCCCGATGACCACCCAACCCTTGCTTGAGTCCCACCAAGGCCAGCCAGCTCCCTACATGACAGGGCAGAACATTCCACAGGAGGTCAGCTCTTCCTGAGAGAGAGAGCCTGTCTCAGCTTTGGACCATGTCTGCCTCCCTCCCAATCCCTGTGGTCTAAGCACTGACCCCTACAGCAAGAGACAACAGGTTACTTCCTCCTCCGCAAGGAAAGCCCTCACACCTCTCAACATTACTGCACTTTGTTCTCACTTTTCTGGTGAAGGATGGAATTCCCAAGCATTCTCCCTCACACACTTTTTAAATAAATTAAGTGACCTAACTAGGGATGTTTGGAAGGGACTAAAAATCAAAAATACATTTTGGTTGCCTCTTCACAAAGTCTGAACTGACAATTGTTCACACCAAGAACCCAGGACACAGGCGAAAGAGAATCTATCATTTGCATTTTCATCTCAGAAGCCCACCTTCAGCTCATTTAATTAGATTCATATTTGCTGAGCAGTGATATGGCACAAGTGATTACGGATGGTATTAAAGGGAGAAGACATTCACCTCCCTGAAATATGATCCAGCCTTTTGCGAAATTATCAAATTTGAACAAAGAGAGACAAACTCAGCAATGATTACACATACATACACTGAATGTTATTATGTTAAAATAGAAAAGGAACAGGAAAAGGGTGATTTGAATTTATTTTGAAAATTGTGTATTTTTATTAAACTGCAGTAAGTTTCCCAGTTAACTGGGAAATTGCTTCAAATTATATATGTAGCAGATGACTTCCAACAGCCAAAACTCATTGTAAAGTGCGTTGCTGTCCCATGTATTACTTATTCTTCAGTTCAAATCATGGGCCCTAAATACACAATGATGACATAATACATTCAGAAACCCCCAGCAACAGGGCAGACCAAACTTATGTAGGAAGGTGGCCTGTTGCTACAACACTGGATAAAAGATGATTCAGTGATTAGAAAATACTATTTAGATACACAGGTTGGCTTGAAAGAAAAGTAAAAAATTTCCGCAGGACAGAAGCAAAGGTTGCTCATCGCAGGAATGGTGAGTAGAAGGGGAGGGTGGGTATCAGTCCTACAAGGAGAAGAAGGGGCTTTAATACCTATCCAGGCACAGGAGGCAAGGACTTTAAGCCTCAACAAAGCCAGATTTGTCTCTATTTAAAAAAAAAAAAAAAAAAAATCCCCAGGACCTGAAAAAAGTCTCCAGCTGCTAGGGGAGGAGGGGCTGGAACTGTGACATTATGTGCCGGGTAAATGCTGGGAAGAGGCGTGCTGTCTCCCAGACTGGACCTGGGTCGTGGCCAATGATGAGACACTGTCCTGATAAGCACAACACTGATATCAGTGTAGCTGCTCTCAGCCCTGAAATAATTCTGAGTGGGAAAAAGGCCATGTTGCTGTGATAGCCTTAAAAGACTTCAGGCAGAGGGACGGGGGCAAGGGTAGTAATCAGCACAAAACATACACTGCGAGGATGTTGGCAAACAGAGCAGACAGCGGGCTTGTGTGCAGAACGAGGAGACGAGCAGAGCCGGGAACAGCAAAGTCGTAAAGAAAACATTCCGATAAACCAGCTTCTCCCATATCTCAGAGGCCCATATGGCCAGGCTGCTGGTACTTACATGGTCTCACTTTCAGAATCCACAAATTCCATTTTTTCTGAGCCTACTGGAAGAGGCAGCAAAGTTTTCCCCTTCACTTGCTCAAGGAGAACCAGGAGGTCACCCTGGAGGCTGTGGGCATGTCGCTGGACATCTAGACATACCACCTGGGGCCAGTCTAGGTGATTCTTCTCGTTGGTCAAGACGGGGATGACAATCTGGAACAGATGTGCACAGAAAAGTTGGGCAACTTCCGAGACCTTAAGGAAAGACTATTCTGAGAAAGGTTGAGAGAATTACACACAGCCTTTTGCAGGTCCCTCTCCCGCAAGGCCTAATTTTTTTTTTTTTTTTTGTCTTTTTGCCTTTTCTAGGGCCACTCCTACAGCATATGGAGGTTCCCAGGCTAGGGGTCTAATTGGAGCTATAGCCGCTGGCCTACACCAGAGCCACAGCAACGAGGGATCCCAGCCGCGTCTGCAACCTACACCACAGCTCACGGCAACACCGGATCCTTAAGCCACCGAGCAAGGCCAGGGATCGAACCTGCAACCTCATGGTTCCTAGTCAGATTCATTAACCACTGCACCACGAGAGGAACTCCAAGGCCTAATTATCAATAACCAACTTATGTACTATCTTGACACTGGGTAAAGTCAGGAGGGCCTCGAATAGCCTACTCACAAGTCGCCTTGCTCTGCTCCTGCATTTATGGTCCCCTAGTCAAATAGTCCTCCTTATCAAGGGGACCAGGAACAGCTGTGGCTTACCCCTGAGTTGCAGGCTTCAGTTCCTTGCCAGCCAGTGGAATATTCAAGCCAATCCCAGGCCGCTATAGGCATCAGTGGGTACCACACCCTCTCCATACTATGGAGCCTGCCTCCCAAAGTCACAGGTGGTTTATTCTGTTCCCAAGCGCAACCTCCACGTGGCCCTGCCTGGCACAGAGTCCTCCTCTTCTGGCCTGTATCTGGGCTAATAACCTGCTGGCAGTCTCGTCTGTCCAGTGTGTATGTTCAGCAACCCCAGGATAGGGGAGAAATCCCTCCCTCATCAACAGGATGAACAAGAGGTGACCGAAACTGTCACAAAGGCAGGCAAAGAGGCACAAAACAGGACACATGCAGGTAAACATGGCCCTCTGTCCACAGGTGGTACGTGAGGGCATTTTAAAGAAGAGGCCAAGTCAAGGGTCCTGAATCTCTGTGTAGGGGTGAGCTGGTTTTGGCTACCCAACATAGTCCCTCTTTTCTTCAGCCCAGGTCCTGGACTCATCTCCAGGTCCAGAAATGGACTTATGAACAAATCGGAGCCAGTAAGAGCCAGGCCAAAATCTCTCGTCTGGACTTTTTGAAGAGAAGCCTTTTCTTTCTTTGAGTCAGGAACATTGGTGGCCATCTCTTCTTCTGAGGCCATCTGAAGCCTCAGAATAGGGTCAATATGGAGAAGACAGAGTTTATAGATGGAGGGAAAAAAAAACAGGTCCTTTGACATCATTTGAGCTCCTGAATCGAGCTGCTCTAGAAACGTCTGAGCTGATTTAAATTGAGGTTTCTAATACCGGCAACTTAAAAATGTGTAATTCATGCAACTCACTAGGAACCGCTGCTTACAACTAACGGAAAGGGAATACTAGAAAGAAAAAAAGATGATTGGGCAATGTGATAAGGAACTGCCAAGTAAATAATGAGAATAAGGACTCATATGGTTGGTTGGGTTCTATATATAACCAGTAAGTCCATGTGACAATGAAATAGAATGCCTGGACCCAGCACATGAAATCCAAGAGAATTCTCCTTGCCTGGTCTGTCTGGAAGCAACCACTGAACTGAAAACTTACAACTGCAGGTGAACAGGGAGTGCAGAAAGATAAAAGGTCACAAGTCGAGCTCTACTCATATTCATGTGAAGAAAGGACCTCGTGGACCCAGGGCAGGAGGCCTAACAGGGCAGAGGGGATGACAGGAATTTTTCTAGGACTTAAAAAGCAGGACTGTATCTTAGTTGATCCATATATACTCACAGTCCTCCTTTGGGTCTGGCCTATGGGAAGCACTCAATAGAGATTCAGAGAATAGCTAAAGGTACACTGAAGAAAAAGTGGTGAGTTTAGGTAAAGGGCCTTGAGCAATAGAAAAAATGGTAAATATGAACTTTCTATGGAGTGAATAGTCTCAGTGAATATTTATTGAGCATCTACTACATGCTAGCACTGTTCACGGTACTAGGAAGATGAAGCTTATATTCTAGGGACGACACAGTCAATAAACAACAACAAAAATGAAGCAGGTGGGCTGGAGGTGTTGTAATCATAAGTGGGAAGATTGGTGCAGGCCTCCTTGAGAAGGTACCATTTGAATAAAGGCTGGGGGCAGGGGATAGGCAGAGTGCTGCACTGATCCTTGGGAGAAGTATACTGTGGGTAGAAGGAAGAGCCAGAGCAAAGGCCCTGGGATGAGAGCATGCCTAATGTGATCAAGAAGCAGTGTGGAGTGGAGGTCAGAGAAAACTGGACAGGCTAGGCAAGAACAGCAGGGGTGAGTAAAAGGGGTCAGATCACAGGCAGCCCCACTTGTGGGATTTTGATTTTTTACTCTCAGAGGAACGGAAATCACTGAAGGGTGTTCTGCTTTTGGGGGGATCTTTTTTTGGCTGTGCCCATAGCATACATAAATTCTCAGACCAGGGATTAAATCCAAGCTACAGCAGTGATCCGAGCCACAGCAATGACAATGCCGGACCCTTAGCTGCTAGACCACAAGGGAACTCCCCATTGAAGGGTTTTGAGCAAAGGAATGACATGGTCTGACATCTTTTTTAGTAGGATTGCTCCAGTTGCTATATTGAGAATACAGAAAAAGTTCAGGCAAAAGTGGGAAAAGAGATCAGTGAGCAAGTTATTGCTTTAATACATAAGAGAGTGGCTTGGTACCTGGGGAGTAGAGGAGGTAGTAAGAAAGTCTGATTCTATACAAATTTTGATGGCTCAGCCAATATAAGTTCTTAATGGATTAGTGGTGAGGTTGTGGGTAAGGGAGTCAGAGAGATCCTGAGGTTTAGGACTTGAGCAACAGGAAGAATGAAGCTGCTATTATGGGACATGGGGAAGAATAAGGGTGGAGTAAGTTCTTTCCGGAAGACAGGGCGTGAGTTCTCGGACACTTTAGAATATACCTTCTTGATTTCTAAATGGGGGCATTGAATAGGGAGCTGGATATAGTAGTTGGGAGTTCAGAGAAGAAAAGGGTGGAGATAAGAAACCTGGTAGATGTCAGAGGCAGACGGTTCATAATGAAAGGGAATGAACTCCCCCCGAAGAACTGCGCATATAGAGAGAAGAGAAGATGTTCAAGGAACAAGCCCAAGGGCTTTCCAACATGAGAAAGTGGGCAAGAAGCAGGGGTATCATGAGTGGAAACAGAAGAAATGGCCATGGTGACAGGAGGACACCAAAAAGTGGTGACCTGGAAGCCAAGTGAAGAAAGTGCTTCCAGGACAGGGTCACCATGAGCTGTGCCAGTGGCTGCTCACAGGTCAAGCAGGAGAAAGACTGATAAAGGGCCATGCAATTCAGTCAAGTGGAGGTCACTGGCGACATGGACAATCCTTTAATTTCTTTTCCATGCAATGTGTGTGTGGGGGCAAGAGCCCGATGAGTGAGGAAAAGAATGGGGAACAACAAGAATAGACACATGTTCTAGACATTCTGCTTTAGACCAGACCATAGAAATGGATTGTGGCTGGTGGAAGGAATGAGGACTTTGACGGGATATATCTATATCTAGTGAAGGAGGGAAAAATAAGAATGCAGGAGAGAGGAGAAAATTGCTGGAGTGACCACCTCAAGATAAGAATGGATGAAATTCAGATCAAAAGTGGCAGGTTTACTTGTAGGGTTGGCATCAGGTGACAGCATACAGTCCATCTACAGCAATGGGAGGGATGGCAGAGTATACAAGTACAGATATTGGCAGTTGGGGTAGATGTAAGTGAGCATTTGCAGAAATTTGATTCAATTATTTCCATTTTTTTAAAAAAAACCAAGCAAGAAACAAATCATCAGAGAGGGAAGCCAATAGAAAAGATTATGGACATTTGAAGGGGAAAATAGTGTGCAGTAGTGACCAGAAAGAGCAAGGAGATAACTGGAATAGGAAGGAAGGGATGTCGACTGGGAAGCATGAAATGCCCGTTAAAGGTTCACAGGCGTGAATGTGGAGCCAACTTGTCTTTCTTCAGTCCCATGCAGCTTCATGAAGGCGCGTATGCAGTAGGCAGAGAGCTGGATTTCACCAGACTACGGTTATGCCAAACAAGTTTGACAAAGCAAGACAGAGGACTGATGGCAATAATGGAGCCCTGGAGCTGGGTGAGGGGGGAAAGGATGTGGGTGTGGGGGAGGGACAGTGGGAAGGCAAGATCAAGGCATTACATGTCCTAGTCCTAGCAGGGCCACTTGGCTTGTTACTGAGGGATCTTGGGAGTGGGAGGCAAGCTGGAAATACAGGAATAGTGTCGAAGAGATGCCTGAAACTGGATCGTCAGAGGGTGGTTTGGTAAGGCAAGGCCTGGGAAATGGCATGGGAAGGGGTGGTTAAGACAGGAAGAGGAACAAGGTCACTGGAGGAGGAAGGTTCAAGGAGCCCAGAGGCCACGTTAATGGAAGGATTATTTATGCGTCTGTTGAAACAGCCATGTATTAGGACAGAAGCAATGTTGGGGAGAGTCACAGTGAGCAGGAGCCCAATCATGGAGAACAGAGGAGAGTGCCATCAGTGGGTGACACGGCAGTGAGGGGAGAGGGTGGCTTTGTCTAAGGGCATGACCTTCCAACGGGATGGTCTGGACTCGCATCTAGAAACGGCAAGACGGGCTTGGGTCAGAGCAAGGTGACCACAGGCCCAGGTCTGAGAAGTGAGGAAGATTTTAAGTGGGGATACAGAGTGACGACAATTCCTGTCCTTTAGGGGATACCTACAGCTCACGTAACAGAGAAGCACAAACGTCACTCCATATGGGACCCAATCCCCTGGCTCTAGCCTTTGTGCTCTGGCACCTGAGTCCTGCTGGCTCCTCACGTTCCTAATAGAATGTTGCCTGGAGCCTGACATACACCGGGGAGCCCATTTTCAAGGCTCTGCCTCCCGCGCTTGACCTTTAAAGGCAGAATCAGACGTTGCAGAAGAGAGAGTAACAGCTGTCTTCTTAGAGGCATCATGACCAGAGCACGGGGACAGCGACGAGCATGAGGGAGGGCTTCCGTCACCAAGAAGTCGGCCACGACCGCAGCCCCTGCCCTCCTCGCGTCGAGGCAGCCTGAATTCGCCGCGGGGAAGACGGTTCTCGGGGACGCCAGCCCACCTGCCTCGCCCTCTGCTCGCTCCCCAGGGAACGGCCCTGTCCCCTGTCCCAACACCTCCATTTTCCGCTGACAGGCCCCGGCGGGCCTCGCCGGCGGCGTAACGCTATCACACTCCGCTCCAGGGGTCCTGACCCATTACTGGGAATTTCAGGACAAGCCTGCGAGGTGCTTGGGTGCCCGCGGAAGAGAGCGCGCCTGCTCACACCGCCCCGAGGAACCTGGCGGAAGCTGGACTGGAACCCGGCTCTGTCAGACCCTAATCCCCAGGCTCCTGGCCCCTTCACCGGAAACCAACCTACAGCCTCCCTTTCCCTCTCCTCAACGAGCCCGTCATCTCTGTCCAGAGCTGTACTTGCTTAACAGCAACTAAGGCAGAGGCTGCAGAACCGCAAGGCAGCAAAGCCGAAAACGCGACCGGAACGCCTCAGTCCCAAGATGGCGGCGGGCGGGCGCGCAGCGGCGTTGCGCGCCGCACAGACGCTCTGCGCATGCGCGCCCCTCCAGCCCCCCGCCCCCGTGAGCCTAGAGCTGTGTACCCGACACGCTTCTTGGCGAGAATGTGCTGCTCTTTGAGCAGGTTCTCTGGTCAAAGGACAGTTTCTGCTCTGCTGAACCTGGTTTCTTTCAACTGGCAGGAGCAGAGCGGCACTGGACAAGGGAAGGACCCAGTTGGTGGTCCAACCCGAGACTGGAAAGGGTGGGTGCCACGCTCTCAAACCCAAAACCCAAACTTCAAAACGGCATCCAAGTTCTAGAGCGCTAGGGAAAGGAACTTGGCAGCAGTGAATAAAGGGACTGGGAGGAGGAGAAAGAAACGGAGCAGGAGGGCTGGTTACTAAATTCTGCTGCTTCTTCCTTGGAAACACTTCCTGGATGCGTTTGTTTACCTTGTACAAGTGTAATGGGACAAAAACAAAGTTTAAAATTCTTTTGAAAATCTTTTAATTAAAAAGTTTATTAGAGTATATTTGACTTACAAGGTTGTGTTAGTTTCAGCTGTAGAGCAAAGCGAATTCGTTATACATACACGCATATCCATTCCTTTTCACATTCTTTCCCCATGTAGGTTATTACAGAGCATTGAGTAGCGATCCCTGTTCTATGCAGTAGGTCCTTGTTACATATCTGTTTTATGTATAGTAGTGTGTATTTGTAATCCCAAAGTTAAAGTAGCTTCATTCACCTGTGTAACATCACCCCCTATCCTGACACATTCACACACAAGGAAGTCTTCTTTCAGCCAGGTGGGATATTTTTGGCTTGAGTGCTGCTTTTCAGGGAGATGTTGTGATGAGCCGAGCTCTGGGGCCAGGTGCTGATCCACAGGTGGAAATGAGAGTGGGCAGGACAGCTGGGAGGGGAGGAGGGACTCAAGTGGATGAGGGAGGTGAGCAAGGGCCTGAAGGGGGAATGGATCAGCTTCAGGACATGTAAAAAGCAGATGGGACAGGAGGAGTGGTTGTGTGCACGGGGAATTGCTGTTAGAGATTTTGAGAAATGCAAGTAAAGGCCTGGAGCTATTTCAAAAATAGCTTTATTTTGATTTTTAAAATAGATAATGTGGTGCAAAATTTTAAAGTACAAAAGCTTTACAGTGGAAAGTTAAGGCTTCTCCCTACCCTGTACCTCAGTCACCCAGTTCCTTGGGCCTGTTGGGATTACTGCTAATAAATGTCCTTCCTCCCTCCTTTCTCTTTTTAGCAGAAATGGTAGTGTACTATACATACAATTCTGCACCTTAAAAAAAATTATCTTAAATTGCAGCATTACTCACAATAGCTAAGACATAAAAGAAACTTAAAGGTCCATCCCTGGATGAATGGGATAAAAAGATGTGGTTTATATACATACAATGAAACGTTATTCGGCCTTAAAAAGGAAGAAGATTCTCTCATATGCTATCTTGAGAATGAACCTTCTTGAGGACATTGTGCTGAATGAAATACACCTGTCACTGGAAGACAACTACTGCTTGACTCCACTCACCTGAGGTACCTAGAAAGGTCAAGGTAACAGACACAGAACTAGAATGTGGTTTCCAGGGTGGAGGGAGGGGAAGGTGGGAGTTGTTCAGTTGAGTGTAGAGTTTCAGTGAGGCAGAATGGGGGCAGTTCTGGGGACTTGCCACACAATAACAGGCAGTAGTTGACAGTACTGTATGTATGCTTAGAAATTGTTGACAGAGTGAATTTTATAGTTTTTTTTTTTTTTGGAACCACAATAAGAAGAAAATTATCTTAAGGACTGCCCCATATCAATCATTCCTTTTAATAGTAGATGAGCCTTAACTCCTTCACCCAGGCCCCTATGGATGAACATTCAGTTTGTTTCCAGTCTCCTTCAATGCACCAATGAAAAGTCTTAAAACATTTAAGAGTGTAAAGAGGCTTAAAATTACTTTTGCTCAATGGACTACATTTCCTTGGTCATAATGCCCTCTGGGATGGACCCCCTATCCTCCACATGTTCCATCGGTCTCTGAACCTTGGTTCAGTCTGCTCTCCAGACTTTAAAAGTTACCCTGCTCTCTGTTTATCCTAATCCTTCTCCTGGTTCAGAGCCCATTCAACACTGGAGGCTCTCAGAAGGCATGCATATGTATATCCTCTGAACAGCAAAACACCGCTTCCCTTTTTTCCCATATCAATAAGCCTTTTTTATCCTGTAAATTAAAATCTATTCATCCATTTTGCATTTTGTTTATCTTATTTTCTTTTTTAAAGTTTTCAAGCTTTTTTGTTGAAATATTTACAACTTTGTGTTAGTTTCAGGTATACAGCAACGTGATTCATATATATATATATATATATATATATATACACACACACATATATATATTCCTTTTTAGATTCTTTTCCATCATAGGTCATCTTAAGATACTGGGTATAGTTTCCTGTACTATACCAGTAGGTCCTTGTTAGTTATCTGTTTTATATATAGCAATGTGTATATGTTAATCCCAAACTAATTTATCCCTACCCCCCTTTCCCCTTTGGTAAACCGAAGCACTTCTGTCATCATTGTTCAAGAGAGAATTTGATCCAAGTTTGGATTCCTGCAGGGATGATGTTCAGACAACACATCACAGTAAAGCCGTCCTGCTTGTTAAAATATTGAAATACTTCCCTATCTACTAAGAAGCCTAGCTTCCTCAGACCCTTAGGGCTCCGCTGCCACCCAGACCCTTCTTTGGAATTCCCCTCCCCAGCGCTTTCTAATAAAGCAATCAAAGGCCTAATACCTCACAGGGGAGGGAGCCTCCAGTACCTGGTTCTAGCATTGGGGTCAACTTTGGGTAAGCTCCACCTCCACCCCAGTCACACTAGTTTTAAATATTATATATATATGAGATGAACTTCATGGATGTGATCTGATCTTTATTTCTTTGGTGTTTCCCACAGCACCTATCACAGGAAACACCACAAAGGCAGTGCATCAAGCTTTCAGAAGCACACACATTCAACTTCGAGGGAAGTTTACCCCCAGTCCAGAAAGGTGGAGATGTCCCGGGCATCTCTCCCGAGCATCTCTGCACTCTGGAGGCTTCTGCGATGGTGCCACCAAAGCACTCCATAATCCACACTGCAGGGGATCTTCCTCTCTGCCCTCCAGGCAGGCCCCTCCAAACGCCTGTTGGACATTTCCAATTGGATGTCCCAGCTTCTTACCTGGGGGCACAGGGCTGACCTCTGCTTCATGAAACAGATGAAAATCAAAACCAAACCACCTCTTCTTTTTAAACTCTTCTCCAGAAGTAAACAGTTTATAGCCTTTCACCTCCTTCACTTCACCGAGTCACTGGAAATGCCCCCTGGTCCACCACTCCCTGCCTTTGCAGTACCAGTTTACTGGGGGGGGGGGGATTCAGAGATAGCGCTTCAAAAAAAGGTGTCAGGACCCAGGCCCTCTTCAGACTCTAGCCTCCTCTTGACTTCGGCATGAACCCAAACCGGGAATGAGGCAAGTCCCCAGAGGTCCTGACTCTCACTCGGCCCCTGCTCACATTTCCCCCAGCTCCCATGTCACATCTCGCCCCCACCTCCCAGAGGTCAGCCTAGGGTCCGTTTCCCGCCAGCTCCACCTCTCCAACCTCGACTCCGCCCCCGCCCCCTTTCACCCGCAACTCCTCCAACTCAGCCCCAGCCTCCGCTCCCCATGGCCCCACCCCTCCCTCTGGCCCCGCCCCCGGACCCGCCCCTCTTCCTCTCCCACTCCCCAGCTGCAGCCATCACGGGGCTCTCGACCCACCCTCACCTCTGAGAAGAACGCGGCCAGGTGCTCCAGCGGCGCGGCGGGCAGGTCTCCGCACAGCACTGCTCCGCGGAGGCTGTCGGGCCCCGGCGGCTCGGGCCTGGTGCGCAGGAAAAAAAGGCCCTTAGCGCGAGATAGACCGGCCTCGGGTCCCGCGTCCAGCCCCGGGCGCACCGCCAGGCCCCCGGGCCCGGTGCGGACCACCAGCAGCGGCCTCGGCCCCTCCGCGGCCCCGCAGCCCAGGAAGTCGTGCAGCAGCTGCCTCGCTTCGGCCGAGCCCGCGCAACGCTCCCAGGCGTCCGCAGCCGGCCGCAGACTCCGGGCGACGTAGGCCCCCAGGAGTCGCAGCCGCGGGTCGGCGCCGGGCTCACCGACCGCATTCTCCTCAGCCAGCCCGGCCCGCTCCTCCGCGCTCGGCATTGCGCGCGAACTGGCTGCAGCAGTTTCCCGGGCGACGGAGACGCGGCCTGGACTACCTCCTCTGCTCCCCTCCCATTGGCCACTTGACTTCCGTTCCCGCCCCCTCCAGTCCAATAAGGTAGGAGAGCCGCGGCGAGGGGAAAGGGGCGGGGTTGCGTCGCTATTGCTAGGAAACCACCTGAGGCTTGAGTTCGTGGCTAAACTCGTGGGTTGGAGGTGCTTGTGGGTGACTGTCCAGGGCGGTGGCTTATGGATGAGGTGCGTGGAGGTCAAGGATATAAATGTCGTTAAGAAGCCTGCTGGCTGAGGTCAGATGAAATTCTTTAGAGGTCTCCAGTCACCGAATGTATTACGGTTCTCTGCAATCGGTTCTTAAATCCAGCAAAGCACCATTAAACATGTAGGATGTGGAGGCTCTTTAAATTTTATCTAATAAAAGTTTTTAATGAAAATTAAAAAATGGAATATTCAGAGCCTCCCTATCCTGACCTATGTCTGGATCTTGTGTTCAAAAAGGGATAATGTGGAGTTCCTGTTGTGGCTCAGCGGAAACAAATCTGACTAGTGTCCCTGAGGACGCAGATTCGATCTCTGGCCTTGCTCTGAGGGTTAAAGATCTGGCATTGTGGAGTTCCCGTCGTGGCGCAGTGGTTAACGAATCCGTCTAGGAACCATGAGGTTGCGGGTTCGGTCCCTGCCCTTGCTCAGTGGGTTAAGGATCCGGCGTTGCCGTGAGCTGTGGTGTAGGTCGCAGACGCGGCTCGGATCCCGCGTTGCTGTGGCTCTGGCGTAGGCCGGTGGCTGCACCTCCGATTCGACCCGTAGCCTGGGAACCTCCATATGCCGCAGAAGCGGCCCAAAGAAATAGCAAAAAGACAAAAAAAAAAAAAAAGATCTGGCATTGTGCTGAGCTGTGGCGTAGGTCACAGACCCGACTCGAATATGGCATTGTGGTGAGCTGTGGTGTAGGGTGGCAGCTGCAGCTCTGATTTGACCCCTAGCCTTGGGAACCTCCGTATGCAGAGGGTGCTGCCCAAAAATGAAAAAAAGAAAAAAAAAAAAAGGATAATGTGAAGCACCTTTCCTGACCTCAGAAATTAGCATTTGTCACTTGCTACTGCAGGTCTCAAACCAGCTCCCCCTCTGCCCTCCCACCCTGATTTCAGTCATCAGTCAGAGACTGCAGAGTTTCTGGGTAAAGAGAACATTTGTAATGGGCTTCAAAGGAATATTAACAGAATAAGTACTTATTAAAGGCAGCTCAGCTAGTAAGAGCCCCTTAGGAAAAGCTAGTAGCTGGAAGGTAAATGATTGATTTAATAATAACTGGGGCACAGGAGGTGCTGTGATGCAGAGTGTCCACCTTACAGGATGAATCTTTATGTTTGTAGAGAATGTTTTCATCATTGCCGGATTAAACAGTAGGCAGACCAACTATGAGTAAAGGGACAATGCATAGGCACTAAAAACATTTTTTAAAATGGATTTGATCATTGACCTTTCAAAAGAAAGCATGAGGGAAAAAGAAAAATGTTGGGGGTTTCTTATGCATGTCATAGTTTTGTAGAGTTTTTATTTCACATATGGGGACACATCATTATCACTTTAATGCTTGGGGACCTCAAATGTGTCAGTCCTGCTCATGTTTTGTATGTAGAGTGAATTCAGGGCCATGAAGTTCCTGTAAACCCATCAAATAAGGTTTCTTCTACCTGACCGTGACCTATTTTGCCCTTCATTCTCTTTGTCCCTTTGCCCCAATATACAATAAAATAGAAACACAGGAGCCTGTGGAGATGACTTGAAGGTATCTAAGAGTGAAGCTCCTGAACACTGGCAGTGTCACCTCTTGCTTTTTTCTCCCACGCTATACCTTTGTCTCCATTTTAGAAAGAGATTTGAGGGTACCTATATGAGACTTACTGAAAACCACTGACATTGTATTTATATTGTGTAGTTATATTGCCTAAGAATAAAAGTTTAAAATGTATTAGTTACCTACTGCTGTGTAACAAATTACCCTAGTAGGTAGCAGTTTAAAATAGCGATAGATATTTATTATCTCACCTAGCTTATATATAGTGGGTCAGGAGTAGGGGAGCAGTTTAGCTGGGTGGTTCTGGCTTTGGATGTCTCATGATGTTTCAGACAAGTTGTCATGAGTGGCTACATCATCTGAACTTTGACTGGGGCTCTGGAGGCACCACTTCCAAGACGGCTCATTCACATGGCTGGCAATTCAGTGCTGGCTATTAGCAGGAGACTTCAGTTTCTTACCACAGGGGGCTCTTCATTGGGTGCTCGAACGTCTTCATATCACCATGTTTGCCTTTCCCTCACCAGGTGATCTGAGAGCAAGATAAGTCCCAATGTCTTTTATGACCTAGCCTGGAGGTCACACATTGTCATTTCTGCAATAATCCCATTAGATACAGAAGTTCAGCCTAGTCAGTGTGAAAGAGAACTACACCAGGATGTGAATACCAGGGAACAAGAATCACTGAGTGCTCTTGCAAAATCCATTAATGAAGGTATTGAATTTGTGTAATCACTCAGATGAAATACTTGTCATTTTTTTAAAATTAGAAAATTGAACATTCTTCCATGGGCATTGCATTTGGTATATCAGATTTTTTTTTTTTTTTTTTTGCTGGAAATGGCTAGGCACCATTCCTGTTCCATACTTTCTACTAAAGATCTCTTTAAATTCTGGATTGTCATGTGGCCAAGAAATTTGCTCACACAAGCAAGTCATGCAGAGTTGAAAGCCTTTTACAATCTTTCAGAAGTGAACAGTTGATATTGTATTTACAGAATATAACAGCTTTTCCTTTTCTTCCTTGACAAATGTTATGTTGAAATTTCTTCGGATGCTGCTAATGAATATTGAATCTAAGTCAACCTTGCTGTATCAAATGTTTGAAAATAGTGATGAGGTTATAATTCAAAGAAGGCACATTGTTAGAATAGGCTCCTCCCAAGCTGTCTTGGACACCAAGATGTCAGACCCTCCTGGGCAGATGTATTGGATACAGGTGTGGAGGGAAAGTCTAGGTGACCTGACCTCCTCTATCCAGGAGGTACATATGAGAATATTGAATGGTGCATTATGCATAGTAGCAAAATCATGGGAAACAAACCAATGTTCATCAACAACAGAGTGGATAAATAAATGGTGGTGCATACTATGCATAGAATAAAATACTACACAGCAGTGAAAAATGAATGGATGGTGGCGGCATGCATCAACAGGATGAGTGTCAGAAGCATAATGTTAAACACAAGACAAGTGGCAGATGAGTACATGAGAGTATGTGCAAACCAAGCAAAACAAAGTATATTCCTGTCAGACAAATACACATGTAGTCATCTAGAGAAAAGTATGGGAATAATTGCAAAATTCAGATTTTAATCCCTTCTTTTTGGGGACAGAGGCATGGGATAGTGAGGGGCACCTGGGAGCCTTTATGTTCCCAGTAATGTTTTATTTCTTAATGCTTATGCATTTTCATTGTATCATTCTTCTCAAACTGTACCTATATATTTCGTACTTCTTTGTATGTATAATATGTGTCGCAATTACCAAAAATAAAAGAGAATGTGCCATTTCTTATACTCTGAGTGCCATGGGGCAGTTCGTTGCCGTTACTATGAATAAGTACTAATAATTCATTAGATTTCTAAAATTATACATCAAATATCTTTAAAATGCTAATTGATCACTTTTAATTAGGTCTATTACTGGTGACTCCTTTCTCATCAGCCCTTTCTTACTTATTGGCTCTGTTCAACCCAGGAGATTCCAGTTTCACTAGTCTCTTCACTTGCATGGCAAGCATCCTCTTCTCGGACGCCTCCTCTCCATGTCTGACTACTCTCTTTTTGCCCATCCCTTCCACCTAACTGTTGGCCAGACACCTCTCAGAGCTTCTGGTCCTCTCACTCTAAAATCTCTCCTTGCAGTTCCTGTTGTGACTCAGTGGCTTAAGAACCCGACTAGTACCCATGAGGATGTGGGTTTGATCCCTGGCCTCACTCAGCGGGTTAAGGATCCAGCGTTGCTGTGAGCTGTGGTGTAGGTCACAGATGTGGCTTAGATCTGGTGTTGCTGTGGTTGTAGGTTGGCAGCTGCAGCTCCAATTTGACCCCCAGCCTGGGAACTTCCGTATGCTGCAGGTGCAGTCCTAAAACACAAACAAACAAAAAATAAATAAATAAAATAAAATCTCTCCTTGTATGGACTTATTGATCCAAAGCAGCAATTCCCCTCTTTATGTTGACGGCCCCTCAAACCCATATCTCAAGCCCAGAACTAGGGAAGTATAACATTTTAGGGTAATACCTACTTTCTTCTCATAGCTCTGTAGAAATTGTCCACTGAACAATTCAGAAATTGTTCTGGGAGTTCCCATCGTGGCACAGCTGAAACGAATCTTACAAGGAACCATGAGGTTGTGGGTTTGATCCCTGGCCTTGCTCAGTGAGTTAATGACCTGGTGTTGCCATGAGCTGTGGTGTAGTTCCCAGATGCAGCTCTGATCCTGTGTTGCTGTGGCTGTGGTGTAGGCCTGCAGATGTAGCTCTGATTAGAAACTAAGTACTGGGAGAGATGTCTGAAGCCAACTTGCTTTTTGTTCCTTTGTGGGTAACATTTTGAAACTGCATGATCGTTTAAGGAATTTTTTTTCCTCCTTTTTTATTTTTGTGATTTAAAAAAAAATGTTTTAGGATATAGTTAATGTCCCCTTGAATGGATTTTTGCCTGGAATTAGGAGAGCCCATTGAGTTTCTTCATGGCAAAGCAAGATTGTTCTATGGAATCTTTTGACTGTTACTTATTTTCCCTGTGCTTGCTCTGGTCTGCCTCTCTGCCAATGCAAACTGATAGAATGTGCTAACAGGGACTAGTAGGGGGTGTGTTTTGAAATACTAATTGAGGTTTTTCCATTCCTATACGTTTGGATGTTGCCCTGTGGCTCTTTAACTGGTGGGTTGGTGACATTTAATGCCTGGAGGAGAGGAGTGTGGCTACAGCCTCAAACAGTCCATTGAATTTCTCAATAGTTTTTAAGCACAGAGCAGAGACAATAGCCGTGAAAGCCAAGCTATTTCTTTTCTTTTATTGTAAGAGCCAAGCACTTAGGCGGGAGAAAAGGTTTATGTTGTGTTGCTCCTTTGGTTTAATTCTAAGAGCTTAGCTTTGAATATGCGGGGCAGAGTCTAGAGGACGGAAACGTAAATGCTAAACTGTGGATGAATTGGAGCTCGACAATTTCATAAGCAGATTTCCTTAAAAGGAGGGATAAGAGCTCTTTCTAGGATGGGGAGGAGGAGGCTGGGGAGGCAAAGTAAAGGACCACTTGGATATGAATGTAGAATTTTTGACCCTTTCAGAAGTGTTTAGGGAGGGGGGAGACCTGACAGCTATGACAGACATGCTTGGGGGTCCAGGAGGAGGGGGACCCCTGAGCCTGGGTTCCCAAGAAAGACATGGGAAGCCGCCCTTATCTGACCTGGTGCCTGGAGTTGGAGCAGCAGTGGGTGAGGGCCATTTAAAGAGAGTCACCAGAAGGCAGATAATGCTTCCTTGACATAGCAGGGTTCACAGAGAGGAACTGACCATTTCCAAGATCTTTGTAGAAAGGTTGGGAGGAGGACACAGGGGGTCCAAGGATCAGCGTGGGGTCCAGCTGAGGAAGAAAACAGCACGGGCACCTCTATGGCATAGAGGGCTTGGCAGATGACACTGTGTGGCAGCAATGACTGTATGGGCTTCTCTCTCAGAGAGGTCAAGGGACAGATGTTGACCCTGTCCTGGTGGCTGGAAGATATATGAGCCTGCAGAAACTTACAACCCTCTGGAGAAGAGTGACAGGAGAGGAACCTAAAGGCTACACAGACAGACGTGACTGAATTACCTTGAAATGGCAAGGCTATGTCTTCTTCCACTGACTCAATAATAGGTGTGGGTCAGTCTGGGTTGGTTGGAGCCAGGCAACTTTTTTAGAGATAAGAAATAATCTATAGAAATTAGAGCTTATGTGACTGTTGGCAAGAGCCGTATGGAAGGCTGTAACTGAAGCATCAGAGAAAGACTCATTAATAGCATCAGCTTGAAGCAGCGGAGAGAGTGGAGTAGCGTGAGTTCATGGAAACTGTGAGAAGCCACGGCATTGATGTGTCAGGACCACCAAGCCAGAACCCATGGAGAGCTCTTCAAAGGCATCTGTCTGCAAAACATCAAAAGCGGGTTTCTTGGAGGGTCAGCAGAGGTACCAAGCTTGGCGTGGCCACTGTGTCCCCCAGGGTAAATGAGACTGCCAGACAACACGCAGGATGCCAGTTTAAATTTGAATTTCAGATAAATAATGAATAACAATTTAGCATCAGTATATTCCAAATAACACATATAAGAATGCATGGGGAGGAGTTCCCACTGTGGCAAAGTGGGTTAAGAATCCAACTGGAGTAGTGTGAGTTGCTGCAGAGACATGGGTTCAATCCCTGGCCTGGGAACTTCCTTATGCAGGGAGTGCGAACATTAAAAAAAAAAAAAAAAAGTATTATGTGGAGAAATGGGATATACCCATACCCCAAAGGTATTTATCTGACATTCAGATCTAACTGGGAGCCTTGTATTTTTATTTGTGAAGTCTGGCAACCCTGCCCCTGCAAAAGAGCACCCCTTTCCTTTCCCCTCTTTACAAATCTCATGTGAAGTCCCTTCTGAGGCAAACTCTCAGAAAGAAGCATATGGTAAAAGAGATTCTGACAAAGGTAGTTTTCTGCCTTGTGATGATGGTGGTGCCAGATTGATAACCAAGGATTTGGAATAAGAAAGCACGAGGCAGTTTTAATTTAGGTTTAGGAAAACAACCACAGCGGCTCCCCCAGCAGAAATGTGATGAGTGGACGCTGGTTTTGTTTATCTGTGCTTTCACCCTAGCGCCCATCCTCTCTTCTTCTAGTTCACCGTTTCTTCTTTGGGGAGCTTCCCCCATGCCCTGAACCACCTTCTATCCTACTACCCCCAGTCCAGGCACTTTCTGTAGGGCTCAGTTCCCAACTCTAGGGCTGGATTATTCCACTCCCAATCTGCAGTCACCGATTTGGCCATCAACATGTGATCTCATCAGAACAGCAGTGTTCTGTTTTGGTTTTGTTTGGGGTAAATAAGGGCTTTCTGTTTTCTCTTGGACCTAGACCTAGGAGGATGGAGGGCAGGGCTAATGGGGCCACCTTGGCCACATGAGGCGAAGGGCCATCTGAAAATGGAGCCAAGACAATGGACGTGGAGTGAGACATGGAGAAAAGAAAGCAGTTCCCGACTGAGCCACAGCCCCGACCCTGAGCTCTTCATTAGTGTGAGCAGAGATATCCCCTCCCCAGGAAGCCAGATTGAATTGTGTTTTTCTGCCCTTCTTACCTATGTGTCACAGCTGATGCAACTGGCAGGGAAAGAAGCATTTCTTCAAGAAAGAGAAGAGACGATGGTGTATATTGTTAAGGGGGAAGGGACCCATCAGGGAGACACATGTTGAGAGAAAGCACAGAAGGGACACTTCCTGGAACAAGTTCTATAAGACACTCGAAGGGTGAACCTTCCGTTTCTTTGTTTGTCGTATAATGACTCCAGATCACAGATCTGGCTCTTGATTTTCACCCCTGCTTTTGAATTAAGGCAGCGAGCTGGAAATTAATATGGGCATATTTCCCTGGATTTAGCCATCATTCAATGTTTAATTCCCAGAAGGGTGAAAGAAATACTTACTTAATTAAACGTGCTAAACAATCGCCATCTTTACTTGCTGTTCACATATAGTTGTCTTACAAAGATACACCGTGAAGAGTCGATGGAGCTATTTTTAAAAAAACGAATTCCGCACACCACTTAATTATAATAATCTATAGAGAGTAACTGTATATTTTCCACTCCAGGGTACCGGTGGGCAGAACAAGGAAAGCTGCAGAAAACACACGTTCTTGGCTTGTTTCTCTCTCTCTCTCTCTTTTTTTTTTTTTTTTTTTTTGCGATTGCAGGAGCTCTTGGGGCTTGGCGTTCCCTTTAGTTCTCAAATATGTTCCTCTTGATTTTGGAGGAAATTGCACATCTAAGAGGCCTAGGATGCTGACCTTTCTGGTGGGGTTGGGTTACAAATCTTCTAAGTATATATTCAGTCCTGACTGCATGATTGAATGCTTGTGGACTGTCCAACATCTGACAGTCTGATCACCACTGAGTAGGTCACGTGGGTGGGTTAGGAAGAGGAGGAGTCTGGGAAAGAGCTGTGATTAAAAAATGAAACCCGGGAGTCCCCGTCGTGGTGCAGTGCTTAACGAATCCGACTTGGAACCATGAGATTCAAGTCCAGGAAGAGAAGGCAGGGGTCATGGGGAGGGAGCTGGTGTACTTGCTCCTTCAAGTTTCCTGATTGAGGGGGGTCCCTCCAGACAAACGCCCCTCTTCCTCTGAGATAGTCAGAGAGGGACGACAGACAGACATACAGGGGCAAACACGAAGTTGCACACGTGCCCCATATGTGTACCTTCCTAATTCACCCCTCACCAAGTCCTACCACTTAAGGAAGCCTCCAGGCTCCAACTAGGAGGTTCTAATACTGGGATAATGGGGAGATGGATACCAGTTAAGAGCTGTTTGGGGAGTTCCCGTCGTGGCTCAGTGGTTAACGAATCCGACTTGGAACCATGAGGTTGTGGGTTCGATCCCTTCCCTTGCTCAGTGGGTTAAGGATCTGGCATTGCCGTGAGCTGTGGTGTAGGTTGCAGACGTGGCTCGGATCCCACGTTGCTGTGGCTCTGGCGTAGGCCGGTGGCTACAGCTCCGATTCGACCCCTAGCCTGGGAACCTCCATATGCCGTGGGAGCGGCCCAAAGACATAGCAAAAAGACAAAAAAAAAAGAAACCTGGGAGTTCCTGTCATGGCTCAGCAGTTAATGAACCGACTAGCATCCATGAGGATTTGGGTTCAATCCCTGGCCTTGCTCAGTGGGTTAAGGATCCGGGGTTGCCGTGAGCTGTGGTGTAAGTTGCAGACATGGCTTGGATCCCGTGTTGCTGTGGCTGTGGTGTAGACTGGCTGAGGTGCAGCTCTGATTGGACCCCTAGCCTCAGAACCTCCATATTCCGCACTTCGGCCCTAAAAAGACAAAAAAAAAAAAGAGCCTGTTTTTCAAGGTACCTGGAATTGAGGAAAGATCCTTGATTCTATATCTCATTGTTATTTTCTCTCATATTCAGAGATGACTTTTCTGATATTTCTTGTTTACCTCCAGGAAAGAAAAAGGCCTCAGTTCTTTTCCACCGTCTTGCTCTTTTGTAAGTCACAAGCTCCCTCCTAACAGATGCAGAACCAGATCGGCCAAGTTACTTCTAGGATATAACAGACATGATCCACGTGGAGGACTTTTTTAAGGGGATAGAGATGAATGTGCTTGGGAAATATGAAAACTAGCACCCTGGCGAATATGAAAACGGGAAGATGTTGTCTTTTTTAAAATGGGAACAAAGGTCATTGTGTGAAACCTCATAAGATGGCAACAAATTTCAGCACTTTTTTTTTTTTTCTGAAAATGCTAATCCCAAACTCCCAATGCTTCCCTCTGCCTTGGCAACCACAAGTCTGTTCTCTATGTCTGTTCTCTGTGAGTCTGTTTCTGTTTCATAGATAATATTTGTTTGTGTCATATTTTGGGTTCCACATATAAGTGACATCATATGGTATTTGTCTTTTTTTCTGACTGACTTAGTATGATAATCTCTAGGTCCATCCATGTTGCTGCAAATAGCATTATTTCATTCTTTTTTATGGCTGAATAATATTCCATTGTCTATATGTACCACGTCTTCTTTCTCCATTCATCTGTCGATGGACATTTAGGTTGCTTCCATGTCTTGGCTATTATGAAAAGTGCTGCTATGAACACGGAGATATATGTGTCTTTTTGAATTATAATTTTTCTGCGTATATGCCAAATTTGGGCATTTTGAATTGAAGTTCTTTGGGGAGCTCAATTGTTTTCTGGTGCATATTATGCTTCCCTAACTGAGGATCTTATTTACAGGCAGAGCTAAGCTGCATGTCTGTGGGGAAATAGAAGAGAGAATGACGGTCGTCCTGGTGTGTTAGGTACACCTAACTTTCACCTTGTGGCCTTGACCTGTTTCATTTGACTTTGAAAGCAAGATCAAAGAGACAATCACAGATTTCCTGTCGTGGCTCAATGGTAGGAAATCTGCATCCGACAGAATGCGGGTTCGATCCCCAACCTTGCTCAGTGGGTTAAGGATCCCACATTGCCATGAGCTGTGGTGTAGGTGGGTCACAGATGTGGCTCAGATCCTGAGTTGCTGTGGCTGTGGTGCAGTCTGGCAGCTGCAGCTCTCATTCGACCCCTAGCCGGGGAACTTCTATATGCCACAGGTGCAGCCCTAAAAAGACAAAACAAAACCAAAAAACACACAAAGAGACGATCACAATGGTTGTGACAGGCGAACGGCTCACTTCTTCATAGAGGTCAGAAGAGATCTGGCAAGCTTGTCAAGGAAGTGCATGAAGGTATAGACAGGGAAGGTGTGGGAATTCTCTCAGTCTTGATTGATCTCTTCCCGATGAAAGGACACCCATGCCCCCACCAAGATCAAAAGCTTAAGTTGAGCCCTGAGGTTAACAGGAAGACACGACAATGTCAGGTCTCCAAAGGCGCGGACACTCCAGAAACTCCCTGGACTAGAGGTCTAGTCCTCTGTGCCCACCCTCAGTCCAAAGAGGAGGATCTCTTGTCTGGACTGACCACATTCACATTTGGTCCCAGTCCCAAGTGAACCCCAGGGCACCCTTTCTTCACGCATCCAGAGAAATCCAGAGGGCAGGGATTTCTCCCAGTGGGGAGGGGCCAAACAGCTCGGTTTCACTTTGGCCGTCTACACAGCAGTCTCCTATCTACGCTCCACCCCCGCTGCTCAACTATGCGCTTGGGCGTCACGGTCACTCACTGGGTTGGATAAACAAGACACAAGGCTGGAGCTGTTCTTTTCTAAATGGAAGCCAGGCCATCTTTTTCTCATTTTGGCCTTGAGTCCTTTGAGAACTTTCTCTCCTGCGGTTACTGGAAGCTAACTGGGGGCCCACCTTGAAATGGAGTCACCTAGATCTCGTAAGGCCTGAGGGCTGATTAAGCATCTCTGCTCTAGACTTATTTTTCCTCCAACTCTTAAGAAGATGGAGTTTTCCGGGAGTTCCCGCTGAGTCCCCTGACATTCTGCATATGGCCCTAGACTGTCATCAAATGCTTCTTTCTTCTCTTCTTAATGCACATATTTCTTTCTGAGGTTTTGTGGTGAGAAGAGACAGTTGGAGGGAGAGAACTGGATGCTTGGGATTTGCTATTTTGTCATTCTCTCTCTGCTGTATTTTGTCATGATTTCCATTTATTGCTACACTGACTTTCTCTCAGTGACACGGCCTCCCAGGGGTCTTGGAGCCACACGGTGAGAACAAAGATCGGTCCAGCTCAGAATCTTTGGAAGCTCTGCTGGCCTTTGAGAAGAGCATCATGGAAATAAAATATTTCAAGGCCTGCTCTGGGAGGTAAACTTTGTTGGAGGTTTATATAGCTTGCGCTCTGCTCATACTGTTCAGTAACTCCTTATGTAGCCAACACCTTTTTCTATAAAAACCTACATCCTTGGCCTACCAGGAAGGTGGGTAACATCCCCAATTTTCAGTTTCCAAGGGAGAGGTTTACACTTGATCTTAGCCAAAAGGCCGAGAAGCGATTCCAAGGGAGAGGTTTATAACTAGGGGTTCCTTCTATGATCTTGTGGGTTCTTGAAATGGCCACGTTCAAGGTACTTGTTTGTTGGTGCCAAGACTATTTTTCAGAATTCAGGTTCCATTCCTAATACCGAGTATCAGTGGTTAAGAACTGTTAAAGGGGTCTGAGAGGGAGGCATCTAGCTCTGACGATTTGACTTGGAGGTTATGTATTTTTAGTTGCCCAACTAAACCATGGCTCACAGAAGTATTGCGTTTAGCCAGAACTCATTGGCTGGCCAGAGAATGTTTTCCTTTATTCCTGAATTGTGTGTTTAAAAATCAGTGTGTTTTCATTCTTTAACGTATTACAGATAGGCCATTCTGGGCTGGCATTTCCACATTGCAGATTGGTTGAAAGTGAGGGGGGTCGTGTCCTTTAGATGGGCTTGTGCTTTTTTTTTTTTTAGCCTGTGGCATGTGGAAGTTCCCAGGCCAGGGATCAAACCTGTCATCAGAGCCACAGCAATGACAACGCCATATCCTTAACCCGCTGAGCCACGAGGGAACTCCCTAGCCTGGGAACCTCCATATGCCGTGGGTGTGACCTTAAAAAGACAAAAAAAAAAAAAATTAAAGGAATAAATTTTATGTTTTCCATTAAAAAAGGAATGCATACTCATTATAGAAAATTGGGGAAAGGCGTAAAATAAAAGGAAGTTTAAAAATTACCTAGACTCATGACCACTGATAATAATTTGGGGTAACTTTCTTCCAGTCCTTTGGCTACACACACACACACACACACACACACACACACATAAATGACTTTTTCTTTTTTTTGACTTTCTTTTTGTCGGGGGGCTACACCCGAAGCATATGGAGGTTCCCAGGCTAGGGTTGAATTGGAGCTACAGCTGCTGGCCTGTACCACAGCCACAGCAACGCGGGATCTGAGCCCAGTCTGCAACCTACACCCCAACTCAAGGCAACATCAGATCCTCAACCCACTGAGCGAGGCCAGGGATCAAACCTGTGTCCTCATAGATGCTAGTCAGATTCGTTTCTGCTGAGCCACGACAGGAACTCCTTGGGCTTTTTTTAAAGCACAGTATAAGCAGAATAATACAGTGCTAGATGGAAGATAAATAGAAATGGAGTGGTGACAAATACTAGCTATGCCAAATAGTTGATTGGCCTACATATTTTTTTAAAAAAGTATTTAATGACAGGGGTTATTCAGTATGTTTTTTAAATAATGAGAAAATGATTCAGAGTCCTCAAGTGACCGCTGGGTTGCCCGATGCAATTGAAAATTTGAGGGGAGGACGAAAGTTCTCCTTTGGTAGACCCTGGGTCTCCCAGGCTTCAGCATGAATTTCACCCTCCCTACAGTGGAGTTCTGGTGACCCCCTGCATTATTACCTCGATCTCGCCACCACGCTTCCTCCCAATGGGCCCGCAATGCCATCTCTCTCTCAGGATAAGGCCAGGCTCCTTAGCAATGGGACCCACAGTAGTCCCCGCTCAGAGAGAGGTAGGATTATATGAGCTAGGACGCAGCGCTTTGGAATAGTGAGTGCCTAGTGCCCAGAAAGCCTGGACTTAACATCAGCTGTCATTCTTCGTCTTTCCCACTGCCTGCGTCCTTTCTCCAGATTGCCTGGGACAAGGCTTCAGGGAGCCCCACATTCATATCGTTATGGTCCATTCCCTGAGAAGGAGCACGTTTTCTCTCTTTAAGTCTCAGCTTAGACGTGAAGGAAAGAGGCTTTAGCTGGCCTGGCCTGTGTCACGTGCCTACCCTGGTGATGGTGGACGCTGGAGCCAGGGGTAGGTGGGGTACGACGTAGTGGCCTGGATAACGTAGGACAAAGTGTCAGATGTCCTGCATCATCCTTCCCCCTTGCCACCCTCTCTCTCTCCTCAGGGTTTCTTGCTCCTGATACATTAAAGCCTTGTCTCCTGTAGCCTAGCAAGGTTGTCATACCATTTCTCATTCCTACAGTTTTATGATCCTCTTCTGAGTCTTCAGCATGAATATTTTCTTTTGCTTAATCTGGAGCATCATCACACAAAGATTCCAGGCAAGACGTACTTATCTTTATAATCACTACATAGTCTATATAATGTCAAGCAAGTTCTACTGGATCATCAGAAACACCTTCACTCTTTTCTCCCATCCCCTCCTTTCCAGAGTATTCTTAGAAAGTAAGAAGTCATTTGGTAACTTCATAGTTTAGTAATTAATATGCCCAGTTCATTAGAATGTTAATTCCAAATTAATGGGAAACTAAAGCTTCTTCCTGGCTGAAGCTCAGGTTTCCTGGGGTTTGTCAGTGTCCCTTTAAGGGAGGGGTTGCCCAGGGGCCGTGGAAAAGGGGGCTTTTTGGCCTGATCCCTCTGGGTGCTTCTCCTCATCTTTTGCCTCTTGGGGGAGGTGTACAGAGTGTGATATTGCAACAGACTAACTGCAGAAGCAGATACCCAAATCCAGTTATCTTCTGGATAAACAAGTTCTTACTGTATAGCATAGGAAATTATATTTAATATCCTGTAATAAACCATAATGGAAAGGAATATGAAAAAGAATGTATCATTTTGCTCTACAGCAGAAATTAACACAACATTGTAAATCAACTATTTATAAAATTTTTTAGACCAATTTTTAAAAAATCTGCTTATCTTCTAATAAGCCGGACACTAAAGAAATTTGCAAAAAAAAAGTGAAATAATTCTGCTCCTCATTCTATATTTTTGGAAAATGACAGTTATTTCTCAGAGCAGTGTATTATTTATATTGACATATCATGGATTTATTGTTTTTATTTTAAAATGGTTTAATAAGTACCTTTTTTCATGGCCTCCATTTTGATTTATAATAAACATATATAGACATGTCCCACCCAAGCAAAAGTCTTTTTGGGGTCCTCAAGATTTTTTAAGGGTATGAAGAGGTACTGAGACTAAAAAGCTTGAGACTTGAAAAATGTTGGGTCTCAGGATATGGGTGAACCAGCCTCAACATTTATGGCCATAACTCTGGCTACAGATACTGCTTGTCTTCGTTTCTCTATAGCGGTGGCCCTCTGCTGTGGTGGCCCTGGGATGCCCAGTCTTTAGAGATTCCCTAGCCGGGACACTCATTGTCCCCTGAGGATCTCTTAGGGGCCGGGAGTCTGGTGTTCAAGGTGGGGGAAGGGCTTGCTCATACAAATCTGTCTTGCTATCATTTTTAAGCTGCCATACCTGCCATGTGTTGGCCTAGAATGTTCATTAGGATCTTTCCTGCTGGAGCTTGAGGCAGGAGGCTGAGCAGAAGTCTGTCCTGCCCTCAGGTCCCCGAGTCTACCTGGAGGACTCTGTGGTCCCCCTCTTCCCTTTGACCATCTCCAAGAGCCCACCCATGGTGATGGTCAGGGCCGGGGGCTCTCTCAGGGATACGCATGGCTTACTCTCTTGCTCTCTTCTCTGAGTCTCCCTGAATTCCTTCTCTCTGTCCTGGACGCCAGGGGGGGGCTCTTCCATCCCATTCTATATGCAGTCTACTCGGGTTTCTTATCAAGCTTGGCTCATTGACACTCAAAGGTCAGGTTTCAATATCATAGGAAACACTTTCTCTTTCCACTCCGTGGCTCTTGCAATTACATGACAATTTTTGCTACGGTGAGCTTGACAAAAGCCAATTTTGAAAGTCAAGGTTGAACAAAGACGTCTTCCTCCGGTCTCTACCTTTACTGCAGGGGCAGAAAGACGAGGATTACTCTTGTTGTTTGGATGGTGGGGGGAAGAGTAGGGGTAGAAGGAAAGGGGGAAAACCCCCCAGGTTAAAATCATCACCCTGTTGTCAGGCAATATTTTAATGCATCTTCACAGGATCTGCTGTTATTATGTCCTGTTCACTGTCTTCCCTGGCGTCCTGAGGCTGGACCTAAAGAGCTGATACTGTATTCCTGTCTCAGTACTTCAAGGCAGCCGGACAGAGAGTGGGGACTCCAGTATCTCTGAGCCCTTGGATAAGGATGGGGAAATGCAATAGAGCCCACTGCTGATCCACAGCAGAGTGGGAGTGAAAAATAACCCTCTGACGTTTTAGGCAGTGTTGAGAGTTGTTTATCATCATAGCAGAATCCAGCCTATCCTGCCTGCTTCAGTGGCTCTGCATCAGCCACTACCAAGAAGGCTGGGACCCTTCAGGGAAACCTCCCTGGGCAACCCCTGCTCCTTACTCCAGGGTGGCCGCCGTCTTGCTTTCCCTAGAACTTTTGGAGGAGTTTCTCTGCCTCCTCCTGTGCTCTTCCTACATCCCAGGGAATGGATCTTATTCAGAGTCCCCATCCTTACCTACCTCTCCTTTCTCTTCTAACTTTAACACACTCAAAATCTTTAAAATCTTTCAACATTCTCATCCACTATGTCAATAGTCATGTATTTTTTCTTCTATTAAACTTTCCTATGGATAGTTCATACACCCTACCTCAGCTTTCTCATTTCCTATATACTTCATCCTCTGTAAACTCATTTTTTTTTTTTGGTCTTTTTTGCTATTTCTTGGGCCACTCCCGCGGCATATGGAGGTTCCCAGGCTAGGGGTCGAATCGGAGCCGTAGCCACCGGCCTATGTCAGAGCCATAGCAACGCGGGATCTGAGCCGCGTCTGCAACCTACACCACAGCTCATGGCAACGCCGGATCGTTAACCCACTGAGCAAGGGCAGGGATCGAACCTACAACCTCATGGTTCCAAGTCGGATTCGTTACCCACTGCGCCACGACAGGAACTCCTGTAAACTCATTTTTTTAAAAAGTTGAAGTATATTTAATTTATGATTTGGTGTTAGTTTCAGGTATACAGCAAAGTGATTCAGTTATATACATGTATTTTTTCAGGTTCTTTTCCATTGCAGGTTATTACACAATATTGAATATAGGTCTCTGTGCTCTACAGTAACTCCTTGCATAAACTCATTTTTGTTCTAACCTCTTCACTGAAGCTGGTTGCTGAAATTGTTTGGCTACATAGATCAAGGCTGCTCTGATCCCTCGAATTCCAAATCTTTATTATCATAGGATTATAGAATTTCAAAACCGAAAAAAAAAATGCAGAAGGATGTGCTTCTCAAACTGTAATGTGCATAGAGTCACCTAGCAGTCTTGTTAAAAGGCACATTCTGAGGGCCCACCTCCAGAGATTCTGATTCAGTGAGTCTAGGGTGGGAACTGGCCATGTGCATTGCAATGAGCTCCCAAGAATACTGATGTTGCTGCTCCGGGGCCACACTGGGGTTGCATGACAGTGTTTTGTTTTCTCCAAGTGTGAAATGAAAACCTACGTATGGCCTCATATCCACTGGGTAGCAGGGGAGGACTTCTCCATGGTTGCCATGGTGAACCTGCAGGAGGAGCTGTTGTAAATGATCCAGGAAAGAATCATTAGGGCACACCCAGTTGGGAATGACAGCAGTAGTCCCAGCTTTCTACACGTGGCGCCTATCTCTAGAACTTGGATTTAGGGTTGAGATTAAGCTTGAGGCAAAACAGCTTCTCTCCTCCTCGTGGAGAGAGCCCTGCTCCTGAAACACACATCTGAGCTCTCTATGGGCAAACACAGAGACATAATGAACTGTTGAGAACTTTCTGTGAAAATGCCTTCTTTGGACTTTTTTTTAAACAGACAAGTTGTTGGTTTTGGGAAATCAGCACAAGTGAGGTTACACAGAAGGCGCAGTGTTCCGAGGACTTTATTCTTCCTCTAGCTCAGCACCCTCTCTTCTTCCCTCGCCATCTCGCGGACGCAGAGCAGTGATGTTTGTAACTGGGCAAATGCTCTCGCGTAAGTGATGGTTCCCTCCCAGGGTTCTCTCCTGCTCTCTCATCACTCTGCCCTCCCACTCTATCCTTCTGCCAGGACTAGTACTAGCGGAGCTTACCACCTCCCTGCAGAGTCTTGGCAAAGTCACAGAAGCAGACTAAAAAAGATGAGAAAGATTTTAGAGATGTAGATGGTGCTGGCCCACTCTTTTTGTTTTAAAAGAGAATATTGGAGAAGTAAGAACATTGGATATTGGAGAATAAGGAGAAATAAGTCTTTCAAGATCACACCGAAAAATGCTGGCAAAGCCAATACAATGAACAAGATCTTCTGATACCCAGTCCAGGACTCTTTGACTGCATCTTATTCTCGTGGGAAAGTTGAGATGGGCAAGGCCAAGAAAGATGGCAGGATGGATTACTCTCAAGTTCATTCAGCTACCTAGAAGCCTAGATAAAATTTGAGTATTGGATTGTGATAATTCAGTGATAAGATATATGAGACCTGGGTTTTGTTTTGTTTTTGTTTTTTTTTAGTTTAATATCCCAGTTTTTACAAATAAGGATACCAAGGTCCAGGGATGACATTGACCGACACATCCCTGGTATAAAAACCACTGATTCACTCATCCTGGGATTTTCTCTTCTTTTTTTTTTTTTGTCTTTTGTCTTTTTTAGGGCCACACCCACGGCATATGGAGGTTCCCAGGCTAGGGGTTGAATCAGAGCTGTAGCTGCTGGCCTACATCACAGCCACAGCAACACCGGATCGTTAACCCACTGAGTGAGGCCAGGGGATCGAACCTGCAACCTCATGGTTACTAGTTAGGTTTGTTAACAACTGAGCCATGATGGGAACTCCTCATCCTGGAATTTTCTAAGCATTCATTCCAACCTCTGCTCTCTTTTTTCCCCACTCCTGACACAGCGTAGTCCAAACAGCAAGTGTCCTTGGTTTTCTTCTTAGAATCTTGTAGGAACGTCTTTCTTATTCTTCCCTAGAGGTTTTGTGCTTCCTTCATGCTCTGTGGGAGAGGAGAAAGATCAGTGTCCAAAGTGACACAGAAGGTGAGAGTCTGTCTGAGACCTCTGGCATCTCAAGGCTTCCAACATGAGTTTTCTCTGGCTCTTGGCTTGTCGGTGATGGTATATAAGACCTCATTTTTATAGATCTCACCCATTTGGAATTAGTGACATCTGTGACAAAGTCTAAATTGAGGTTTACCTTTGAGAATAAAAGAGGAAAATTTGAACAATCTGTTAGAGTTAATGAAATTTAAAAGTGGATGTTTGTAGAGAACAGACTTGTGGTTGCCAAGGGGGAGGGTGGCTGAGGGAGGGATGGATTAGGAGTTTGGGATTAGCTGATGCAAACTATTATATATATAATGGATAAACAGAAAGATTCTTCTGTATAGCACAAGGAACTATATTTAGTATCCCATGATAAACCACAATGGATATGAAAAATCCAATGGATAAACCACAATGGATATGAAAAAGAATGTGTGTGTGTGTGTGTGTGTGTGTGTATATATATATGACTTTATCACTTTGATGTACAGCAGAAATTAACACAACCTTGTAAATCAACTATATTGCATTAAAATAATTTCAAGTGCATGTTAGCCAATTTAAGAGAAGAATCCTTGAAACACCATTTTAAGCATATTCAGAACTCTCTGACTCAAACCTTTTGACCATTTTTATATTAATTACACATTATTCTTACCTGTTCAATGAGGAAGGTCTCCTGTGATTTTCTAAGGGAACATGTTGCTAGTTTAATTTAGCCATTATGTGAATTGTGTAAGCGTTGTAATGAAATTGCACTTCTCTAAAAAAAAAAAAAAATTACCAACTCAGAATTTTGTTTTCCCTTGGGTTTCCCTCCAGTAGTGAGTACAGATGGATGAAGCTTTGCTACACTTGTAACATGTGTGTATTTGGTGGAGGTCATTCTTGGTTAGAGACACCGTGACTTAGAAGCAATGTCCTGTCATGATGATTGTTGTAGTAAGCAAAACACATTTAAGAATGTGGGGGGTTATGTGTTAATTCTGTATTAGAAGAGTAAACAGGTGTGTAACTTTGTCCGAGGTAAAGAACGCCATTGATAGGAGATAATAAAAGGAGTTTTGAATATAAGCTCAGCACAGACAATGAGGACGGTTTTAATTACGAAGGAGTTGGGCACCTGGAAGGAGAGTATAACTGACTGTGGATTCTGGGAAGTATGGAGGTGCTGAAGTTGGCAGATAACCATGTCCTCTTTGGCAGCACTTTGTTTAATGAAGTGGAGCCCACTGGTATCTAGGTTATGGGGAAAATTCAGACACACAGAACAACAGATGACCTTAGTGGCATAAATGAATATGGGCCAAAGAAAATAATATTAAAACACGAGTCCAAAGAAAAGATGTCTTGAGCAAGACTCTAAATCTAAATCGGTTTTCATGGGGCAACCTGATTCTCCTATTAGAATGGCATGGATATTTAACTACCTGTCTTGTAGTTACCCATGGCAACGTTAAGAACTAACCCTACAACCAAACTAAGACCTAATGTCTAGAATAGTAATGCTCTAGGAGATGAATATGGATACACAGTTCTAACTTCTAATTTTGCTTTGAGTTGGTATACCTTATCCATTGGCACTTGTTCTGAGCCTACCTTCCTACATTCCTTTGGTTCACCATTTTTAAAGCATTATTGAGGTCTGATTTGCATATCCTACAACGCATCCATTTTAAGATACATTCTGACCCGTTTCTGCTCCCATCTCCAGTGATCTCCTCCATCCTTTGGTGATTTTTAATGCCCTTCAGTTTGGGCTCTGTGTTTGTAGAAGAAAGCATGTGCTATTATAAGAGACATAGGTTATGTTGAAACGGCTTTATTTTTTTTTAATCCATAAATATCCGTTACTGACAAAAGTGGAAAAATCCTTAAGACTAAGTCTTACTAAAGTGATACCGTTTACAGTACATATAGAATGTGCTTTGACAAGTAAGTAGAACGATGAGATTTGTACAGAAGCAGCAATTACAGGAGCACTGCTCATCATGAAGCTAAGTTATGAGGAATGAAGAAACTATGCAAAGGTACAGATAGAAAGGTACTTTTCATCAGTACTACCATATATAATAAACATGGAATCCATAAATTGGGCTAATGCGTAAAAATGTTCATTAATCCCCCCTTAGGAAATTGTGTCCCCAAACTAAAAATATTACAGTAAGAATCGCTTTTTTTTTTAAATTAGAGAATTTCAAGAATTCTTTACTACAAAATGTCTAGTTGAGTTATAGAACTAGAGGAATATTTGCCACTACGAAGCAAATGAAGGAGTCCTCCCAGGGAGTGGCATTCAAGGGTCACAGCAGGAGTGGGCAGCGGAATGGAGCAGGGGTCTCCCTCTCTCTCAGGAGGGAGGGTATTAAGAAAACATATGATGTCATTTCTCTGACTGATGGATGGTTGATGTGTTTGCCGATTTACAAGATGGGTGCGATGATACTGATTTGTGTGCTCAATTCTTGCCTCTTCACAAGCTTTCATCAGGAGGACGGTAATGTCACAAGGAGGGGCTAGAAAGGTACTAGGCTGGGGTGGGTGCCCACCTCTTGGCAGCCCAGGGAGTGATGCTTCCTCCTCCTCCAGGTAGAACAGAGCCCAGCATCCAAACTCTTTAGGACTCAGGTTCTGGAGGGGGATATAACACCCGTTGCCCCACAGAGCCTCTGCTGGGCATTTTCTTCTATGGCTTGGGATGAATTTCCAAGCTGCTTTCAAATACAGACTTCATGTCATTGTGGGCCAATCTCCGAACCTTTCTCCACTAGCCCATCCCCTCTCTGAAATCAGAACCACCTCCCTCCAGCTTGAAGGACCACATCAAAATGAAAACTTGAGACTTCGCCAGTGACACAGACCCCCAGGGTGAGTGCGATGTGTCTACAGGGGATTCCATGACACGCAGTTGGTAACCCACAAACTGGATAGACCCTTATACCTTCAGACAGAGAGCAGCCATGAATGGCTGTGATCATGGGGCCCACCCCAGGTTCTAGGGAGGAGTCTGGTGACTGCCTAGGGCATCTGAGGATGTTGCCGTGGAGCAGGTGCAATGGGGTAGATGTGGCCCAGTTGAGGTGGTGCAATGAGAGTAGGGGTGCCAGTGGGCATGGAAGCCCTACATGTAAGAGTTGGATGGAACTTGAGAACTTGTTTGGTCAAAGCTCCTCACTTTACAGATGGGAAATGGAGGCACTGAGCAAGAACCTGGCTCATCTTTGTCACATGGCAAGACAGAGACAAAGCTGCATCTTCAAGAGCTTTCTTCCGGTGCTTCTTCCTGCCATGCACACTGCCTTCTGAAATCAAATGTAGAGCCCAGGAAGACATATTGTTCATCTCAAACCTGTCACTAAAAGGCTGCATTTATTTTAAAAAAATAATAACATAGGAACCCTGAAAAATACTTCATTAAAACACAACAAGCTTTCTTGAAAATACTCCAGAGTCAAGTTTCTCCGGTTTGGGGAGGATCATGGAAGAAGGTATGTGGGGGAAATGGAGCAGGTGCTTTCTAGGGTTCAGGTCATCAACAGCCCTTGCAGATTACCTCTGGTCAAGTCCACAACTGCCTGTGGACAGAATCTGAGGCCAGAAGGCTGGTGGCAGACAAAGTATCTCTGAAGGAAATAGGTTGTATGGTGGTGGGGTTGTTGGAATGGGAGTTTCTCCGTGCTTAGAGAGTCATGAGGCTCTTTCTCCAGTCTTTGGGGACAAAGAGGGATCTGTGACATACACAAGCAGGACAGGCATAAGTGAGATGGAACAGTGGCCGAGAGCCCTCAAGGATATGAATCTTTGGCCAGAGCAGGAGCCTCTGGGCTAGTGGCACCCTGGGGCAGGGGCTTCAGGGACATGCCAGCTACAGGGACCAAAGCTGATCGTTGACCCACGATGCCATTGACAGGGCACCTTCCGTCCCTTATCTCTTAAGGGCAGAAGGTGAAGGATAAGCCATGGAAGCCAACAAGGCCTGAAGAGTGTCTCATTCCTGGATCGTTTTCATTGAGAGCTCTGCATTCCAGAACCAGAGAGTTGAGCAGGACCAGGGATAAAAAATTAGGGAGGAGGGAAGGAAATGGAAGAAAAGAGCAGAGACGAGAGGAAGGGAGGAAGGGCCGAATGGGTATAAATGACTGAGGTCAGTTTAGGGGTGTGGAAGTGGAAAGAGGGGAGGAGGCATTTGAATTAAGAGAAATGTGGGAACTTTCTAGAAGTCTGACCCATCTCCCAAGACACTGGGGAGTCCTAGGGTAGAAATCCAGTTGGGGGATTAAAGGAATTCTTGGAAAAGCCTATTGTGACTCACATGCTCTCAGAGCCAGGAGTTCACTGGATGAATGGAGGCAGGAAAGGTGGAGGACATGAAGGTTTGTGAGTGCTTCACTGCCATCAAAGGCCAAGGGGACCAGCCAGAACCTTCAGGACAGGAGAGAACCCCGTGCAGAGCAATGGAGACTCATCCAAAGAGCCAGGCAAGCAGAAGGAAACTCTGGGCTTTGGGTTTCCCTTGCTAGGGGAGGGGACTTCCATTGTGGAGGAAGGGCCAGCCCTTCCAAGTGTGGTAGTGACCACCAGCCTCGTGGGACTGGGAGTCAGGACATCTGGGTTCCAGCCCCAGAACCCTCTCTTATCTGCGACAAGAACTTGTCTGGTAATGTAGCTTTGCTTATTCTTCAAATGTGGATAGGACGACTGATAAATGAGATACTGCTGTGTCCCAGTTAAGACAACAGTGTATGGATTTTGAAAGGAAGGACTGAATTGGAGCAAGTCTGTAGACTTTTCTCTTATTTCCTTCCTTCCCTCCCTCCCTTTCTCCTCCAGACCCAAGGGCGAAGCAGGAGAATCATTTAAAAGAAGTAAAGGGTTGGGTAGAGTTTTTTGATCCCACTGACACCAGAGTTTTTAGAATGAGCAGCAGGAACGCTGGGATGAGAAATGCTTGGGACTCAACCTATCAAACCACCCCTGAGACGGACACAGAGCTGGGGAGAAGGTCACCCCCAAGGGCTGGAGAACTTAGTGCTGAGATGATGCTTCAGAATGGAATGAGATCAGGTTTCTGGTTTGGGTGTACCTGTGTGTAGACACCTGGGGAGAGGATTCTCCCCACCCATGTCCTTTCCCCTCCACACCAGCAGGCAGCCTTCAAGGGGACTGGCTGAGAGCTGGATTAGCGGGCTGTGTGTGTTTGTGTGTGTGTGTGTGTGTGTGTGTGTGTGTGGTGGGGGGACAGCTGTGGGAGACACACCTTCCTTTCTAGGAGTAGTTGATTTCCCCCAGCCCAACCCTCTTAGCCTCACCTTCTGGACCAAACTCTCATAAACCCTTAGGGACCAGCCCTTGAGAAGGTTTATGTGTTTGTAAGGAAGGAGAGCAGAGTGTTGTCCCTGTCCTCACAGCCTCACAGTCCTGGTGACACCGCCCCACTGGGGACCTGAGGGCTGTGTCCATCATCCCCACCCTCAATCCCCTCACGATTCAGGGTGATGGTGAGCCTTGTGGGTAGAGTGGGAATAAGAGCTTTGGAATTCTTGAGTAAGTAAGAGGAATCACTCAACTGATTTCTCTGTGGATTAGGTTAAAAATCCGCAGGGCTGACACTGGGGAGTTCTCCGTCCCACCCCATTTTTAAAGGGCCAGACAGGTTGTACGGGGAACTGGGGCATCCAAAAATTCCAGTTCCAAGTCATTGCTTTTGGAGTCTATGGCGACAGTCATGTTTTCAGTATCATACCTCCGCTCAATAGTCTGAAGCTGATTCCCCCAGCTCCAGCCCAGGGAGGTACCCTAGCCCTGAGAATGGGGGAGCTCCTTCTCTCCCTCCAGGATTTGGTGGGGGGAGGATGTCGCGTCCTTCACTGTCTGTTCTCCAGGAGGCTGTCACACCCTGCCCACCCCCCAGGTTGGAGGCAGAGAAGATGCTGAGATGGGTTGGCAGGGGCAGGCCCCCCAATACAGCTGAGGGCATGGGGTCTGCCTGGAGGCCCAGCGCCCCCTGCAGGGGAGCGACTGGGGAAGCTACCCAGTTAGCCCCCCAGACCAGTAGCCTGGAGTACCATTATTTGCGTCTGCTAAAGAGTCTCTGTCCCTTTGATCCAAAGGAGGCACTGGTCTGAAGAAGCAGCAGCCGGGAGAGAGGCGTGGGAGGTGGGGGCGGGGGAGCCAGGCGGAGAGAGTGCTTTCTAAAGAAAGAAGGGGCCAAGCAGGTGGGCAGTGATGGGGAGAGAGGAGCAGGTGAGGTGCAGAACCACAGCCTGGGGTCCTCCTTGACCGGGGGCTGAGCTGCCCCTCTTTGGAAGCCAGTGCCTCTGTCCTGCCCGACGTGCATGCTGGGAGATGGGCAAAGCCCTGGGCGGTGGGAATGGCGAGCCCCTGAGACCTGGGGCGTCACAGTGGCCCTCCCGACCCCGCCCCTCTCTGGCCAGGGGCAGAAGCCTCTTGGGAGAAGAGCAGGGGAGGGGAAGGCAGGCCTGAGTGGCAGGTCATAGTTCAGACCTAGAGGCCTGGAGAACGTGTGGAGATAATCAGGTTGCTAGGGAGGGCACCCCGAAGTCCCTGCACCCCATCGCTACTCTCTTCTGGAAGGACTAGAAGCCCCAGAGAACTCCCAGTCTTGTGGGCGGGGCAGCCGGCTGGAACTGGGCGGGGTTCCCAGCAGTGGGGAGGCAGCTGAGGGAAGGAAACCCACCCCCCCACGTCCCGGGCTTGCCGGAGGGGCGCGGGGCCAGGGCGGGGCCCCCAGGGGGTTAGCGGAGGAAGGGCCACTCACTGGGGACCAGAGAGTTCCAGCAGGCAGAAGAGAATCGTTATTGTGCTTATGGACACAGCAGCTCCCCGGTTCTGAGAGAGCGAGCAGGCAGTTTTTAGGCACTAGAAGATTTCTGTGATGCGGTTTTAGGTAAGTGAATGAGACCGAGTAGCCTATTCGGTCAGCCCATTGACTGCACCCGCTGGCCAATTCAAACCCAGGCGGCTTCCGGCCAAGGTCGGGCCAGGTCCAGGCCAGGGCCTCTTGGCTGTCAGAACCTGCAGCTGAGCCTCCAGGAAGGAGAGAGGGGACGTGGGACTGAAAGAGAGTTGGTGACAGTGGCAGGGTGAGACTGGGGCCTCGCCCCACACTCCACTGCCCTTCGACTCTTCTGGAAAAGTGAGGGTGGTCACTGTAGATCCCAGGTCTGAGCGCGCTGTGCCAGGCCACCGGCGGTGTCCCAGGAGTATGGCTTTCTGGGCAAAGGTGGCCCATCCCCACCTCCCACAGAGGGGGACTAGGGAAGGGAGCTGTCCAGGGCCAGAAGCTCTGCTCCGGGCCTCTCCCGACCCCTGCCCCGCCTGCCCCGCCTTTCACACGGTCACTTCTGTCTTGCTGGCTGTGTAGCAGGTGTGGTGGCCTGGGATGTAGTGCAGCTGCTCCACGGTGTTGTGTTTGCGCGAGGCAAAGGCCTGGCGCTTGGCCGCGGTCTGGCTCTGGCCCAGGGTGGCGTAGGAGTTATTGGAGGCACTGGGATGGGAGTGCATCTTGGTCATGCGGTAGCGGTCCAGCACCGGCGTGGACACAAAGACCTCCGTGTGTGAGATGGCCCGCGACAGGGACTGCTCGGGGAAGGCCGTCCGCTCTGGCGACAGCAGCGGGTCCTGGGAGTGCAGGCGCTCAGTGGAGAGCAGCCGCTCGTCGGACAGGATGCGGTCGTAGGGCATGCGGAGCTCATCGGGCGGGCAGCGCTGCGGGGACAGGACCCTGTCCTGCGACATGGCCCGGAGGGGCCGGCGGGGTCGCTCTCGCGCCAGCGGCTTCTGTTGGGACATCTGGATGACATTGAGGGGAAGGGTGCCTCTGGCGGCCAGGTCGGGCAGGTGCCGCCGCCTCATGTAATACTCGTCAGCCTCCTTGTCGGCTGCAGAGGAGAGAGGTAGCAAGGGCCAAGTAGCCATAGAGAGAGAGACAGACAGACAGACAGAGTCAGCTGGGGTGACACCTTGACACTGCAGCCAGGACCATGCTAGGACCCTGCAGCCCAGACTGGTGGAGGAGGTGCTTTTCCCTCCACCCTGCAAGTCAGTTCCCAGGGGCCTCATTCAATGCACATTCTGGTTCTGCCCTGGTTCATCGGGAGAGTCTGCATCTCCAGCCAGCTCCCAGGCACGGTTGGCCGCCCCTGGTCTTTGGACCACCTTCAGCATCCTGGGGTTAAGGGACTCCCCTGAGGTCCCCAGGAAGTTCATGGCAGAGTCAATGGCAAGCCCTCGCCCCACACTCCTGCTTCATTGTTGCTTCTACCACACCATGGTCCTGAAAGAGAATGGCTCCCCACGTCTTGCTAAGACTAAGACGCCCGAGGAGCAGCTTTCTGAAGAGGTTCAGAACCCCTCTCCAAGGAGGCTGGGTTGCAGGACCAGACTCCTGCTAGAATAGAGCAAGATGCTCCACCCAGGAGCATCTTGTAAAAGTGCTTCCTGGTAACTTAGGAACATAGTAACACTTCCCTGGGTAACAGCCTCTGCCTAGGCAGCCAACACATGGGCATCCGGCCCGGACATGGGCCCAGAATCAAATCTACACGGCTTCGCCTGTGCCCACAGCAGGAGCAGGCCAGGGCAATTCCATCTGTGAGCCTCCTTCAGATGCTCTGCCCTTCTCTCCATCCACGGAATCCTCCAAGCTCACCCGTGAACTCATCCAGGACACACAAAAGCCTGCTTTGCCCCGCATTTCAGGAACGAGGCTTCTAGGACAGCCTTCCAGCTCTCTGCAGAATGGGGATGCCAGCCACTCCTCAGTTTTCCCAGAGCGTTCCTGACAGGTAGATCCTGACTCCTAAGCCACCTCTCCTCATTCCAGGCATGTATTGGATTCCTCAGATCAGCAGGGATTCTGGCTTTCAGCCAAAGAGACTCACTGTTCCACCTTGGAGGTGGCTGATGTGGACTCATGGGCTGAACTACGGGTTACCCTGTAGCTTCACATGCCTGCTCAGCCCTAGAGGTGGGGGTAAAGGGTCCTCAAAATAGACTGATCTGGAAGTGGAGTTAGACGGTCCAAGGATTGTAAAGTTAGAAGAGACGAGCTCTCCTGCCTTCTGCTTTCTTGAGATTGTAATGTCTGAAACCCATCAATCCCAGAGCCCCCCGGACTCCAGTGGGATCATGGGATGAACTGGACTCCACTCGTGGAATGGGGTGTTTGTGTGGAGTGGGGTGTCTCAGGTTCTCAGCGTTACGGAGGGAGCTGGTTTATGGGCCCTTCCACAGCCAGGTCTCTAGGAAGCGTCTCAGAGAAAGCCCTGGCTTGCCAGCCTTTACTCCAAGGCAGGAAGGGAGCAAGGGAGGCCCCGGGTTTGACGAGGGCAGGTGTGGGGCAAGGCTGAGGAAAGGCTTTCTCTCTTGCCGGTCAACTGCCTCCCAGGGGAATGTGGACCTGGGATCCCATGGCCTCCATTCTAGCGAGGGGGAGGATGGGCTCAGGCCGCAAAGGACGAAAACCAGGGGCTTGTGTCCCCTTCTTCCATGCTACTCCTCCCTCTTTGTTTGTGGGCTCCACCCCCAGGTGCAGGACGAGACAGTGGGACACGGGAGGGTGTGGTGGAGGCCCCAGAGACAGACCCCCACGCCCCCACGCTTACTTAGCCTCTTCAGGGATGAGTACTTGCTGGGGTGACTCTTCACTGCGGACTCATAGGACGGGGGCAGGTGGGCCAAGTTTTGGAAAGAGCGGGAGAAGGAGAGGTCATAGGGCTCGGTGGCCGATGTCAGGATGTTGTTCATCCGAGGCTTCTCTGCAAAGAAGGGAACGGTCATTGCATTAGTGAGGACACAGGCTGGGGGGCAAGTGTCCAGGTTCCATCTCTCGTCCCCATCCTGCTTTTCTGGCTCCCTGTGCTAGGACACAGGTGGTGGTGGTGACTCAGTTTCCCTCATGCTCAGCGCCAGTTGCCAACGGGCCTGGAGCTGGTGCTGTGTGGCTGCACTGGCCATGATGGCAGCTTGCCCTTCCTTGAATGGCAAACTCTGTCTCCTGGTCCATCACTGGGCTGGCTGATGAAAATGGAAGCCTGGTGGAGCTGAGAGAAGTTATAAAGTCATCTGTTGTGGTGTAAAAGTTCTATCGTTTCCCTGATAACTTTAGGCAACCTAGCTCTCAGGCTCAGAAAAACCTACGTTTGAAGGAGGTAGAGTGACCCATCTTGTCTGCATACCTGTAGGCCTGGGTCCAGGACCCAGCTCCACTGAGGCTCCAGCCCACACTGTCTGTGAGGTCATTTCACCTCTCACATTGCCCCTTCCACTTTTGGCTTCTCCAAGCCCTGCACCCGACAAGTCATGGTGAGCCTCAAAGCTATTTCCTCTCCAACTCCTCCCCCTCAAGCCCCTTTCACCATCTCTGAGCTGCTGGAGGAAAAAACATGGGCAAGATGCCGAGCACATCATCTGTGTTTCTCCCTCCATCGCTTGAGGTAGAGCCTTGAGATTCCAGAGTCTAAGGGGGAGAAGGGAGAGTTGTTCCACTCCAGACCTGGGGGAAAGACGGGGGAAGACACGGAGGAAAAGACCAAAGAGAGACGAGGTGAGTGACTATGAGGTGGATGAGCTGAGCTGGGCTCTGGGAGCCAGACTAGTTACAACACGGAAGTCAGGGGTGGGGATGGGAGGGAGAAGATGCAAATACAGGCACACAAAGATGAGGGACATAAACAAATGGAGATCCAGGGCAGAAAGACGGCATGCCTTTGTGCCTGACTGACTTGCGGCCCCTCAAGAAGTCAGCAGGTATTGGTGGAGAAACGGTGGTACCATTCCTAGAGATGAGGCAGCAAGGTTGTTCTCCTATTAACCCCCATCCTCTTGGTTTGGGACACCCAAGGAAGGGCAGGCTTTAACTTTGGACAGATGTATCAGAGGACGGTGGCTCCCCATGCCTCTTGGCAAAGAGGGTGCATGGGACAAAGAGAAGCAGTCCTAGGCTTTGTGCAAGGGCAACCCTGATACAGGAAACTCCTGGCTTTGCTATCCCTTCTTGCCTTCACTGGTACCCCCAACACTGGGGATGGAGCCAGGGGAGCCCAGCCAAAGAGCTGGTATTCTCACCAGCTTGGTACATATGTGAGGGGGCGGGGGATGCTCTACATCCCTGAGCAATCAGAACATGCTGTACAGAAAGAGCCTCCCTACCATGGATCAGGACAGATGCCAGGAAGTGGAGTGGGCAGGAAGCCGGGAGCACTGCTACCCAGAGCTGGGTAAGAGCCGCCAGTCCCATAGCCACTGTTTCTTCACTTTTGGCCTTGCTAGAGAAGAATGAGTTGGCATCATACTCCTACCGAGGGCATCTCTCTGCTCTCTCACTTCCAAGTGCAGTATTTCTGGATGCTCTGACACATTGTTCAGATGTGTTCTCCAAAACCTGCCACTGAGCCAGGACCAGCCCTTCCTTGCTTTCTGCCTCCATCATGATTGTCCCCGGCCTCCTTGCTCATGCCTTCTCTCCTTGGGCAGTGCCCTTCCTTACTCTCCCTCCATCCAAACTCTGCTTCCCCTCAAGACTCTTCACGATGACAACATCACATCCTTGCAGCCCAGGGTAATGTCTTGTCTTTAAGCCACTGCTGATCGTGTAGTCCTTACCACCCAGTTTAGTGTCTGTGTGATCTCTAATCATTAGACTTGAGTTGGTCTTGCTGATCTTCAAAGACTGCAGTCTCCTTGACAGCAAAAGTCTTGCTTCCTAGTTTTCCTGATGCCTTCCTAGGGCTTGGCTCAAAATAAGGATCCAATTAATGCCCATTGGCTAATCAAGTAGACACAGGCTGCCTCTTCTCTCGATAGTTGCTCTGCCAGCTCCCGGGGAAAGTGTAACATCCAAGGAAGGACTGCAGAGAAAACCCTCCTTCCACTAGGCTGTGAGCTATTCAAAGGCAGGGATTGGGTCTCATCTACCCTCATCTCACACCAGGTGGAAAAAGAAGACAGGAACAGGAAGAGGGAAGAATGGTTCCTTCTTTTGTATTTAGGAGGCTGTGCTTGTGTTGTCTTCTTCCGAGGAAACCAGCTCAGAGTTACCCTTGGAGAACGATACTGAGCAAGCAGAGCATTCTGGCTTGCCTCTTCTGGCTCCTCTTCCTGCTGCTGTTTCATCACCATGGGCATCCCCCGGGCTCTCTGCTTCTGCCTTCTGCTTTCTCTTTCAGCCTTCTTGCGCAGATTGCCCCTACTCCCAAGGCTTCTGTTACTGCTTCCAAAGCATGACTTACCACTTCAGCTCTCATCTCCCTCCAGACTTCATGTCTGCATTTCTACCTGCCTGTTGAGTGATTTTTCTTGCAAATCCTATAGTCATATCCAGCTCTAGATGTCCAGATCCAAACTCAACATCAAAAGCTCCGTCCCCAGTACACTGGCTGCTTTCCTGATTCCTGAGATTACATTGGTAAGACCCTCCATTCTTCTAATTGATCATGGCTCTCCATTTCACTCATAATTGACTCTAAACAGCCATGCAGTTAGTAACTAAGTTTTCCCAGTTCCTTCTCCAAAAAGTGTTCATATCTGAACCTTTCTTTCAATTCCTGCAATCAGCATCACCACTGATACCAGCTTCTTTTAACTGATCTCTCCAGCTTCTCCCACTTCTAATTTTTCCTGGACCCCACATCCCGAAACATCTTAGTAAACTATTGCTTTCATCACATATTTCCACTAGGAGCCTAGCACTGGAGGGACATATCAAAACAGTCCACTTTTTTTGTTCTAATTATAATGCTGAAGCAGAGCACAATCTGACATGAGAGGGATAGGTCTCTTTGCCAGGTGAGCACAGAATTTATCTTTGTTTTGAGTTTCTTACTAAAATTTAATGATGTTTTCACTCTTTGGCAGAAAAGACAGAAGAATGACTGATGGTTCACAGTTTACATGGCTGTCTTATGTTCTAAGTCTTGAGCCTGTTCCGTAAATAGTTTTTCACTGCAGTTTCAAATGTTAAGCTGTGATCTGATGGAAGATGTTAAAAGAGGGAAATAGGGTTTTGTAAGCCTTTGGCACTTTGCTGACATGTCCGTGCTCCGTAACTTTCTTCCCCTGTCAAGAAGCTAAAGCTCAAGTAATCCAGTTTTGTTTTGAGTTTCATCAAATCTTAATGAGTTGAGGAAGGATCAATATAGTTTTCTACATCTCATGCCTTTCCTAAATGGTACCAGAAGTAGCCCTGGGCAAAGGAGAGCTCTCTCTCCTTGCTGTGGACACATGCAATTTATGGTTGCAAGAAGTGATCTAGATTGCAAGTGAAGTGGATTAAGAAAGGGGTGTGTTCTTTCCCTTTCGTGGCACAAGATCACTCTGATATCAGAGACAGACACTAGGGGAACAGTGGTCTAAAAGCGAGAGTGAGGCATTGTGGCCTGGCTCCTTACACCTCCTTAGCTTCAGTGAGCCAGTGACCATGTCTGATGCCCTCATAGGCATCAGTATTTAGGATGGAGCCACTTGGAATGAGAATGGAATGCAGAACGCTCTCAATCATCTCTCACCATGTGTAGGGGTCTGGGTAGCGCTGCTTAAAATCGGATGGTTATACTGATGATCACCTGAAAATCACAGAAAAAAGTGTTTAAAGAAGAGTTAAGGCATTCCGTGGTCTCTCCAACGCAGCAGCACCTCTCTTGACCCCTACTATGCCCCTCTGAGTCAAAGGAGGCACTTATAAAAAGCCCGGAACTTTGGGTGCTCCAGAAATGTGAAGGGCACGGCCCTTCCTCTGCGGTTTCTCTTTCCTTCTGCATCAGGGCTCTGTCACCATGGTGACCCACCCACATCTGGGGATCTGGCTGACCAGCAATAGAGGTTTTGTTGGGGTGGAGGTGGGTGGAGGAGGAGAAGGTTGGAGCCTAGGGTACAAATGGCAAATATACACACATGGGGTGAAGAATTAGGCAGTCGAACTTGATCTTCTTTTGGGGGAAGGAGGTGTTGGAGTATGGTTAGCCGGGAAAAGGATGTGCTCACATGAGGAGCTTACACCTTATGGGCTTTGATTCATCCCCAGTCTTTACACACAGGTGTCTGGGCGCATCCTGGTGGTAAATTGGCATGAACTCTCTGTCCACTGCCTGAGACCTGGAGTCCTGGGTTTTAGGCTTTGTCCTGCCTGTAAAGGACACAGCTTGCTATTTCAAAAACATTTGTTTTAAATAGTAATGCGGAAGTCCACCTAGATCGAACAAGCCACAAAATTCATAGAGTAATCATTGCTAAAGCCAGGAGTTCGAGGATTCTAAGGGCCTCTAAAACGGGATGAAGATTTGGATTACCACTAAAGCGCAGTTCAACGTTGTAGTTGCTTCAGTTCAGCATCGCATTTTTGTTTTTTGTTGGTGCATGTCTGTGATTTTAACTAAAGCAAAATAAAGAGGGGGACATGAGGTCTTAGCTTTAGTTTATCTAAACCACAAGTCCAGCTCTGCTTAGAGATAGAAGATCTGCTTCCACTTCCTAGATGAAACCTTTTTTCCTACCCTTGGCCCGATACCTTCTGGCTACTTATTCTTAAGCTCCTTCCCTGGATCCCTTTTCCTCTTCTATTCTCTTAATACCAGTCCTCCAGATGGCTCAGGCATCTTCACAAAGACTTGGGCTCTACATTCTTTCCCAGGCTGATGGGTCTTAATTCTGTACCTCTAGCCTGAGGTCCACCTGGTCTGCAAGGTTAGATTTTTTTAAACTGCTTAGAGACCAAAGCCATGAAATTCCTGCTCTTCACACAAACCATTGTGTCCCAAAGTGAGCTCATTTTATTCTCCAGTGTTCAAGTTCAAGCTCTGTCCATGGTCCTAAGGTTCCATGGGCTCAGAAAGTGAAACTGCAGTTCCCAGTCCCCATTCACCATTTCCCCCCTTTATCCTCCATATCCATTCAGCAAGTCCCCAAATCCTGTTTCTATGGCCACCTCCTAAATCCAGGCTCCCAGGATGTCATTTTATCCAGATTTCTCTTGGCTCTGATATCTGGCCATCTCTAAGACAAATCATCCTGTGTGCTCCGACTAGACAGGAGTCCCCCTACCAGTGGAATCATTTGATCATTCCTTTGGTTCAGAGCTGGGTCTTTAACTAGCCATGGACACTATCCATGTGGGTCGTGAGCCAGCATTTCCCACCTGGACATATTCTCCCTTCCCCCAAAGAGAATATTAAGTTATATCCAGGGAAAAACCATTTGCCAAATGCCGAATCACTTCTACCCCGGACCCGGATTTAAGCAAGAAGAGAGAATCCGGGAAGAGAGGTAGAGGGTAAATCTGTTCTCCTTGCTCTCCAGGGGCAAGGAGAATGCTGGTTTCATTGCTTTTCGTTGTTATTTTTTGGTTTATTTGCTTGTAAGCAATATGGCAGTATCAGATAAACTGTTGCAAGAAATGAGAGAACCCAGGTTAAATGGTGGAGAGTGACAGAGAGAAATGCTTCTTATCTTCCAGCTCAGAATCTAGGTGTCACCCATAAAGGGAGATGGTTCAGGTTCATTTAATAATTTTGGGGGGTTCCCATTGTGGTGCAGCAGAAACGAATCAGACTAGGAACCATGAGGTTGTGGATTCGATCCCTGGCCTTCCTCAGTGGGTTAAGGATCCAGCATTGCTGTGAGCTGTGGTGTAGGTTGCAGATGTGGCTCGGATCTGGCGTTGCTGTGGCTCTGGCATAGGCTGGCAGCTACAGCTCTGATTAGACCCCTAGCCTGGGAACCTCCATATACCATGAGTGTGGCCCTAAAAAGCAAAAAATAAAATTAAAAAAAATTCTGGTAACTAGCTATGCTCCAGGCTCTGTGATAAACACTTTATACACATTTTAATGCACATATTAAAAACTAATCTTTGCAATGATTTTCACTTGAATATATACTATTGACCTGCCAATATCCAGACACTGTGGGGAAAAAAAAAACCTACCTCCTTAAATATCTTATTTGAAGTAGTACTTATAGTTGCTTTTTACAGATGACTTTACAAACAGGATCAATGTCTTGAATTTAGATATTTTGTTTACAAGTACAGAACTTTTCCTTTTGTTTAAATCTCACTTCAAATGTTTTGCTAATATTTGACTTTTTTCCTGCATTGGCATTAAGGAAAAAATTTAAAACACAGAGGTAAAAATTAAAACTGTCTTAAGCATTGTAACATTTTGTTGTATTTTCTTTTGTTTCCCTCCCCCTTTAAATCACTATATGTATGTTTACACACACACACACACACACACACACACACACACACACACACACACAGAGTTAATACTGCAATGAATAACCGTTTGATTTTTTATTTTGCAAAAGTGAGAATCAGATTACAACACTGATTTTCAATGGAGAAAAATATGGTGATTTGATCCTCCCACTTGTACAAAATAATAAATGTGTGAGGTTGTTGTAGCATTTTTATAGTAACAAAAGAAACAACCTAAATGTTCATACCTATATGTTCATAAACACACACATAAATATGTATATTTTTCACATATGTGAGTAAGTATATACTACTTTTAATCTATTTCTTTTATACTTCATGGAAAACATTTCTTGAATATATTTTCATGTTTTGAAATAGTTTTTAATATGCTTTTATAATAGTCCTTTCGATAGAATAGTCTATTGTATATTTCTATATATAATTTAAGCATAGGCTTATTATACATACATGTAGACATTCCCCTATTAAACTATTATGTGTATTTAGATTGTTTGAAAGTTCAATAAATTTACACCAAACAACCTTGAACACAGCTCTTTGTCCATGTCTTATTTCTTTAGGCAAATAACTAAAAGCAGAATTTCTTGGCCAACATACTGCCAATTGCCTGGCAATGTGATGAAGTGAATTAATAAATTTCCTCATACTGAACCAGTCCTCTATTCCTAGGAAACACCTTCTTTGATTTCTGCATCTTATTCTTTCATTATAACACTAGATTCCATTTGCATATGTTTTATTTAATTCCTATGTATTCATAAAGAAAATTTGCATTTTTTTGTGCTAACATGTCAGGTTTTTTGTATCAAGATAATGCTTTTGTAGAGTTAAGTGCATAGTGCTCATCTCTCTATATGCCTTGAACTATTAATAGAATTTATGAAATAGCTGTTCTCTGAAAGTTTGAAGGAAGGCAATAATAAAATAGCCTTGTATCTTTTGGGGAGTCCTTCTCTTGGCACCGTGGTAGGGGATTGGCTTGTTATTTCACTGACTGCACGACAGCAGCTTTAGCAGGTAGAACATGTTAGCATCACCAATTTAGCGTTAAGGAAACTGAAGTTTGGAGACATTGAATAATTTGCCCAACAGGTGAAGCTGAGATGCAAATCCAGGCAGGCTGGTGGTAGGGCTCACATCCTTCACCAGTATACATGCCACCTTTCATGCTCAGCAACATTTTCCTTGCCCTTGATTCATTCACATTTTCTAATTTTTTTTTTTTTTTTTGGCTTTTTGAGGCTGCACCCACAGCATGTGGAAGTTCCCAGGCTAGGGATCAAATCAGAGCTACAGCTGCCGGCTTACACCGCAGCCTCATCAGCGTAGGATCTGAGCCATGCCTGTGACCTACACCACAACTCACAGCAACGCTGGATCCTTAACCCACTGACCAAGGCTGCGAACCTGCATCCTCATGGATCCTAGTTGGGTTTGTTAACTACTGAGCCACAAAGGGAACTCCACTTTTTCTAATTCTAAATTCAGTTTGTAATTTCTATTTTTCTTAAATCCATTGAACTTTTTAAACTTTATTAACTTAAAGCTATAACATCCCCTCATAAAAACTATATATCCCCTCATAAAAACTATATAGGAAATTATATATAAGAAATTATATTATATATAGGAAATTGTATTCCTTTTCTTATTCCTTTTCTTATTCTTAATGTTCTATGTCTGGATTAGTGATGTATTCATTCCTATTCTTTTTCAAAAACTACCTCTTTATATATCAGGGTTTTTTCCCCCTCCAAATCATTATTTTATGTTTTTGGATTTGTTAATTTCTGCCTCCTAATTTTCTTTGGTTTGGTTTGTTACTCTTTTCAAATGTTTGAGGTTGAATCTCTAGTCCATTTATGTTTACTCTTCAAGTCTTCTGCTCTGAATTTGTCTCTTGCACTATCTCATGAGCATTGATATGCGATGTTCTTATTGCTGTTAAGTCCTGAATGATCTGTAATTACAGGCTTGATTTTCTCTCTGACCCAAGACTTCTTTAGCAGTGTGTTATTAAATTTCAAAGTGTTTGGGTTTGTTGATTTGAACTTCTGCCATTAATTTTCTGTTTTAGTGTCCTGCGGTCAGAGAACAGGGCCTGTACAATTTCTGCTTTTTGGAATTTATTGAGATTTCCTCTGTGGGCCAGTGTATGCTCAATTTTTGTGAATGTTTCATGAGTACTTAGAGAAAAGGTATATTTTCTTCTCGTGAAGCACGAAATTGACATATATCTATTAAATCAGACATAGGAAATGCATTATTCAGTTCCTCTCTATCTTAATTCATTCTTTGCCTACTTAATCTGTCAAAGATGTGAGGGAGGTGAAGCCAGCTCTCCCACTACTCTTGCGTTCCTGTCATTTTCTCTTTGTATTTGTTCCAGAATTGGTTTTATATATTTCATAGTTACATTTTTCAGCACCTACCAAAAAACTCATGCTTCCCATGTCTCCTCTGTGGCTCGCACCCTGTATCAACATTAAATAACCCTTTCTGTCCTATTTGATGCCTTTTATTTTGCCTTTAAGTCCTCTTGATCTGACACGTATATTGCCAACCCAGTGTTCTCTTTGTTTGCATTTGCCTGATAAACTTTGCTTATCCTTTTGTATCTAACCCTTCTGTGTCATGTTGTTATATGCCTGTCTCTTGGCAAGAGCATACAATTTTAAGAAAATTTACCTGTGGGCTTCGGCACATTCTAGGTTGCCTTGATAGCTAAAAATGAGTCCTCCGGCTCAGAAAACTGTCTTCCCTTCTGCTGTAATAGCCCCACCTACCTGTTAGACTTCTATGTATATGATGTGGCCCTGCCCTCCTCCACAAAGCTGAAAGTAGGTCACGGTTGGTTTGACCAGGTGTGAATACCTGACTCAACCTGGGCCAACTGGAGCTTCTTCGCCAGAAATTAGGAACCATTGAAAGAGAGATATTTGGTTGCTCTGCATGGCTGGACCCATGTCATGAAAACTGGGAAGTTATGGCCACTCTTACAGATGTGGAAGAGAGAAGGTCAGTCTTTAGAGACTACGGCACATTATATTTTATCAAAACGTGGTGACAGTGGTATTTCTAGTCTCACAGGCTCTTCCCTAACCTTCCCATCCCCCCATTAGATAGAGTATATGCTCCTTCTTGAAACTGAAGGGCCTTCGTTGGTGACTGCCTCGTGAGCATCGTGAGGCAGAAGTAACACTGCATGCCTTCCACAGCTAGTTTGCACCTGGCGCTTCCTCTTTCGGCAAACTCAGCCTTGGATCCCAGCCACCATACTGTAAGAAAGTCCAGGCCACGTGCAAAGCTCCATATAAGAGCTGACAGCTCCAGCTAAAGTATCTGTCCGCAGCAGGTGTCAACTGCCAGACACGGGAGTGAGAAAGACTTCAGATGACTCCAGCGCCCAGGCTAGCATGAGCGATTCAGAGGCGAGCCATATCCACTGAACCCTGCCCAAATCGGAGACTCACGAGCAAGTAAACGTTGCCTTTATTGTGTTGTCTTCTAAAATTAAAACACTTTTTTTGAGCTCATCGAATCACCTGCCACTATAAGAAACAATACCTTAATAGGGTCCTACTATACAGCACAGGGAACTATGTCCAGTCTCCTGGGTTAGAACACGATGGACGATAATGTGAGAGAAAGAATGTATGCATATGTATGACTGGGTCACTTTGCTGTACAGCAGAAACTGAAAGAAAATTATAATTCAACTATAATAAAAAATTAGAAAATACAGATATTTTGTGTATCCTGTAGCCAATTTCCCCAGTGGTGACACTGCCAAACTGTAGCACTATGTCAAAACCAGAATATTGACGTCAACACAGTCAAAGTATGGAACAGCTCCATCGCCAGGTGGATTCTCCTGCCCCCTTTCTACAGCCACACCCACTTCTTGTCTGTATCCACCCCCTCACTAGCCCCTGGCAACCATTAACCTCTCTCATCATTTCTGTGATTTTTGTCCTTTCAAGAATGTTATATGAATAAACTCATAAAGTATGTAATCTTTGGAATTGAATTTTTTTCATCAAGCATAATTCTCTGGAGACTCATTCAGGAATGCATCAGTAGTTCACTCCTTTTTCTTTCTGAGTGGTAAATATTCCACTGGTGTGGTTGTATCAGAGTTTAACTATTCCTCTGTTGAAGGACATCTGGACTGTTTTCTGTTTTGTGATATTATGAATAGAGCTGCTGTAAACATTTGTGCGAAGGTTTTGGGCTCAGACAGCTCTTCCCTTATCTGGGATGAATGCTTAGGAATACAGTGGCTGGATTGTTTAGTAACTGCATGTTGTTGTTTTTAAGAATCTGCCAAACTATTTTTAGCCATTCGGCAGTGAATGAGTGATCCAGTTTCTCAACATCCTTGCCAGCATTTGGTGTTGTCATTATTTTTTATTTTAGCCATTTTTAGCCATGACAGCTCTGTGCTGATATCTCATTGTCGCTTTAATTTGCATTTCCCTAATAGCTAATGATGTTAAACATCTTTCCATGTGCTTATTTTTTCATCTGTATATCTTCAGTGAAATGTCTCTTGATTACTTTTGCTTACTTTCTAATCAGATTGTTTACAGTTTTGCTGTTAAGTTTTGAGAATTCTTTTTATATGCCAGATAATAGTTATTTGTAGGATGCATGGTTTGTAAATATATTCTCCCAGGCTGTAGCTTATCTTGTCATGCTTTTACCAGGGTCTTTTGCAAAAACAAAACTTTACATTTTTATGAAGTCTAACTTAGCAAGTTTTTTCTTTTATGGATTGTGCTTTTGGTGTCAAGTCTAAAAATTCTTTTCCTAGTCCTAGGTCCCAGAGATTTTTCTCTCTTTTTTTTTTTCTAGATGTTTTATAGTTTTATGTTTACATTAAGTCCATGATCCATTTGGAGTTTATTTCCACATAAGATATGAGACTTAGGTTGAGGGTTTTTTGTTGTTGTTTGTTTTTTGCTTGCAGATTCAATGCTAAATTGTTTCAGCATCATATTTTGAAAAGGCTCTCTTTTCTCCATTTAATTGCTTTTGCGCATCTGTCAAAAAATCAGTTGGATGTATTTGTATGGGTCTATTTCTGGATTTTCTATTCTACTCCATTGAATTACATGTCTATTTCTCTGCCAATACCAGACATTCTTGATAATTGTAGCTACATGATATTTCTTGAAGTTATGTAGATTGGTCATTTCCACTCTATTTTTTCCCTTTAAAAATTATTTTAGCTATCCTAGTTTTTTTTTTAACTTTTCATATAAATTTTAGAATATCATTGTCTGTATCGTAGAAAATAGGAATTGTGCTAAATCTGTACATTTTGGGGGGATAATTGTTATGTTTACTCTGTTGATTTCAACGCATGTGCATGCTATGTCTCTACTTATATTGTACCATTTTAATTCCTTTGACATTTTTACTATATTTTAAAAGTTATTTTTAAAGTGGTTGCTCTGGGGATGGCAATATGCATCTTTACTCATTACAGTCTTTAGAACTAACTTATTTCCAGGAGCACATGGAAAATCTCCACAGTATTGCTCCAATGAGCCCCCCCCCCACCAATTGTACTGTCACAGTCTATCTTTCTGTCATCTATCCATCTATATGTGTACATGTTATAACCAGTAATACAGTAATAAAATTATTTATAATTTTTTTTATCTTTTCAAAAAGTTAAGAGAAGACATGAGAAAAATATATGTGTTGCGTCTCTCACATTAATTTCATATTTATCATTTCTGGTGTTTTTTTATTTCTTCCTGTGAATTTGAATTACTGCCTGCTGCCCATTGCCTTTCAGTGCATGAAGTTTCTGTAGTATTTCTTTTCTCTCTCTCTCTTTTTTTCCTGCTCCTGAGGCACATAGAGCTTCCGGGGTCAAGGATCCAGTCTAAGCCGCAGCTGTGACCAATGCCACAGCTGCAGCAACACCGGATCCTTAACTCACTGCTCTGGCCCGAGGATTGAATCCACACCTCAGCATCAACCTGAACCACTTCAGAGTCAACGCCAGCACCTTAACCTGCTGTGGCACAGCAGCAACTCCACTTTAGTATTTCTTGTAAGTCATGTCCACTATAAAAGAATTTTCTCAGTCTTTGTGTATCTGAGAATGTCTTTATTTCACCTTCATTTTTGAAAGTCAGTTTTGCTGGATGTAGCTCTGAGTGGATCATGTTTCTCTTAGCACTTCAAAGAGGTCTTTCCAACTGCCTCTGGCCTCCACGGCTTCAGATGAGAAGTCAGCCATTGATCCTACTGATGCTTCTCTAATGTGGTGAGGGTGTCGGGAGGTCCCTAGGACTCCAGGCCCTCATGACCTTAGTACTGTGGCCGGGACTCACAGCCTGCTCTGTTCTGGAAGAAGTCTGTGATGACTGATCTCCAAGGAGGCTTGGAGTAGTCCCAGGCAAGAATGTCATCAACTCCCAGCTCCTCCCTGAGGTTAGCAGTTTTACACACACACACACACACACACACACACACACACACACTTCTCAGACTGTGGTATGCTTTCTAGTCAATTTCCAGAGCACTGAAATGGCTCTTTGTATAAATTTTGTCCGGGCTTGTAGTCATTTTCTGGGAAGAGGATTTGCTCACCTTCCCACTGGGCTAACCTCATCCAGGTTTTAGGATACTTCCCCTGATCACACGCCTGCTCCTCGTTCTCTGCCAGGCTGGTGGAGTCTCCCTAGGAGCCTGGAGACCTCAGTGCTCAGTCAGAGAGATGTTGGAGGGAGATAGGGAAGAGAGGGGAGCTCTGGCTGGATCCTTAGTCTTCGGGTGGCTTAAAGGTCTTTTCCAACCTTTTGACATAAGTGAAATCCCAAATACATTTTAGGTTGAACGTTTTGTAATCCAAGGAGAATTTGATCTGTGTCCAGATTTCAGACACAGATTCCCACATTTTAATAGTTAGAATATTGGCTGGGGAAAGTCATTTGGTCTTGAAGACACTTCCAAGGAGGGCGTAATAGGTTCCAGAGTTCCTTTACCCTGAAATAAAGGGAATTGCTTATTGCTAAAAACAGACATATTTATAGAAATAAAGAGAGAAATTCCACATGGTGCTTTTTGTGGGCCTTGCTGTAAGTGCAGGCTCAGTGGTCCCTTCTACCTCTTCTTCGTGGGGAAGGGGCAGCACTGATGCCGTGTAAAGACCCTCTGGTGCTCGCATCAAAGCAGGCACTTGTGGGTCCCTCTAGAACAGTGCTTCCAAGACTGGCCCCAAGAAATCTTGTGGCTTCCTTGGAATTGCCTCCAGGGTTACCTCGTAAGAGGTAAAGTCCGGTGGGTGATGTATTATCACTGTCATCCCGACCCTGGCCTCACTCAGAGCAGCTTGGTTTCCATCTGTCGTCTGTATTGAGCTTCCACCTACGATTTCATTTGGAGAAACAGTCCCAGTGTTCACAAGTTCAAAATCTACCGGTCAAGCCCATCATCTCACTTTCCCCTTAAGAAAAAGAGACCCAGAGAAGTGAAGTGACCTGTCCAAGTTTACAGAGTTGGCAGGAGACAGAGGCCTGGGTCTTAGCTTGTGTTCCTTCCTAGCGCGTCATTGCCTGAGAGCTTACGTGCTCTTTACAGACTCCCTGGTGTTCTCCAGTGGAGGTTCTGGGAAGCAGTGCATGGATGGCTCTGCCCTTCTTTGCAAGGTGCACTTGGCCATCAGTGTACACCTGGCTTCCCTGAAACACTGAATTCAGGGGATGGGGGGAGAATAATATTACTGAGAAGTAATCTACTTTGAAGCTGAGCGACAGTTCTACAGTTTGTAAGGTCATTCAGTGTCAGTTTGAGATGGTTATTTCTTGACCTGTGTGGATAAATATTAATAGGGTCAAATAATAGGATAATGGGTCAAATAAGCTTCAGATTTTACCTTTCCTCTTGGGTATTCACCATGCATGTTGAAGGCTTTGAGAAACCTAGCCATAAACAACCCATCTTGTTAGTTATTTGACTACTTTTTTCTTAACCTAAAAGTCGGAGTGCAGATAGGAAACAGATACACATCTAATTGGATATTTTAAGGGGATTTTAACAAAGGAACTATTTAAAAAGGTGTGAGCAGGATGTAAGACACCCATCAGTGGCTGTCCAGTGCCCCAGGGCCAGTAGGAATGGGAGACTTGATCCAAACCTGGCCTGACCGGTGAAGGAAGGGAGCGGCTTCTGCAACCCAAAGTGGGAGAGAGCTGTGTAGATGGGGCCCCCTGACCTTTGGTTGAGGGACAAAGTTGGTCCCCCTTGATTGTACCAGCAGGCAGCATGGGAGATAAGAATTCCAAATTCATCTTCGCCATCCTTTTGATCTTTTTAGGATTCCCCATTTACCAAACCCAATGAGTACCCATAGAACAAAATATCCCAATGAAGCAAAAATAAATCTTAGCAACCAGGAGGCTGCGTGGAGGGGGCCTGTGGCTCTGGAGGGTCCCATGGAAAAACTTTCCAACCCAGACTCCCTAACTCACTCTGATAAATGCTCCTCTGCTACATTCTGAAGATGGTCTGGGGGGTTTGGGCAGGTGGTGTTCCAGGTAATGGATGCAGTTTGGGGGTGGGGTAGCAGCTAGGTGTTGCTGTGGAAGGGTCAAAGCAGAATTCGTGAAGTACAAAGAATAAGGAGGCTCACAATTCCGAGAATTTGCCTGGAGCTCCCCTCTCTCTGGTGATGTGGATGTGGTCTATTAGACGTGATATCCCTGGACTTATCATCTGATCACCTCTCTCCTTGGTCTTATCAACCCATCACATCTCCATGCCCTCAATTACCAGTCTCCGTCTCCCCCTGCCCCTTCAAGGAATCCTGGGCCTTGGCACAGTGCCCAGTCAGGGCTGTCAGCCTCCTGATGGATGGAGCTGGGTAGCATAACAGTTAATTAGCGCTCGGGACTCGCAGTTCGATATGCTGACGAGACTATAAAGTGACAAAACAGTTTCCACCAGAGCTCCATGGCTGCTTGAAGGAAGCAGAGAAGCGAGGTGGACCCTCTGCCCCGTGAGAGCATCGCTGTACACCATGGATGGTCTCTGGGAATGGGACGATGCTGCAGCCCTCCAGCCTCTGCAGGCATGGAAGGTGCTGGAGCCGACCGTGGGTTTCTTCCCTTTGGGGTCTGGATTCACGGGTCACGGAAGTGGCTAGTTTTCTCTGGGGAGCAAATAAATTGTGTGCTGACAGGTGTGTTCATGCATTTCCGTGTCTGCGTGTTTGCTTATGTGCGTGTTTGGAAGAGGGAGAGGGTGAAAGAGAAGAGCCTTGTGGTTGGTGTCGGACGCTCCTGGTGTAATTCGGTCCTAGATGTAGCAAAAGCAATTTCCTTTTAGTGAGTCACAGGGTATTGCAGGGTACCAATAATACCCAAAGTCATCAATAATGATGTGCTCAGTGGCATCTTCAGAGTACAAAACATAGAGATAATATGCATATTGATTATAGATTCTCAAATCTTGGGTCTTATCACCACACCCTGGAATTGCTACAATAGCCTTCTAATTTCTTCCCTGCCGCCAGGCTTTGCCCTTTGGGTCCACCTAACACACTCCTGCTAGAATAGGCTTTCTTAAATATGCTGATTTCATCCTGGCCTTTAGCCTATAAGTATTACAAACTACCAATAGTTTTACGCCTAGATCCCTGACACCAAGAGACTTTTAAATGAGTCTACCTAAGCATCATCTGAGGACCATGTTAAAAAAAAAAATTTATGAGTGCTTCTGCCATCCATGAACTATGATTTAGGTGATCTGAGACAGTCCCTAGGAATTAGCATTTTTAAGAGCATCCTGCGCCCGCAGCTGGAATCTGGACCACACTTGGAGAAATGCTGCAGATGTCACCGTATTTCCGAAGGTGCCCATCCATGGTCCGGGTCTATCTAGGCCTATTTCCTCTCACCCAACACTCCAGTGATTTATATGACTGGTTCCCAACGCCCCCATCACCAGCTCAGCACTTTGCTCAAAAACATCCTCCACCTAGAATGCTCTTTCCCTCCTCACGTCCTCCAAACCCTTCCAGTCCGGGATGATGAAACTCCAGTGTCATCTCCATCAAGTTATCCTTAGGCCCCCCAGTGCTCAGTGATGTTCCCCGCCCTTCTGACGACTGGAGCCTTTATTACTGCCACCATTTGCTCTTGGTACCTAATATATCATTTGTTTTGTTTTATTTTATTTTTTTTTTGTTTTGTTTTTTGTTTCTTTGTTGCCATGGTGTGCAGCGGCTTGATGTGGAATCTCAGTTCCCCGACCAGGGATTAAACCTGGGCTACTCCTACTGTACAGCACAGGGAACTCTATCCAGTCTTTTGTGATAGAACATGATGGGCAAGAATATGAGAAAAACAATGTGTATATATATACATATACACATATATTTATACGGCTGGGTCACTCTGCTGTACAGCAGAAATTGACACCACATGGTAAATCAACTATAATTAAAAAAAAAAAATTCCAAGAAAAACAACCTGGGCTACAGCAGTGAAAGTTCTGAGTCCTAACCACGAGACCCCCAGGGACCCCCCCCCTCCCCCATTTCGCGTTCTTTACTTCTCTGTCTCGGCGTGCTCACACTTTCTGAGAAGATGAAACACTCCACAGTTAAGGCACATCTCCCATCTCTGAGTACAATGAGCCTAGCTGGAGGTGGAGAACGAGCTTCTCTTTTGTTCCCCTTAACCCAGTCCTCCCTGGGCTGGGCTCCTCGAGGCCCTGGTACAGTGTTTTGAATGATGAATGAGCGAGTCAGTGAGTCAGCTCCTGAGGCCGTGGCAATGATGCTTGAGTGTCTGTCCTGCGTTCTCTTCTCTTGTCCTCTCCCTTTCAGCTCAGAGGGGCAGATTTTCCGGGGCTGCAGCCAGCTTTGCATCTGCGTGTGAGTGTGTGTGGAGCCGTAGGGCACCCTCCTTCCCCACCTCACATCCAACCTACACCTCACTCTTCGGCTCGAGGATAAGTTTCCATTCTGGATGTTCACCAGCACAATCCTGCCCCTCTTGGGGGCCTGCAACGGTCCACACCGAGAGGCAGGCCTGTGAGTCACGGGCGGGGGGACGGTGGGGTTCCTCCCAAGGTGACTGGTCAGATGCCGGTGACCTTGGGAGGTCATCCATCCCTGTGCTCCCAGCCACCCTTCTCCTTCTCTGCCTCTGTCCCCTCCCCCATGGGCCTGCTCAGCTTCCCCACTTCTGGCGAGGACTGTCATTTTCAATGCTGCCTGCACGTGGGCAGTGGTGCCCACGCATGAAAACAGTGTGTCTTCTGCCAGATTCGCTTAAAAAGGCAAGCTTAGGTCTCCCCGGGAGAGCCGCCTGCTGCCTGCTGGGATCTCCTCCTCCAGGAGAGTAACACCTCCTCTGGGCCTCGAGGCGCCTGAGTGGTGTCTGCTCTGCTAACAGTCATTGTCAGCACCACAAAAGCAGTGTTTAACAAACCCTGACTCAAGGGGATTAATCATCCTCCTGGCAATAAAGACCGAGCCTGTCCCCAGAACTAGTTAAATCATATCCCTGGAAAGTCAACCTTGGGATGCTCTGGAATTACCTGGAGCACCATAGGGTATGAGTACCACCTGTGCGATGAGGTAGGCCTGTCAGGTGGGCTCTCCAAGGGGGTTTAAGGCCTATGACAGTCTCCGAGAAGTGGGCTTGTGAGACTCCATGGCAAATTCCAAGCTCTTCTTACCCTCTCCCAAAGTCATTCCATCTTCCTGTTTCCTGAACTCTGTCTTGGCCCCCAGCACAGGTACTGGGGGACGCCAAGTGTCTCAATATTTCAAAAGGTGTCTCCAGTTGAAGTAACTAGAGCAGAGGGATGATTCATATTTAGAGGGCAAAATAGCCCAAATAAAAGCTAGGTCGTCAGAGGATCTGCATCTATCCCAGAACTACTATGAGCTATAAGCATGCCTCGCTCCCTTTAAGGAGTGAAATTTTTTTGAGATATGGGTCCATTTTTAATCTTCACATTTGTTCTTTATATTTCAATACCAGCCGGAAGACCTTCTAAGCCTAATGCCTGGCCCAAGAAGCCACACGCATTGTTATCATATGTTTATATGAGTATAAATGGAGTCTTCCTGTGTTTGGGCAAAGATGACATCTTTTTTTTCCTATGAGTTACCATGTGTGTCAGACACTTGCTGGGCTAAGTAATTGATAGAGAGCATGTCATCGAAACCTTACAGTAATTCCATGAGGTCATTCACATTTTACTGATGCCACTGAGTTGTGCAAGGTTGCACAGTATATAAGTGGCTGAACCCAAATTCAAGCTCACACCTAAAGAATGTGCTCTTGAACTCTACCCTGAGCGGCTATTTCGCTAGAATGTGCAATCAGAGACCCATCTGCAGCATCACCTACAGAGCTGGGCTCCGTTTCTAGGTTCTCTTCTTTGCAAACTGGTGCTCAGGGGCGGATACTTGGAGAACATGTCACAAATTCCAGCCTACAGAACCCATTCTTATGCTCACCCCACACAGCCCCGTGATGTGGTCCCCGACTCGGCCCAGAGCAGTGCAGCTCTTCGTGGTCTTTGTGTTTCCCCACTGGTGGCACTCTCCTAGCTTCTCACTGCAACCCCTTCTGTTCCTTTATTTAAAACCATCATCCGGAGTTCCCATCATGGTGCAATGGAAACGAATCCGACTAGGAACCACGAAGTTGTGGGTTCGATTCCTGGCCTTGATCAGTGGGCTAAGGACTCAGCATTGCCATGAGCTGTGGTGTAGGTGGCAGACTCGGCTCAGATCCCACGTTGTTGTGGCTGTGGCGTAGGCCAGCAGCTGGAGCTCCAATTCGACCCCTAGCCTGGGACTCTCTCTATGCCGTGGGTGTGGCCCTAAAAAGCAAACAAACAAATAAATAAATAAATAAAATAAAAAATAAAAACCATCATCCAGTCAGTGCAGGCAGCTTAGCAGAAGCTGGCCAGACTGCTAGGGACATAGGGAGACCACAGGCATTGAGTGCTCCTCTGGGGACCATCACGCAGAGCTCTGATGGTCCAGGCTTGGGAATAGGGAGCATGCTAGGGGTGCCCTGCCCTCCCATGTCTGCTTTCCTGGCTATGAGCTTCTTAGAATGACCCCAGCACACAGCATCTTGCTGGCCTCTCCACCGAGTTCCGCCTCCAAGTGATGGAGTGATTCCCTGCATTCCGAGTCTGTCTTCCTGAAACACCTCTACCCCCATAGCTACTTGCTCGATTCTTATCCATCCTTCAAGGCCACCCTGGAGACCACTTCTTCCACCGCTGCCTTCTCCAGCCCCTTCTGCTCCCTGTGCACCCCCCTGTGCTGTGTAACGTCTTGGGGGCACTTGCCACCTTGTGCTTTGTGTTATAATTGCATATGTGTGTGCCTTCTCTTTTCTGTCACATTCTAAGTGTCTTGATGTTGAGTGAGAGAGGGTTCATCTTTGTATTGCCCAGGTCATTTTTTTTTTGTCTTTTCCCAGGGCCGCACCTGCGGCATATGGAGGTTCCCAGGCTAGGGGTCCAATCGGAGCTGTAGCTGCTGGCCTACGCCAGAGCCACAGCAACACGGGATCTGGGCTGAGTCTGTGATCTACACCACAGCTCACAGCAACACCGGATTCTTAACCCACTGAGCAAGGCCAGGGATTGAACCCACAACCTCATGGTTCCTAGTTGGATTCGATAACCATTGAGCCATGACAGGAACTCCTGTATTTCCCAGGTCATTTAACAGAGTGCTTTCACTCAATAAGCGTCTATTGGATGAATAAATGAGTCTGTTATGCTGGGCACTTGGGGAGAGAGGAGGGTGGATCTGACACAATCCTACTGGCACATAATGGATGTTCAATAAATATTTTTGAATGAAATAATATGTATATAGCATTGCAGAGAGTACAGAAAATATTTTGAAAATTTTTGTGGAGTATAATTAGGAAAGGCTGTTAAATCTTGAACAATGCTACCAAAGAGACCTGATTTTGGCCTGTATGGAGGGGAGATCAGAGGACGGCACTTCTTTCAGGTAAAGGAAACCTGAGGATAAAGAGTGAGGGTGGAGTTTGCAGGGCAAGGGTTAGGATTAGATAGAGGGAGTGTGCTGGAGAAGGTAGCCATCAAGGTGGGTAGAATGAAGCTAGAATATGGCAGTTTTAAATGGGAGGTTGAAGACTCTGACTTTATCCTATAAGGATGTTGGTTCCCAAATAGGAAGATGATATGACAAAGGCCTGGTTTCCTGAAGATTGATCACTAGGAATGACTAGAATGGGGAAGGGAAATCAGTTTGCAGGTGTCATGGACTGAATGTTTGCATCCTCTCAAAAATGCATGTGTTGAAATCCTAACCCCCAAGGAGATGGCATTTGGAGGCTGAGCCTTTGGGAGGTAATTAGGTCACGAGGGTGGTGCCCTCATGAATGGGATTAGTGCCTTTCTCAAAGAGACCCCACAGAGCTCTCCAGCCCTTTTGCTGCCAGATGAGGGCACAAGTTGGCAATCTGACGCTGAAGAGGGCTCTTGCCAGAACCTGACCTTGCTGGCACCCTGGTCTCAGACTCCCGGCCTCCAGAACTATGAGAGATAAATCTGTGGTTCAGAGGCCGCTTAGTCAGTGGTAATCTGTTACAGCCAAGGGACGAAGACCGGAGGCCCCTGCAGGAGTGCAAGAGGGGAATGGGGGCCAACTCAAGCCAAGATTCCTTCCAGACTGAGGTCTCTATAATGTATGCTCTGTAATGAGCAAAGGGCCAGGCAGAAATTGTAAAGAGAGCTGATAGTAAGTACCCAGGGACATTTCTTCACTGGAGGACCTGCTCCTGCTGATGGTTGGCTTCAGCCCCTGTCTCGGGTGGAAAGGCTGACTGGCAGAGCTTAGCTTTGATGACGACCACAACCCCAGCCCCTGTCCATACCCACTGTCCTGCAGATGTCCCAGAAGGTCTCTGTTGGGGGCGCTCCGTAAACTGTGAGGACAGGGGGAGGTGTCCCATTCCTCACCGTTTTTCTGGAAAGACCGCCTTCACCAGCCCCAGCACACCCATTTTCAGGTACCCATGAGCCCAATGGAGAAGGATGTGATGCTCCCTTAGCTGATACTACTCAGGGGAGAGCTTGAGAAATCATCCTGTGTTGAGAATCAGGATATGTGGGGGGTGGGGAAAGCCTCCAGGAGCTGGAAGAAAAAAAAAAAAAAAAAAAGCCCTGCTAGGATGGGGAAGGCATGGATGCCTGGAGCCATTGATGAGTGGCAGCGTCATCACTGTAGGAGACCCAGTGAACTGTAGGGACTGTCTAGATTCTTTATGTTTATTACTCTATTTAATGTCTATAGTCACTCCCGGGAGGTAGGAACCAGTATTATCCCCATTTTATCGATGAGGAAACTGAGGACAGAGTGGTAACTTGCTCAGGTCACGGCTGTGGGTCAGGGCACAGGTGGGTGCATCCAGCCATCGGGCAACAGACCCACCACGTTAACCCCCGCTAACTGGATTGGAGCTTGCTCCTCTCCCCAGTTCATCACAGTTGATCTTGTCCGGGACACATTCTACTCAAATCAGTTTCTAAGACAACTGAGCAGACTTTCTCGGTCGCCTGGGAATCCTGGCCATATGAATATTACAATAAAGTAACCAACATCCGCTGATTTTCCCCAGCGGGGAAGAAAGGACCGTTAATAAATTCCCCATTTGCTGAGCCATTCCACGGCGAAGCAAGTTCGCCTGATATGCTGAGAGACGTCTACTGTCATTACAGAGGTCAGCGCCCTTGCTGGGAAACATTTCCTTGCTTTGGTTTGTGAAAAATGCACCCACCGCTTCTTTTCCTTCTGCATGTAGAGACCATCTGCCAAGCAGAACATCTTCAATAAATGGCTAGCCTTGGCAGCTGCTGGAACTTGGTACCAGCGTTCTGAGACCTCCCTTCAAGTGTGATAAAGCACAGGAGCCGTGGGGGAAGCAGCCCACTCCTGCACCCCTCTCCTGGGCTCCCGGAAGATTCTGGAAGGATCTCTGCCCCCCCCCAAACAACTCTGGCTGTTACTGTCTTTATTTATTTATTTATTTATTTATTAAAAACTATATAATTAACACATGTCGTTGAAAAACTAGAAAATAAAAATGAACTTTACAAAATGTCTATTTTTTCCCACCAAAAAAAAAAAAATGGAGTAAACAAATTGTTTTGTGATGTGACTTTTCAGTGACAAAATACTGTGGATATTTTTCAAAGTCAATAGTGAGCTTTTCTCCAGTGGTCATAAATAGTAGCTTGGCGTTCAAACATATAGACAAGCATCCTAATCTAGTTGGTGATGGTGGTTTGGTTTGGTTTGGTTTTTAACCAGTTCCCTACTGTTAGATATTTAAGTTGGTTTCATCTAAGACCTACTATAAATAATAGTTTCTATCTCTGCTCTACTCTGGAGGTCTTATTTGTTGTTTCTAGGAAAAATTTCTAGAATCAGAATGTGTAGGTTGGGGGACTGTAATTTAAAAATTTTGGTTGAATTTCTTTTTTTTTTTAATGGCTTTTATTATGTTAAGGTATGTTCCCTCTCTACCCACTTTGGTAAGAGTTTTTATCACGAATGGATGTTGGACTTTGTCATGTGCTTTTTCTGCATCTACTGAGATGATCATGTGGTTTTTGACTTTTCTTTTGTTAATGTGGTGTATGAAATGCTGTGCGGATTGAGTGATACATCTTTCGATTGCTAATTTCCTCCTCACTCTGTATATCACGGGTATTACCTTTTTCTTGGAGGAGTGAGTAGTTTTTACGAAGGAGAAAGATTGTGTTTCATTGATTACTAGTGAGATTAATAATTTTGAAAACCTTCCCCTATGTTTGGCAGGGGAAATATCTTTGTGATATATATGTATATTTATATAGATAGATAGATAGATAGATTTTTTTTCTTTTTATGGCTGTACCTGTGGCATATGGAAGTTCCCAGGCTAGGGGTCAAATCGGAGCTGTAGCTTTGGCCTATCCCACAGCCACAGCAATGCTGGATCCAAGCCACATCTGCAACCTATGCCGCAGCTTGTGGCAATGCCTGATTCTTAACTCACTGAGTGAGGCCAGGGATCAAACCTGCATCGTCACTGCCATTATGTCAGGTTCTTAACCCGCTGAGCCACAATAGGAACTCCACTTTGATGTATTTTTTGACTATGTTTGATAGGTCCTTTTGCTCATTTCTCCCCCATTGGGGTAATTATCTTATTTTTATTCTTTAAAAATTGTTTTAAAGAAGTCTATATAGGGAGGATATTGTTCCCACATCTATTGCACATCACAACATTTCCCCCAATTTTTAAAAATCATCTGTCTTCTTGTTTCAATTTTTGACTCACCAATATCTTAAAATCAAATATGGTCACACTTATCCGTATTTTCCTCTGTGTTTTGTCTCTTTGTCAATGCATTAATGTACAATTCAAAAAGCTGTTTGGGAGCACAGACCCTGGGCTTACGGCTGGGATCTGTTCGAAGAGATTATTCTCATTTCCAGGTAGCACAACTATTGTTTTTTTTATTCTTTGATGGTTTCACTTTTGATATTTTAATCTTCAACGTACATGTAATTACTGTGTTAGGTCATGAGAGAAGAATTTAATTTATTTTAAAGAGGTTAACTATTGAGTCCAATGCAGTCTTTCCTGCCACTTAGGCAAATCCATCTTAATCCTGTACCAAATCAAGGAAGCCGGCAAAGTTGGCGGCTCAGCGCACAACTGTTTAGATTAACGATAGTAAAGGAAGGTTGCCCGGGTCGAGTCTGCAGGGCCACCTGTCCGTGAACTTCACGTCCAGAAATGATTCGGTACTTTTGAGAATATTTCGATAGTAGAGGAGCAACTAGAAGATGTGAAGACTTTGACTAGGAATCTGTCTCATAAAATATTAAGCAGAAGTTGACTATAAAAGAAAGCAGAGAGCTAAGCTGGGGCATCAGGTGAAGCTGGCCTCATGCAGGCTGCTTGTTCTTTATTATTAATCGAGCATGTATTTTGACCAGATGGCTGCGTTTCAGTGCTTTCCATGTTAACCACAGTTCATCACACATGAAATCCCACGCTGCTTATTCTATGTTTTTGCTCCGACTCTCACACTGTACTAAGCATTATGTTTTAATCTTACCTTCCAATATCTAAATATCCAGCAGTGCAAATGTCCATGGGTTATTTTTCTGCGTGTATGTATGTACACATCAGTCTCATGCATTTATGCTTCCAGAGGTATTTTACTCTCATGTTGTGAAATTAACAAATAGAGATTTTTGTTTGGAATTACGTGACATTTATAGATTCATTGGAAGATAACTGAAAAATTTCTTCTTTGGAGACATGGTATACATCCCCCAAATATTTAAATCTTTTATTATGTACAGTAGTAAATACATGTTGTCTTCTTTATCTAGATCCTGTCCATTTTAAAATAACATTTATTTGTCATTGGGGCTTCCTGTTTTCTAGGTACAGTGTGCATACTGTAAATACTCTAGAGTAGCCAAAAACACACTAGGGAGGCTATAACGTAATGAAAGACCAACATCAGGAAGTAAGCTCCTGAGACATCATAATATTTGAAGTTTACGTTAAAGTTCATCATCTTTGAGAACTGATGGACCAGCAAACGCATAACTGCAAATAAACCTGGGGGAAGGGGCTTGCTGATAGATTTGGCAATCAGATCAGACAAGGTGGCCTGATTCAGGGGTGCAAGGTAGCCTGCGGACACTCACATTCCAGATGACACCAGGAGGTGCCCACCCGTCTGTCTAAATCCAGGTGACTGCCCTGATGTTGGACTTCAGTCTCCTTTCTACTTAGAGTCTGGCAACAATGCCTCCTTATACAGCCCTTTACAAACCAAGCTGGGATGGAGCATTCCAGAAAGAGGTGGTCTGGCAAGTCTGCTCCAGGACCTTCCTACACGATGGGCTCTAAGCCTCCACTAGCTTCTCGACCTTAACAAGCACTCCAGGTGAGAGGCCACCTGCCTGGATGTCAGGTGGAAAGTGAATCCCATCGTCACCATCCCATGTTGCAGACCTATTCATTTCCTGGACGTTTTACCCAAAGAATTCGTTTTTCGCTCGATTAGCCATGGGTTTGGGTTTCCCCAGGCCAAGGTTTCCTGTGCAGGATGGTGGATGATGGTCTTGGCTGGTCCATAAAGACCGCTGGAATGTGTCTTCTGGTGCTATGTGGAAATCCATGTGGAAGACGAGTAGGCCCCATACAGATTGGATGGGCATATGGGCGGCAGTCAGGTAAGGGTGATGCTCTGGGAGTGCCACAAAGATTGTTGGTTTGGCTGGAAAAATAAAAACTGCACTGCAGTCTCACTGGAGGAGCTGGTGGGCCTCTCCGCTGAGTAAATTGGCTTGAATTCCGTCTTGGGTGTCACTGCTCTGGGTCTACTGCTGGATGACTCGTACACTTGCATTTTTACAAGTATCGAGATGAGAAGGAGAGTCGTTCTTTTTTCTACTGAATGCATTTTTATAGCGTTTATTTTATTGTATTGTTAAGTTAGGAATAACCTGGTGAGAAAATTTGGTCTTTCTTGGTAATTACTACCAAAGAGAATGACCTAGACCCAAGGTTGGCAAACTATGGTTTATGGACCAAATCTGACCTTCTGCCAGTGCGGGAAACACAGTTTCATTGGAACCCAGCCACACCACTTGTTTACATATTGTCTGTGATTCTTTCATGTCTATGAGTTGTTAAGAGAGAGACGGTGTGGCCTGCGAAGCCCATAACACTTACTCGCTGTCCCTTTACGAAAAGTGTTTGTTAACCCCTGACATAGGTCACCTTCTAGACATCTGAGGTTATTATTTTGTTAGGCAGTCCCTAACTTTTCTCCAGTTTGCGCAAAATCTCATATGAGTTCCCTTATGCATTCAGCACATTGTTTATCCCTAAAGGTGTCATGACGTGGCAGTGTTGAGAGTCGTATTTGCCTGGGGTGGGCATGTGGCCAAACATGCCCTAAAAACCAAAATGGTTTTATCCCTGCTCAGGGGCGGGGGGAATCAAGTATGGTGCTCTGGTCACCCACCTGACCCCACACGGCACAGGAGGGAAACAGCTGTGTCCATGGGGACGGTCCGGGCACAGCTTGGACTCAGGACTTTCTAACAACAAGGCAGGCATTCTTGCTAGGCTTCTTCATTTCCACAAGCAGATGTGACCCGCTCCCAGATTCAGCATCTATTGCACGAGGCAGCGTATTTGTTCTGCCCAGGAGCAGAGGCTCCAGCTTCATCATGCAATATTCATCAAGTGTTTGGTTGCAAGAGACAATAGCCAGGGAGTATTGCAGGAAGGAAATAGAGGCCACTGATTCATCCTGACGTGTGAACCACATCTGGGCCAATCAGATCAGCAGAGAGCAGGGCGCTCACAGCACCGTGTAACGATGCCTCCACTTTTTCCGGACATTCACTCTGAAGTCCACTGAAGATGGGTCTGTGGACCAGCCCTGTGAACCTCATCATTCAGGATAACCTGGCTGGGTTACATCACAACATCCCTGTTAAGGATGCCACTGGGACAAAGAAGCCTGATCTTCACACCAAGAGGTAGACATCTTTCAGCTGTCGGCTTGTTTTCTTCTTCTGGACACTATGAATTGTGTAGCCAAGAAGAGTCCATCTCTCTGGCTGGCTGTTAGAACTGTCGTATCAAATACACAGGGCAGGTAAATGATGACACCATACAGTTTAGCTTAATTCTTGCTTTGCTTTGTCTCTATCTTTGTGTTACCTTCTCCCCTTTAAAGTCCTCTTTTGCCTTGGTTAGGCTCCCTTTCAGTCCTTCTGGGACAAAGTGAAAGGTATATGAACAATCAAAACCAAACAGAGCAGCAGCCATCAAACCCCACTGGTCTGGCATGTGTTAGACATGAGGGAACCTGCCACCTCCCTTCCAGGATGCTGGAACGTGTGGGAGTTGCTTTTCAGGATGGTGATCTAAGAGCCATAGAGCCAAGCCATTTCTAACTGTTTTTTCTTTGAAAAAAGGAGATTTTTTAAAATTCAGATTATAGTAGTACTCAACGTTTTGGCAAGACAGCAGACATTATAGAAAAACTCGGATAGACTAAAACTCCCTATAAGCTACCCAGAGAATTGTCTTGTTTCTTAAAAGACATGAATAGATCTCATCTGTACTCCGTGAGTTCAGCCACCCTCCTCCAGAACACTTTGTTTATAATTCTGGACCCCATCAATCTTTGAGGGAGGGAAAACAAAACAAAACAAAACAACTCATCTTTCTAGAATACTTATTTTTCTGTCCTACTCTGCCACACGTTGCTACCCAGGATTTTATTGGTTGCTGTTTCCTAACCCAAGAATTAGGAGCCAGTCTCTTACCCAGGAATTTGGGAGCCCTGGGACCAGCTAAGTGTGACCTCATCATACGGTTCAAGCTGAAAAGTATGCATATTTTTCTTGGCCGTGCCTGTGGCATGAGGAAGTTCCCAGGCCAGGGATCAAACCCAAGTCATAGCAGTGGCAACGCCAGATCCTTAACCTGATGAGCCCCCAGGGGGCCTCTTGTCTATTCTCTTCAAAGACTTCAAGATTGTAGCTCTTGGCACAACATAGTAAATCCACTACCCTTTCATTTTTTGAAAAAAGGGGGGAAAATTATAGCTCTCTACTGCTCTCCACGCAGTAAATAAGTGTATGAAGAATAAAGCAGATACACAGAAGCACATTTGATGTGAATATCAAGGCAGCCCGTTTTCCAAGCAGGCACCCCCAGCACATCGGAACGTTCTCCTAGCTTTCGTAGGGCGCATCAGCCTGTCTCTGAGCTGGCGGCCACGGCTGAGGGTACACCTTCAACGTCTTGCTGAAGCACCAGGCAAATGCTCTCCTCTTTCAGGCGTATCTATCTCCCTGGCTCATGAGAGAGACATCTGCCTGCCTCTGCAGTGATCCTTCAGCGCTTTCATTCAGTGGCACTTTTCAGTATTTTGTCCAATTCCCTTTTGCAGACTCAAATCCTCCCACAGACCACGGGAGGAATAAATTGCCAGAAAGGACGACGGTGAAGCTTGAGCAGTGGCAGCAAATCCGGCCAGAACCAACATGATGCCGTTCTCGCTATTCTTTCCTCTTCTTTTTTAATCTCTTTGACTTCGCTGCGCAGCTCCAGGACGAGCCTGTACACACCATCCGTGCTGCTTCACTAACACCCTTGGTCAGTGATTCCAAGAAAACTTAGCATCTGGGTTTTTTTAAGAGGCTCAGGGAGCGCTTGGCGCCAGTATCTGAGATGAAACCAGCATAAACATCTGCCAGAGGTTTCTTCCACGTTGGTAAAAATACTCTTTGAAAAATTCTGTTCAAGCAGAGGATACAGCTGTTTTGGAAAATGGCTCTGGAGACAGGGAATCTGAGGCAATCTATGATCTCAAGGCACACCTGGGACCTCAATAAGGCAAAGAAGCTTCTGGAAACTACCTGTAAAGTATTATTGCAGCCGTCATGCTGATCTGTAGGCTTAAGTCTCAAGAGGGTTTTGCCGGAAGCTAAGAATGAGGATAAGTTGATTTTAGGGATTTGTGACAAGGATACCAAATAAATTCTTATGTTAATAAAAACCTTGCTTTACCAGCAAGGACCTACTGTATAACATAGGGAACTATACTCAATTTTATAACAACTTTTAAGCAGTCTGAAAAAGGAAATATGTGTGTGTATGAGTGAATCACTTTGCTGTACACCTGAAACTAACGCAATGCTGTAAATCCACTTTACTTCAATTTTTAAAATCTTGCTTCGTCCACAAAACATATATTTAAGCCCTATACTCAAAATCTTGCTTTAATGCGTGATATAATCCCACTGGTTAACATTGTTTGAGGCCAGCTGTCTTAATGAAGCATTGCATTTTTTTGGTAAATAAATAACTGGGGAAAATCCAATATTATAAATCTCTGGAACATGACTAGAAGAGTCTACCTGAACCCAAGCTTTAAATATTAAGTATCACCTTCGATGATGACCTTGTACCCTAATTTGTCAAACCAGGCCGTGCATGCCCCAGGAGGACACTATCAGAATGGAGCGTCTGAAATCACAGTAGTGAATCCAACAGACACAGAGTCTGTGCTCATGGATTCCAAGATTTAATGAAGGTCAACAAATATGCATAATTGCAAATGGTGATAAAGTCTAAGAAGGTAACAACTAGGCATGAGAGATGGATGGTAATGCAGGGTGGTACCTGCAGAGTGAACATGACTAAGGAAGGCATGCTTTTTGGAGGAAGCAACATCTATTAGACCTTAGGATGAGAAGGACCCACTGAGCAAATGGACAGGAGGCGAGGAGGACGCGTGTAAGGGAAGGAAGAGTGTGGGTGAGAGTGTGTGTGTGTGTACTGTGTATGCAAAGGCGCTGAGTGGGAAAGAGTTAAGCTGGGTTGAACACAAGCAAGATGGGGAACCTGGCGCCTGGTGTGGCCAAGGGCAAGGAGCAGGGAGGCTTGAGATGTGGTTGAAAGAGAAGAATGGATCAGGGCTCTGGACCAGGAAGGAAGCTATTGCACAGGTGTAGTGGAGACAAGGATTGGGACTAAAGAGGTGGGGAGGGCATGTAGAGGAGTGGGCAGACCCCCGGCTGATTTTGGAGAGAGAACTGTCAGGATTCTCTAGTGCATTAGAGGGGGGAGGCGAGGAAGTGAAAACAGTGAGGGATGCTTCTCAGGTGCAAGCAACTCCACCTTTGCTGAGATGGGGAAAGGATGTGGGATGCAGTGAGTGGGAGGAGGGAGAGTCCGGAGTCCTGTTTCGGTCAGGTGAAGGGTGAGGTACCCGTGTAAATGGCAGGTCAAGCAGGCCGTGGAGTGTAAAGAGTCTGGAGTTGAGAAGAATACTTGGGGCTGGAGATGTTACTGTGAGAGTCATCAACCCTTTCAAATGATGAGAGGAGATAAGTTTCCTAGAAAAAGAACAGATTGGAGAGAGAAGGTCCAGGAGAGAGTGGAGAAAACCCTTAATCCTACGGCCTAAGCCTGGAGCTCCGAGAATGGGGGTGGGGGGCAGCTGGGAGGAGAGGAGGAGAGAGAGAGAGGGATCACGGTGTCATGGCAACCAGGAGAGTGGAGCATCCCCGGAAGAGAGCTGGGCGCTTCACTGAGATTACGTGATGGGGGAAGGGAAGGTGTTTACTGGCTTAGCGAACGTGCATGTCAAGGTGACCTTGGCCGGAGCGGGGTTGGTGGAGTGGTTGTGGGTTGAGGAACAAATGGGAGGTTAGAGTGAGGAGAGCAGGTGTATACAGCTATTATTATTATTTTTAAATTGTTGTAAATGCGCATGACATAAATTTTGCCATTTTAATCTTTTTTTTTGCTTTTTTTGCTTTTTAGGGCTGCACCCAAGGCACATGGAGGTTCCTAGGCTAGGGGTCAAATCAGAGCTGCTGGTCTACACCACAGCCACAGCAACTTGGGATCCAAGCCGAGTCTGTGACCTAGATACCACAGTTCACAGCAACACCAGATCCTTAATCCACCGAGTGAGGCCAGGAATAGAACCTGCCTCCTCATGGATACTAGTCGAGTTTGTTACTGCTGAGCCACGATGGGAACTCCCGTCTTAACATTTTAAGTGTGCTGTCCAGTGGCCATCAAGTCCATGCACTGAGCCGGGCAACCATCACCACTGTCCATCCACAGAACCCTTTTCATCTTCCCAAACTGAGATTCTATACCAGTTAAACCCATCTCTCCATTCCTTCCCCCACCCAGCCCCAGGCAGTCATCCTTCTACTTTCCGATTTGGTGAATTTGAGGGGAATCATACAGCATCTGGCCTTTTGTGACTGGCTTATTTCACTTGGCCTATTGCCCTCAAAGCTTCATCCACGTTGTGGCCCAATTCGCATTAGCACATGTCAAAATTGCACATTTTCTTCACCCAGTCTCCCATGATGGACACTTGGGTTGTTTCCACCCCTTGGCTACCGTGAATCTTGCTGTGTGAACCTGGGTCTTTGGATCGAGTAATGGGGGTCAGAGCTGGAGGGCGTGCAGAGTCCAGGAGAGGGCTTGTTTTTGATTGTCTGTTGTTCTTCCCCAAGCCGAGAGAAGCCAGGGAATGTGGTCTGCCTTTAGCAGTGATTCTTTGGAGGAGGAGAGGCAAATGCTGAGCAGAAACAGGGGTGACTGAGGGGGGGAAGGTGAGACTCTGTAACAACACAGGGGGCAGCTGGACCCCCACCTCTGTGGAGGAGGAGGAAGACTTGGCTTCACAGGCAGGTACTTCAGTCGCTTTGGGCGCGGGAGGAGGAGGCGGTCTCTTGGAAATGGCTTTAATTTTCTCTGAGAAGTGCTCGCCTTTCAGGACTGTTTCACCTCTTGGCCACACCTCAGAATCCCCTGCAGAGCTCTCCCCATATTCCCGCGCCTGCTCCCTCTCCCTCATTTCTGATTGTCACTTCCTTGGTCTTCGGTGGGTCCTGGGCATCTGTAGTTTTAACTATAGTTTAGTTTAAAATGATATCGTTTGTTTTATAAACTTCTGGTTACCAGAGGGGAAAGGTGGGGGCAGGGAGAGATGGACTGGGGCTTTGGGATTGGCATATGCACCTGTTGTACGTGGAATGGACGGTCAATGCGGACCTGCTGTACAGCACAAGGAACTCCACTCAATATTCGGTGATAACCTATGTGGGAAAAGCATCTGAAAAAGGGTGGATATGTGTACATGTATAACTGATTCACTCTGTTGTACCACAGCAAGCAACACAACACTGTAAATCAATTATACTTCAAAAAAATTTTAAAAATAACAATATAGTTTTAAATGATAGTTCAAAGTTAGTTGTTGTTGAAACTCCCTGGATAATTCTCATGTGCTGCCTGAATTGAGAATGACTGTTTCAGAGGAAAAATAATAGCATTACTGGGAGTGTCAGATCCCAATTTAAGATTTGTAGTCATAAATTTCAAGTGAAATGGGCTTGAACAGTTTACAGGGTGTGGGTCTGTATGTGCATGTGTTTCCTGCCTCAGCACGTTAAACTCCAGCAAATCTCCACCATCAGCCTCTTTTCCTTTTAAGCTCACACATTTAAGAGTCTATCTATTTCTCATCACTCATTTCCATCAGTAGTAGGATCAGCTCATGTCACCATGTGCCAAGCACGGGTCTGTGTATTCCTTCAGTCCTCACAATACCAACATCTTCATTTTACAGAGAAGCCAAGGAGGCACACAAATAAAATCAGGCAGCTGCCAAATTCACATAGTTCGTGTGTGGTAATGGTGGGACATGAGACCAGGAAGCTTAGGCAGAGAGTCTGTGCCCTTGACCACAGCACCACACCTCCTCGGTGCAGCTCCAGCCCCGCCCTTCCTGGGACATGAAGCAGATACCCTGGGATTAACGAGAAGGCATTGGGCGGACACTTCTCAGGGTGGGAAGAAATGCTTTGATAAACCCTCTGGCAGAGACGTGAGGAGCAGAGCTTGAATTGGAATCCAGACTCTTAAAGGGACGATCTAAGATGGTGTGGAGTCAGACCCTGAGGTTTCATTATGAGTTTTGACATCTACTGCCAACGCCCATCAGATGCTGGCCGGGCAGATGCCTCCTGAATTTCCTGTCGCAGCCCTTCCTGTGGACAGAGAGCTTGCAATTCCAAGGCCATGTGGTCCTGGAGGAGGGGCCCTGGTGTTGAGCTTGTACAAAGACTCCCAAAGATCCGAGTTTGCCCCCAGAGGGAAAGATGGAGGCCTGGGAGCACCTTCCTGCCAATGAGGTCATAGCATTACTCTGCGTTTGGACAGAGTCCCTAGAACCCCACTGAGCTCTCAGTTGGAACTTTGTTTTGGGTGAGGATGAGAGAGGAGAGCGCTGGACAAGGGATGATTTAGAGTGTGCAGCCAGAGCAGCGATCTCTGCATTGGGAAGGGAGCGCCTCCCTCGGGCAAATGCAGTGGACACTGCCCGTGTCCCACCTGGGGCCCTTTGTTGAGCAGGTGCATCTGCCCCCAGCTCCTGGGACAATTTGTCCGGTCAGAATCCAAACTGTGGTGCTGAGTTCTAGGGCGGTGTTGGGGTGGGGACAGCCTTTAGCTGTGTCTGAGCCATGGGGTACTCAGGCCGGCCCTTTGGCCTCGAGGCGTGACCCATACTCTGAGCTTCGTGCTCCAAGGCTCTCCGTGGGGCCGGGTTCCAGCTAAGCCCACCTCCTTGCTTAGCTTTCTTCCCTGCCCTCGCCTCCTTCCCTCCCTCCTCCTGAGAAAACTCTCTCCCTAAGACACTTTCCCAGGAATCCCAGCTCAGGCTCAGCTTCGAAGGATCCCAGCCTGGGAGGGGACTCCTTCCCTTCTGGGAATCTCAGAGATACATAAAGTCTTTGTGGTTATTTGGAGCCTCTTCTAAGGGTTCCCCTGGCAACGTCCTTCCCCGTGATGTGTTGGTAGAAGGATTGAGGGGGAATTCTGGGTCTTCCTGGCCATCCCTGGCAGTGATGTCATCGCCTGCTGTGGTCTCTCAAGGAAGTCCACAGGGCTCCACATGCTCCTGGTAAGACCAGCTCCCTGGGGCTCCATAACACCCCCTCAGAGGCACAAGTAGAGCCCAGGATATGGGTGTGTGCAAGTCATTTGGAAGACAAGCTCTGGAATTGAGGCAAGGAAGGAGAACAAGCCATGTGTTTAAGGGTGTGTAATTGAGGCTATGGCTGTGTGCAATAGGAAGTGTGGGGGCCTCCTGAGAGGGCCCCCCCTCCCCCCGAAGGGTTGGCCGGAGCACTTGTGTTCTGGCTCCCACCCCCACTGGCTGAGCATCAACCCCGGGCATGTTAACTTCCTCGTGTTTCTGAGTTTCTGGACAAAGGTGTGCCTGAGATGGGACACACAGGAGGGAGTCTGAGGTCACGCGGAACTGTCCCCTGCAGCCAAGGTGAAGGCGGAGGTGGGTCAAGGGAGCAGACAGGTCAGCCACAGCCACCCACCCCGTCACTTCAAAGGGTCTTAAAAGCACTTGCAAAACGAGGACACTTTCCCGTAGAGAACATGAGGACGGCTCCATCATGCCTTCCTACACCGTTAGCTCAGGCGCCACCACAAGCCCAAGTCTTAAGTGCCCGAAACAAAGTACATTCTCAGGATAATGAGAAATTTTAAATCGGGGCATGAAGCATGGTGCAGTCACTTTAAAACGATGCATGGCCGACAGGACAGCAAGTTGGACCTGAGCTGTGATCACGGTTAAGGCAGGTTGGGGCTGATCACAAGGACATCAGGATGCCATCGGCCACCAAGCCTAGGGACACACCCAGGTGCCTGAGGTGGGGCATCAGAACCTGCAGCTCACAAACTTCCAGATCCTGTAACCACTCCCCCTCACCCTTTTCTCCTGCTCAGAAAACGCCTTGTGAGTTGTACGGCTGCTGCTGTCACTTGCCCGAGGGAGAAACTGTACTGTAGCATCTCTCGACTGTCCAGTCTGCCTGACAGTTCTCTTTTTCATCATAAATCATGAAGCAGGCTCTCTGGTTGATGTACTCAGGGCTCCTGCGAGTTTCATTGCTGTGAGTTAGCTCAGGGGCACTCACAGGATGGGGCTTTGGGACCTGGGAGACAGGCTCTCAGCTCTGCAACAGAGAGAATTCACTGGTGTAGATCCCACACCACAGGGGCACCTGTGATCAGCCAGCCGGCCTCCTGGCCAAAACCTCTGCTTCAAGTTTCTACACTGATTTACTGAGAAGAGGAGGCCAAGAAAGGTCACTAATGAGGTCTCGGACATAGCATCTCTGTGGAAGATGGGAGAGAATTGACCAAAACAGGATGTTACCCAGAGACACAGCACAGGTCGAAAATGAAGAAATTTAGGAAGCAATGGCACACTTAAAAGATATATCTCCATTAACAGGGGTTCACAGAAGAAATACTAGAAGAGCCCTTGGCCCCTAGAAGGGGTTCATAAATATTGGCTGAATGAATAAAATACAATTAATGAATTTATAATAAAATAGCCTTTCTCAGTGATCAAAGAAATGCCTATTAACAACGAGATACGGTTTCCCTCCTCTTAGGTGAAAAATTTAAGAAAATATATATCACATAAAGCAAGAAAATAACACATGTTCCTTGGGAAAGGGAAAAGAAATAGGTGCGTAGGTAATTAATACAGAATTTCTGGAAATAAAGCCAGTGATAGGCATCAGAAACCTTCAAAATATATAGACCATTTCATCCAGCCAGTTCATTAATAGAAATAGATCCTAAGAAAATAATAGAGCGAGTTTACAGCAAAACTGTTGAAATAGCAAGAAAACTGGAAACCACTTCAGTGTCTAACAATAGCAGATTTGTTGAGTAAAATACAGGATTCCGAACAGCGGACTACCACTCAGCCTTTACAACTCAAAATGTAGATAACTGACAAATTCATACATAAGTGAAAAAATGTATGTCGGAAATAGCGTAATAGAATATGATTCTCTGTTTTTTGTTTTTTTGTTTTTTTTTTGTCTTTTTGTCTTTTTAGGGCCGCACCTGCGGTATACAGAGGTTCCCAGGCTAGGGGTCTAATCGGAGCTGTTGCTGCGGCCTACGACCTACATCACAGCTCTCAGCAACGCCAGATCCTTAACCCACTGAGCGAGGCCAGGGATCAAACCCACAATCTCATGGTTCCTAGTCAGATTCGTTTCCACTGTGCCATGACGGGAACTCCTCTCTGTTTTAATTATGTGAATTATTTGCACATAAAGCAAGCAATCTAGAGGGCTAGATAATAAAAGGTGATCTTTAGGAAGATTGTTGGCATTTTATCTGCTTATCGATTAATTCATATTTTCTAATTTGTGTGCAATCGACTTATATTGCTGTATACTAAAAAAATTTACTTAGACTTAAACAATTACAGGGAATTAAATTTTGTCAGTTTCCAAATGGGCTTGATTCTCCTTATGCGGTGTAAACATATGGCCACAAAGTTATACATGGAAGGTTAACAAAGAACGGAATTTACTAAAGAAAGTGCAGGTGAGGTAAGCCGATTCCCTTAACTGGGGCTGCAGTTATCTGAGAGTCCTGGTAGCAAGTGCAAAAAAAGAACCAAGAAGATGAGACCTTTTTTTTTAATTTAAAAGCAAAAAGATTCACCTGGAGCGTGAATGTTCCCTGAGGCACAAAGATGAGCAGAATGTATTTCTTGTGAAGGACAAAGATGATGCGCCGATTCTTTATTATGTGGATCATCGGTTCAAGGAGGTGACTTTTGAATAGAACTTTCTTTAAATTCTACTTTGAAAATCACTGAGTGTTCAAATTGAATGAGCGTAACCTCAGGGGATCCAACTCTTTCAAAGATGAAGAAACCGAGGGTCAGAGTGGTGAAGTAATTTGCTCAGTGAGCAAGGGAAGTGGGACTAGAGCCCATTCCCGGCTCAGGGCTCTTGGTACCACACCCCAGGGTCTCCATCCTCCATACCTCTGGTCTGTTCTTTCAGGACCAGACCGGCTGTGACCAGCCCTGGGTCAGTGGTGTTTATGTCTGAACCACAGGGCAGAGCTGCCAGGGATGAGCGTAAGGACTTCTCTGCCGGCCAGGAGGCAGCTCTCTGCTGGGAAGGTGCCGCTTCTGGCGACACCCCCAGGAAGCAAGGACGCCTCGGGCATTTCTCAGAGGCTCCCTTTCCTCGAGGCTGGTAATGGGCTTGGGGTGAAGTCTGAGGACGGTGCTCTCCCGACAATGCCTGGACGCCCTCTCCTGCCCACACCCAGCTAGAGAACCGAGTCTTCACACCCCACTTTGGGCTGGACTGTCTGAGAGACTGGGTCGTGTAGGCATAGAGTCTCAATTGCCTCTGCCTGCCCGTCCTTTGAGAGTCCGTCAGTGCTTTACAGGGGCAGACCTTCCTGGGAGGGTTTTGAGATGGCATGATTATCCCATTCGGGTATAAATTCTTGTCCCCAAAGCTCATTATTCCTGGAAATGAGAATGATTGATTTAGACTCTTTTAATGTAATACTCAGACAAAGGAGTGCTTGAAACGTAATACGATCACCTGGAAGGGAGATTGCTTCCTGAGAGGCAAGGAGCCAGACTGGAGAGAGAAGTGCTCCAAGAGGCTGTGGGAAGGGCTGCGGTCCCCCTCCCCGACTCCGTGCTTCCCCCCGAGCCCCGTCCCACCACTTGGGTGTGTGTGAGAAGGGGGGCCGGGAAGTGTGGAGTGGGCACATGGGTCTGAAATGCTCCGAGTTAGGGAGGTCAGAGGATGGATTCGCTCTAGAGCCTCCATTTTCCATCCAGTTGCCCAGGAGTCCTTCTAGATTCTTCTCCTTCCTTCACACCTCACATCCAATTTCTCTAAGTGTAAGACAGGCCCACGTTTGGGACAGTCAGCAGTCTCCTGTGGCTTCTCCCTATGCCCGGAACAACACCTGTGCTTTTTACCATGGTTATAGCATCCCGTCTCTTTGGGACTCTGCCTTCTTTCTCAGCCTGGCTCCATCCTTGCTCTCTGATACGTGTCTCCAGCCCCCCAACATCCCATTTCTGGTCTCTGAGCCCAGCAGGTTAATTCCCAGCCTCAAAGTGTCTGTCCGTGGTGTTCCTCTGCCCGGCATTGTCAAGGCTGGCTCTTCCCTGTCATTCTAAACACACACGTTTCTTCCGGGGGTGGGGGTGGTTTCCTCGGATCCCCTATCTAAAGCAGGTGCCCCGTCACTCCTTTGTATCCCATTGCCTTTGACCCTTATCCCAGCTCGCGTCTGTCTTTTTGTCGTGCTTGGTCACCGGCTGTCTCCCACACTAGATGATAAGCCCTTAAGGGAAGGGACCATTTTTTGTCTTGTTCAAGCCTGTATCTCCAGTACCTAAAAGAGTAGGTGTGTAGTAGGGAACTCAATAAATATTTGCTGGATGAATAAAAAGGAAGCCTCAAGAGTGCCCAGCCAAGGAGGACACGGAAGAATCAGCTCCCCTGCCACCAAGCTGCCCCGTGGTACATGGCACCCACGTGCAAGCCCCACACACGGGGGCACTGCACATGGGGTACCCAGGGGGGGCTGGCTCAACCCTGGCAGACCAAGTGCAGGGATGCTGGCTTCATTCCTTCACACTGGACCCCATCAGAACCTGTGGTCAAGTCCCCTAAGTGGGTCAAATTCCTGGGCTTCTGTGATGCGGGTCAAGAGGGTGGCAGAGGAGAGATGGATAGCTTCTTCATGACAAAGGGGCACGTCTGAAGGTGAGATTTTGCAGAGTGGTTTAAAAATCCTACCCAAGATGGGGGGCCAGGGAGTTCCAGGGACACCGGGAGACAGTCTGCTAACAGCAGACGGTCTGCTAGCAGCTGCCTCGTCTCTGCCCTGCACTTCGGGATCTCCTGCAGTGCGCTCTGGGTTGGAATGATTCACCTGAAGCCTCCCCATCCTCGTCCTCATCCACGACCACCTTCTCATCTGCACCTCCTCCAGAAGAGGGCTGAGAGGCCCACGGACCCTGCCAAGGTCAGGGAAACGCACTCTCCAGCCCACTGCCTTTCAGTAACAGCTCACCCATCCATCCCCAATAAGTGAGCAGCTCCCTAGGTTTAAAAATCGCCAGAAGGCGTTGTGTTCTTTTCGTTCTGTTTTTATTGCATTGTGAACATCCGTACAAGGTTAAATACACACAGAGACGGGCATCAGAGAGGCTGCAGAGAACATCCACATGATCATACGTGCACACGGAGAGGGCGTACAGAGAGACGGACAGAGCAGACAAATACACGGAGGGTGCAGACTCCAGCCGCTGGAAGGCCGGCTACATCCCATACACATTCCTGCACGAAGCAAAAGCACAGGATACAGAGAGCAGATGCCTGTTGATAAACATCATCAATTAAAATCCAGCCATTTGTGCTACAGTTGACAACGACAACGATATACAGAAGCTTATTACATCTCCAGGGCCAGGAGGTGTGGAAAGCCTCCGAGAGCTGTTGAGAACCATCTCGGAGGCCGGGCTCTGAGGGGAGGAGGAAGCCAGCGGTGACCACAGAGACAATGTGGGGAGGAGACTGGACTGTCAGGCTGAGGAGTGGGAGCCGGGGGGGGGGGGGAGGGCAGGTCAGTGGGGACAATGGGCCACAATCTTCAGGAACCTCGGTGACATCAGGACGATCAAAGGCCCTTCTCCGTCTGGACCCGCAGCCCCAGCCCCACCTCCACTCTCCAGCCCTGCCGGAAAAATCCAGGGATTGAAAATGACCCCACAGGAGCCTGTTTTTGCTTTTGTTGACGTTACATTTGGTGGCTCAGCTCCCGGTGCCGGATACAAGGCAAAGGGCCTCACCCCTGTGTGGTGAGAGCTGCCATCCAAACCTCCATCTGTCAGCCCCGGGGTCCAGCCCTGGCTCTGCAACCAACTAGCTGGGGGATCCGGACAAGTCGCTTAACCTCTCTGAGTCTCAGGTTCTTCATCCGCGTTAGGAGGGGCCTGGCTAGATGACCTCTAGACCCCTTCCAGCACTTATAAGGGGTGAGTTTTAATAGCACCTTTTTCTGAAGAAATAAGACAGAAAGGAAATGGCTGAAGAAAGGTAATACAGCTTCCCAGCCACCTCTCTACATCCTCCCGCCCCCCCCCCCAGGTCACTCCCAGAGACCAGACCCAAAGCCAGCAACCAGACACCTTGGGACCTGGCTCTGTGCCCAGACCCATTCCAAGGCATTGAGGGCAGACCCCTCTGGATTTACAGTCACTAGAACATGCCCCTCAAACGTAGAAGTGACATCGTGTTTGTTGTGTAAATCCCAACCCCCCAGCCCTGTGCCAGGCAAGTAGCAGATGCTTTGAGCCTCAGCCTCCTGCAACTTCATAGGTCAGAGGAACTGGACTGAATTTCTGCAGGGTTTGAGTACCACACATTGCAGCTACCCGCCTTGTCCCTGGGGCTCCAGTAGAGGGGCCTCAGAAATACCAAAGTGGCAATAGGGAAAAGCAAAGTGATTGGGTATCAGGGAATTTGTCCACTTCCTGGCAAAGCAGTGGCCACAGCAAATCATCCACCATCTTTCCTCTTCCTTTTCCACTATTAGGAGAAGGAGCAGGTTCCTTATGTTCTTGTCCCCTGTCTGCAAGGCACCATTGTTACCATGAAAGTGTGAAGCAGGGGGCTTTGTTCTCTGAATGTCTCTCGGTGGCCATGTCCGCTCTCTCTGTTTTCTCCAATGGTCGGTGCTCAAGAAGCACCTGAATGCCCTCTGCACCATGTCTCTTCCCTTCCCTGGCCTTTGGTACCCAGGGGGGGCTCCTGCCTGCATGGCTGTCTCCCACTCCTGGGGATGGGATTACATCACCCCTTGGTCTTCTCTTCTAGGACCCAACAAAGCTCATTAATTCCTATAACTGTTTCTGAGCCCCTTCCCTGTCTTTGCAGTTCAAAAATAGCGTCTGTTTGCTTGCCTCTCTTTGGGTCTATATCCTCTCCTATCCACTGGAAACAGTAGAGATTAGTGTTTAAGTACCTGGCCTCTGAAATCAAACAGTCTTGAGTCGGAGTCTTGGCTCATCAGTTACAAGCTGTGTGATCACGGCAAGTTATTTAACCTTGAGGAGTTCATCTGTGAAGAGGGATGCATGAGAGCATCTGCATCACAGCCCTCGTGAAGACTGAACGAGGTCAGGCCTGAGAAGTGCTTACCACCCTGGACAGCTGCCTCCCCAAATCCCACAGTGCATTCTGCCTTGCCTCCCGGTCTCCCTCTAGACCCCAGTATGATCTGTAGCCCACCCAGCAGACTTTCCGAGATCATGGAAATTCCAATATGGTAGCCACAAGCCACCTGTAGCTTCTGAACACTTAAAATGTGGCTGGTACAACTCAGAAAATGTAATTTTCATTTTACTTCATCTGAGTTAATTTAAATGCAAATTGCCATGTGTGTTTCGTGGCTACCGTATCGGACACATCCAATGGATGTTTCTATATAGAGAAAGACATCTCTGGGCCATGACTACCTATGGCTGTATCTTGCCTGTGCACGAGGGAAGGGCTGGTCTTTTGAGCGAACCAGGGGAAGTCTGGTAAAAATGTGGCCTGAGGTCTCCTCTTGACACGAGAGGATATCTTGGGCCGGTCATTTTATCTTTGTGCCTCAGTTTCCTTGCCTGTAAAATTGGGTAGGTGACCAGTGTTCCAAGCCCCTTCAGTGTTCCAAGCCCCTTCAGTCCAGGGCTGTGGTATATGAGCACATGGGCTGTGCACAGCGCTGTTGCAGACAGGCAGCGCCGTGCACAGAGGTAGCAATGAGAAGGGTGCCTCCTGGAGTTGTGCAACCTTACAGTCTTGCTTCCATCCCTAAATATGCTGGGGCTTGACAAGGCTGGTTTTCCAGATGGCGTCTCCTGAGACCCTGAGACCTCCCAGAAGCAGCAGCCGCTGAATGCAACGTGGAGGTGGGAGAAAGGATGGGGCAGGAGGGAAGATGCCACATATGGTGATGGGTCAGATTCCCTCTGTCAACACTGCCTGGGCCAGTGACTAGACTCTGCTTCAGTCTCAGACTCTACATATTGCAAATGTTTGCAGCCACTATTGAATAGGGACTAATGTAAGGCATCGTTAAAGATGGGCAGTCTTAGTAGACAGTCACACCTTAGCATGAATGAGCCCATTCTAAAGTGCTGACTAGCTGAGATCTGTGTTGCTGAGGCAGAACCATCACTGCCTAGAGGAGGTGGACCTGGGCAGGACATGGTGGGAGAGTGAAGCTGAAGTGTGTGTGTGTGTGTGTGTGTGTGTGTGTGTGTGTGTGTGTGTGTGTAGTACCTGCAGAAGTGCCCTAGAGGGAATGAAAGGTCCTGAAAGAGGGGAGATTGGTGCTCCCAGCTCACTTCCTGGGCAGCTCCTTTCCGCCAGTGCTCACCCTCCATGGGGACAGATGGGGCACTTGGACAGCAGTGCTGTTCCCACACCCCTTGTCCGTGTCCTTGCTCACTCCCAATTCAACAATGCAAGGAACCCCGGGCCCCATGAGCCTCTGCTCCAGGGTGGACCCTTCAGTTTACATCCCCCCGCCCTTCTTTGGGAAGAGAAGCTTCTCTCGGCTGGATGTTAATTACGCTTCCTTAGGAAGCCTGCTGTGTGTCACTGCTGCTCAGGGTGCATCTCAGCTGCTGCCAGCCAACCCCCCAGAGGCCCACAGGACATGCTCGTGACAGCAGGATGGTGTGGCTGCCACATCCAGCCCTGTCCCCTTTCCCCCTCATTGTGACAATAAAAATGTCAGCGATGTGAAACTAACCAGCATTTGCTGAGTGACTGTGCCAGACTCTGTGCTAAGTACTGCAGGTCCGTCTCGTCCCCAAATCCTCCAGCCAACCTTTTTTTGGGAAACTTTTTAAAATTAAAATATAGTTGTTTACAATGCTGTGCCAGTCTCTGCCATATAGCAGTGACATACATATACACACACACACACACACATGCTTTTCCTCATACTGTCTCCCGTCATGTTCTATCTCAAGAGATTGGGTATAGGTCCCTGTGCTGTGCAGCAGGACCTCATTGCTTATCCATTCTTAATGGAATAGTTTGCACGTGCTAACCCCAAACTCCCTGTCTATCCCTCGATCCAACCTTTGACAAAGGTAGGGATTCGGGCTAAGAGAAGTCGAGCAACTCCTCCAAGGTGACTTTTATTCTGCGGTCCAGCTAGAATTGCAGCCCACGTCTGTCTGGCTCCCTAGTCCAGGCTCCTCCCTTCTCCATCTCCCTTCTTCCTCCTTTATTTATTTATTTATTTATTTATTTATTTATTTATTTATTTATTTATTTTCTGTTTTCTTTCCCTTGTTCATTGCTCCTTCCCTTCCTCTCTCTCTGGTGGAAGACACACGCAAGCCCGGCCCCCAGGGGACAGACACTCACATGGGTGACGCTGATGGAGGGTGAGAAAGGATGGGACACAGGTGCATCGAGGACATTTTGGGGGATAGGAAGGAGGGCCACCTCAGGAGGATGAGCTGTCAGGGAAGGCTCCAAGGGAAGACGCACCCAGGGCTGAGCCCTGATGATGGGAGAAGCTGCCCTATGTGATGGGAGCTCCCCAGTTCCCCAGGACGTCCCCACCTGTGGACTCCTTTTGTGTCACAGAGAAGCAGGAAAGGGCGGGAACTCTAAGAGCCCCACCCTCTACTTCCCCTCCCTTTTTTCTCTTCCTTCTACAGACACTTTGTTTATTAAGCACTTACTGGGAGCTGAGGGATGACTATATAAAGAAATTAAGCCTGGTACCTGCTCCCGAGGCCTCAGAATCCAGGCTGGGAGGAGGTACACCCAGGGGTCAAAGTCAGCAAAGGAGAAAAGGGCTCTGACAGCACTCAGGTGGGTGCTAGGCAGAGCTGGAGGGCCGGGGGTCAGAGCCCGTATGAGGAAGAGGTGAGCCAGCCAGGGAGGGGAGGGTGGGGAAGCTTATGGAAAGTAGGAGACAGAAACTAGGTTGACTGCTGGGAACATCTTATGAGACATGAGACGTTTGATGGGCTTGAGACTTCAGTTGTGGAGAGCAAGACTGGTGACAGTTGGTGGCCAGTCTGGGGATCAGGGAAAAGATTTAGGACGAATGTTTGATGGGCTCCTGTAGCGGCATTTTCCTGGTGGTTTGACAAAAACTCTTGCGGTATTCAAAGCAGAGTCTGGGGAAACCTTCCCATCCACACCGTAGTCCCAGCCTCCTCAGCTGATGCCTTGTAGCCACAGTGATTAGCTATTGCTGGGACCTCTGCAGTAGCCCATTCTATCTCACTTGAGCCCGGCACAGCCCCCTTTTCTCCTCACCACAGCCAGACTGATTGTTTTAACCTCTAAGTCAGATCACTTTTCTCCTGCCTTCCAGGCTTGATGAAAAGCAGGGCACTTGAAAGTGACAGTTGAGACACAAGAATTTCCGGAAGCAATCTTGCAACGTGAGCTAGGCTGTTTTTGTATGACAGCAGGTTCCTCCTTATTCCTCCATTTCCTTTGACCTTCTTGTCTCCTTTGCCCAGGTCAAGGCCCCAGGACGTTCCCTGTCAGAGCTGGTCTTGATGAAAGAATCTAAAGGGCCCTGGCCTAGGATAGGGGCCCTGGAACCCCTCTGTAATGGAGCCTGTGGGTCAGTCTGTACTTCAGGGAGGAGGCATGCAACCTATGTCCGGCCTCCGTAGGTACTTCTTTGGCCCTCATTATTTAAAAATTAGGAAATTATATACAAAATCTTGACTCCTGAGTTCTCTTAAAAAATAAGAAACTAGAGCCACACAGGAGCTGCATTCCCACATGGAGATGATTGGAAAAAGCTCAGTAATTGGCTGGATCCTTTAAATAAGACTATGTTTTCCAGTTTGCCGCAATCCCCACCATTCCTTATTGTTTTCCCTATCCTACTTCATCTCATGCTATGCTTAGCTCTTGAAGGCATTTGAGTTTACACACCCCTGAACAAGACAATAGCTTAATAATTTGACTCTTAGAACTCAAAGAAAGATCACAGGAACCTCCAATCTATAGCCAGTTGGTCAGAAGCACAGGCAACCACCTGAACCCGTGAACAGGTCTGGGGGGGGAAAGGGGCGGTCTTGTAGGACGGAGCCCTAACCTGTGCGGTCTGACACTACTCACTCTCTCTGGGAGATAGTGTCAGATTTGGGGTGCCTTGTAGGCTCCCCAGCAGGTGTCAGAGAACCACTTGGTGTTGGGGGGAAGCCCACAAATGGGAGCTGAGTGTCAGCTGTTACCCTCCAGCGGCTTCCTGTTTTCTACCAAAACAAGTATCAACTCAGCCTGGCATCCAAGAGCTTTCCCCATAGTAGTGGGAACTTTCTAGTTTCCTATCTTTCATCAGTGCTCTTAGGTTTCTCACTGTATGACAGCCAAGCCCCCCATTATCTTAAGTAATTACCCCGGGAAATTGTGATGCAAGAGGCCCACAGACCACCCTTGGAGAAGCTCCTTTTCACTGCCACCTTCTGAAGCCCCCTGTTCTGTGTGGGTGCCAAGGGGGGGCGGTGCATGTGCACCTCCAGGTGCCTGGCTGATACATAACTAGTGAGTTAGGAAACAGACGGGGTAGAGGGGCCCATCTGGGCATCAAGCCAGGCTGGAGGGGTCTGGGCAAGGGCACTAAGGACCAGCAAGACAGGGGAGGGGTCTGGGCTGGCAGGGCCGTTAAGGCACAGATTCTGATGAGATAGGAAGGGGTGGGGGATGAAGGAGTTATTAAGGGGGAGGGGGCGAGGAAGCCACTGCTCCTGCCCCTCCCCCACGCCTGGCTTGGCACTGTCAGGGATAAAGCCCCCCATTGGTTCAGCTCATGGATGTGATCCTGGGGTGGGGGGCAGCAGCCTCCAATAACGACGTGAGTGAGGTCTGCCTCCTGCTCGTACAGCCCGACTTAATTGGTATTTCTCCTAATTATCCGATTTAATCACCACCTCTCCGGTGAAATAATTTTTGACTCAGATGAGAAATTAGTAGGAAAAAAAAGAACAAGCAGGGGGGAAAAAAATACAAGGGAGAAAAGAATTCCGTACAGAACACATTTTAAAATGACTTTTGTGTGTGCGTAGTGAAACATTATTTCCTGTTCATTGCCGTCCATCTGACAGGAGCCCCAAGGCCAGGGTCTCTGAGGGGCTCCTGGACTTCGCATCTGTCTCGGGCGGGGGGAGGAGACCAGGGGCTCTGAGGTTGGTAAGGCTGGGAATCTGGAACCCGAATGTGGCTCTCCTGCTTTGGGGCCCATCCATATGGCACCCCTGTGCCCGGCCTCCTGCTGATGGGTCGGCGGTGAAGGACCCGTGGCTTGATTTGAACCTGGGATGGTGGGGTGGGGGTGGGGGTGGGAGTGGGGGGTTGGCCCGTCGAGAAGGAGAGAAAATGAATGTGTTTGTGTCCCCCACACAAGTACAGTTGCTTTCTTTCCTTCCAGAGACTCGTATCTGGCTCATCATCCAAGTGGCCACAGTGATCAGAGATGGCCCTGCCCTATAGATGAGGGAGGTCCCCCGAGCTCACAGTGGTCATTAGCTGTGGTCAAAGTTTCCAGAACTTTCTTTACCTCCATAGAAAAGTTAACTGTTTGTGTTTAGAGGGTCAGGGAAGGGTCCCCACTTGCCAGAAGATGCTGAGGGCAGGGAGCTGGCCTCCAAGCACCGTTCCTACAAATGCAGGAATTCTGGGACGGAGGTTGGTGTGACTGAGAGAGACTGGGAGAGAAGTGAGGTGGGTGGTACCCTGCGAAGAGAGTGGACTGTGTGATAATAAGGAAGCAAAGGAGAAAGGGAGGGAATGGGCATCTGGCTTGGGACCCCCGAGGCTGCTCAAACACAGAGAGACCCTGAGCTGGGGTCTAATTTCAGGGGGTGCATGCAGGGCACTCAGCTCCAGGGGAGGAGACTGCCTTTGCCTTGACCTGTGGTGAAGGAACACCGAGGCCCCCTCAGAGTGGGGGCTGCAGGGGGTGCTGGGCGTGTGAGCCCTCTCCGTGCACTGTGATCCAGGCCGGATGCTTGCCAGCGTTTCCTCCCTAAAAACCTTGTGAAGTGCCCACCATCCTCCTGGCTTTACAGATGACAAAACCAAGGCTGGGGGTGTTAAATGACCCCCACCCTCCCCCGCCCCCCAACCTTCCCACTGTTGGTAAAGGGAGAGCTGAGACTTAAGCCCAGAGCCTTTCTCATTCCTAAACCAGATCATCTTCTACAGTTTCACCAAGGCTTAGGCAGCTCGCTGGCCTGTGTAGCAGTGGTTTCTTTGAGTCAGTTGAATGACCATTCAACCTACCGCAGTTTAACTATGGTGCTGCTGGACCAAGACTGAAGAATCCATGAAACATCTTGGAGCCATACCCTCTACCTCCGTGGACTTTTGGCTCTTGGATGGGCTGTTCTTGGAAAGCTCCAAGAAGAGCTTGAAGGTCCAGGCAGGACCCTGCCCCTCTGCATCTCCCATCCAGACCTCAAATCGTATCACATTTCACGTCCCCAAAACTTTCAGTCGTTTCCCTTCAACTGCACAAAAATGGACCGTCATTTCCCAGGCGGCCGGGATCCTGGCTGCCCTCCCTTCCCTCTGCAGCCTGCATACGTGGGCTGGCTTGATGGACGCTTCTGGCCTTCCTGCCATTACTTCTCTGCTCCCCCCCACCCAAAGAGACACCTCCTGGGCTGATCTCTTCATGGCTCCATTTGTTCAAAAGCCCCTCTTTCTTCCAGGCCCAACTCTTCCTGGCGAAATCCCCACTTAAGGTCATTGTTTCCATTGTCAGCTGTCGGGGCGCACTCTGCCGACCACAGTCACTCCCTCCAAGTCACTCCGTGAGAGCCACCCACCATCCTGGCCCCAAGCTTGGTCTTCTTCTAGAGAATCTTAGTGCTGGGAGACTGTTCCCTGATGAGACAGTGGCACTGGGCGGAAGGAACCCCAAAGGAACCGAGGTTCTTGGAGGATCTCCGTCCAGCATCTGTGGTCAGAGAGGCTGAGAACCGGTGTGAGACCTGAGTCTGAGCCTAGATTTCTGCTTGTCCTGCTTCCCCTGGGAGGCCCAGACAAGGTGACAAAGCCACCGGCCAGGCTCTCAGGTGCATGGACGAGGTCATCCACCTGGAAATGCTCCAGAGGATGAACACTTCTTCCTGGGCTTCTCAGCCCCCCAGGGCATCATCCACAGACCCCTCTGGTGCTTCCCCCACCCTACCCACCACCTCTCAGCACAGCCTGGAGGAAACAAGACAGGAAATGTGAGGCAAGGCCTCTGGCCCAGGTCTGGCCTCTGGCCCTGGTCTGCCCACCAGCAGCTGGGAGCCTGGCTGCCTCCCTCCCTTCTGCAGTGAATGTGGATCCGAAGCCACCACCGGCTGAACCTCTCCAGAGGGTAGTAGAGCATGTGGGCTCAGAAACTGTTGGAGCAGAGTGTGAATAATGGAAACTGCTTCTGACTTAATTAGACTCACATTAAAATCTCACTCCCTGAAGCTTGCAGAGGCGGCAGGGAGGCCCCACGACTCCCTCCTCCATGACCTGGGATGCTCGAGTCTCCTTCTGCTCAAGTCCAAACAGCCGAGCATCCTTCCTGCTCTCCCTGCCCTTCGTCCTTCCGGGTCTCTTCCCCTCTCACAGTCGACTCCGTGGTGACGATTGCTCACCCATCTCCCTTCCCCCTTCTCCTGCCTCCACTCCCTCGGGCGCCCCACAGCCCTAAGCTCTGTCTCTACCCCGCCTCCCTGCTCAGTCACTAGAAACACAGGCCAAACCTCAGCAGGCGGCGGGCCTGTGCAAACTAGAGCGGGTGGCTAGAAGAAGAGGTGTCCTTCCGCCCTGCTCCTTGTACCCAGGGCTGTGTATTACCATCCCCCTTCTAATAGAGAGGAAATAACAGTAGTGGCTACTTTAGTTGGCCTGTGGCTGAGAACAGAAGGGAGGGCCCTTAGCAGCTGTGGATGCAAAAACCCTTGTATGTGGGTCCTCCTGAGCCACGGTTTCTCATCTTGGCAATATGCACATTCGGGGTCCAGATAATTCCTTGTTTTGTGTGCATGTGCCTGTGCACAGGGGTTGGGGGGGTGCATTGTAGGATGTTTAGCAACATCTCTGGTTTTTACTCTATAGAGGCCACTAAACTGACATCCTCCTCCCAATCAGGCTGTCCCCGGGGAGCAAAACTGTCCCGGTTTGAGAACCACTGTCTAAGCCTGGCTTCTCATTTTCGGCATCCCCGTGGCCTTGGTGTTTGTGCCCTGGATCTGCCACTTCCCAGCGCCTGCCCTTGCCTCCTAGTATCTACCCTTGAGTGTGCTGGAGCTCTCTGAGTTGTTGGTTTTTTTATTTGACAAATGGGGCCACTGCCTACTTTGCAGATTAATTTGCAGAGGAACAAATGAGATACAACCCAAAAGAGCCACATCACATTATAGAAAATATACTTAAGCACTCCACTCTGTTATTATTATATGCAAATAAAACTAAGTCTATATACTCAAGGGAGAGTTAATTTTAAGTGATGATGGATAAGGGCACTCCAGAAACTCAGTTTGATTAGACTGGGAGGTTTGTGAAAATAGTTGAAAGGGAGGAGGGGACTCAGCAGTTGGGGTGGGGGAAGGAGAAGACCGTGGAAGCAAGAGTGAAAAGACAAGTGCCATAAAACTCAGGGCACTGAAAAGCATGGCAGCCAGGAGCTAACAGTTGGCCTGGAGTAAATAGAGGGGCTGACTTGGGGACGTGAGGAAGAGAAAGGCATCTGTGGTTATGTGGGGATGCAGATTTAGAGACTTCACTGCTAGCCGCAGAGAGTGAGAGAGGAGCAGAGCCTGCATAGGAAGGTTCCAAAGCAGGAGGACCCACAGATCACATGGTAGAACACAAGACAGCATCAGAGACAGACTGGGCAGAGAGCAGCATGGATATCTGCCCACTCTGCTTCCCACCATTGCGTATCCCTTCCTCTGGGAGTGGTCCCCTGAGTTTGCTTTGGGGGCCATTTCCAATTCTCTGTCCATGTGGCTTCAGGAGTGGACAGAGGTATTGCATCACCCCCAACTGCAGTGACACAGTTAGGGATGGGCAAATAATCAAGGGTGGCTGGTCAGGGCCAATGAGCATCAGCCTACGTTGCTGGAAAGGATGCTGAAATTGCTAACCTGGAAGGACGTAAAGGAGCCTGCCTGAGGAGGAAGCCAACACAGAGCAAAGCAGAACAGAGAAACAGAGATAGATGACTGATGACACCATTATACATCTGGATCCAGCCATGCCTGAACTCCAGCATCCTGGCATTTTCAGTGAAATGAAAGTCCGTTTCCATTAGTAAATGTGATGATTCTGAGCAGTTTATCATCATAATTACTGCCTACAAAGAGTGAACACCACGACTTCCTTCCTGTTTAGCAGTTTTCTGCAGCTTCTAGTTATCCCTTTGTCCAGATAACCAAGAGCTCCCAGGGCTGGACAAAACTGTAAGTCAGGAAAGTCAACCCTCCTCCTCCAGTATTACAATACTCTCCATTCTTTAGTCCCAGTGCCTTCCACCAAAATAAAAACTGACCTAATGATAGATTTTTATTTTTTTTTCTCTTTACTCTGAGATTTGAACAAGTTTTTGCCTTTTCAAGCAAGTTGGACAAACATTTGCTCAATCTTCTAACAGTCTTTGCTAAGAGGCACTTTGTGGCCCTCAAGGCAGCTGGCCTGAAGGTGAGCTGTCACCAGTGACCTGCTATCAAGAAGGGACACATCCCTAGGACTAGACCCCAGGTTCTCAGGAGGGGGCAGTGCAGGCTAATTTCCTTCCAAGCTGGAATTCAAAAGAGACAGGCAGACCAGAAAGAATATTTACAAAAGGGTCCTGGCATTAGCAAATTGCTAAATTGAAATGTTTCCAGTCTTAGAAAGAGTCAGGGGCATTAGGACACTCTGGCTGAGGCTAATCCTATTATTTGGAACTCTATCAGCACGGGCTTCTGGCCAGAGCCTAATCTCGGGGGTTGGATTACTGAAGGGGGCTGCTTTTCTTTCCTGCTCTCTTTGCTTTAATGGTGTTTCCTGGGTACATGGCTGGATTAGGACAAGCCATGCAGCTGGCCCCCCATCCCAACCAAATCCCACAACATTCCCTGAGAACACTGTTCATGGTTAAGAGTGATAAGCTACTAAGAAAGTTTATTTTGCAAACAGCGAAAAACAACAAAGGAAATCTGCTTTCCGCCCTAACTTGCAGTCTTTAATTGTCGCACTGATTGTCATATCTTCCAAAATGCCCAAGAGAGGAAGAGAGAACTTTCCTAAAACTGGGAACTTTATGCATTCATTTATCATTGCTTGGCTCTTGGTGCCTCCTGTCAGTGGACGTGGTAATGACCCTTCCATGCTCATGTAAGACCAGGCAAGGGCATGAATGGGGCTCCCTATGTATTTCTGAGTTTAGAGGTCAGTAAACTTTTCTGTGAAGAGTTGGCGAGTCACTATTTTAGGCTGTGTAGGTTGTGTGTTCCATGCTGCAACTATTCAGCTTTACCATTGTGGCTTGAAAGGAACCACAGGCAATAGGTTACAAATGGTGTGGCTACGTTCGAATAAAACTCTGTGAAAGCAGATGGATGTGGCGTGCAGGCCTGGTTGGCTGGCCCCTGGGCTGGCCACCAACTGCCCTGGTGACTTGGTTTACTAGTGTGAACTTAGTATGACAGTCTGCCTATTTCTTCTGTGGTGGGTGTTGGAGAGCTGTCTTCCTGGGCTCGTGTGAGTATGGCTGAGGAAGGCGAGCAGGGTAGACCAGATGGCCCCTTGAGATTCCTCCCAGTGCCCCACATGCCAGGGCTCCAGGTGGATGAGGAATGAGGGAAATCACTTCCTCAGTGTGTGTATTTATGGTCTGACCTTGGCTGGTGTCTCAACTGGCTGGAGAAGGGTCCTCAAAGATAGCAGGACACAAGGTCCCCTCAGGGCTGGGGTCCCTGCAGCCCATGTCATGGATGGTGCTGGTCCTGCCATGTTATGGCGTGTATTGATTTGTTCGACTCCTTCTTCTCTGTAGCAGAACTTGGTGGAGGTGTCTCACAGTTATTTGTGGAATATTTGCCGGCTGCGTGTCAGGCCTTGTGCACGGCATTGTGGGTTTGGAGGGAAAAGACACAGTCCCCAGCTTCCGAGAGTGCAGAGTCTCAGGGAAGAAAGACAAACAGCGACGGGCCATCGTGCGAAGTGAGAGCAGTCAGCAAAGAGCAGCATGGAAGGACAGGCTGTTCCAGGCTCACAGGCTGGGCGGGGCATGCCGTGCTCTCTTTCTGGGGCAGAATCTCCCAGAACAGAGACCCGCAGGGAAGAAAGAGCTCGCCTCTTGGGGCCACCTGAGGGCTGTGCACCCCTTACCTGCTTAGAATCCAGGGCCGCGCCGCAGAGGCCTCCCAAGCCCGTTTGGAGGAATGAAGAGTGGCCCATTCAAGGGAAAAACTCCTCCGATTTGCTTCTTAAAGCAGTTTTTGTTTATCTCATTATCTCCCAACCTGAAGTACAGGACCATCTGGCAGGCGGGCATGTTAACAAGATCATAAATTAGGAGGAGAAATGAAGCCAGATTTCCATAATGGTGCGCAAGACAGAAATCAACAGCGCTGGGAAGGGATTTGCTGGGAAGGTAGGGTGGGAGGGAGCCGGAGCCGAATGAAGATGCCTCAGCACATCAGCCTGAATGAAAACCCCAGACCTGGAGCTGCTTAGAAGGCGTGTGTCTAAAAGTGCTGGGGAAGCAGCTCTCCTCTCCCTTCCCCTTCTCTCCCTTTCCCTGGCTTCGGGGTCCTGCCTTTGGACCAGCTTGCACCCCCTGGTACTCATAGGTCGTTATTACAATTACTGTCATAATTGTGTGAAGCCTCCCCCTGTGTCTCTTCTCATAGAGGATGCCTCACCCCCGTGCACAAGGCCCTGCCAGCTTGGACCTGTGCTCCTGGCCACCAGTGCCTTGGGGCAGGCAAAGACAGCCGCGGCGGGTAATTAACGAGAGGGCATTGCCCACCCAGGGCCAGGATGCAGTGTGCATGTGCACACACAGAGCTCTCCCCAGTGTCACCGCCATCAGGCTGCTCTCAGCATCTTGGCAGAGAGCCCCTCCCATCCCCCGTCCCCTGCCCCCACCTAGTGCATTCAAGGCAACCTCAGGGATTGCAGGATGGGTTTCAGACTTTCCGACCCCTGTGATTAAGTCAGGAGTTTTTTTGGTTTCCCAGTAGCTATAAAAATGTTTACACTATACTGTCATCTATTAAGTGTGCAATAGCATTGTGTCCAAAAAAAAGATGTAATACCTTAATTTAAAAATACTTTATTGCTTTTAATAAAAAAATACTTTGTTGCTAAAAAAAATGCTAACCATTATCCAAGCCTTCCGTGAGTCCTCGTCTTTTTGCAACAGTAACATCAAAGGTCACTGATCCCAGATCACCCTAACACACACAATGGTAATGAGAAAGTTTGCAATGTTGTGAGAACTACCGAAATGTGCCACAGAGGCACAAAATGAGCCAGTGCTGTTGGGAAAATGGTGTTGATAGCCTTGCTCAAAGCAGAGTTGCCACAGAACTTCAACCGGCGAAAAATGTGGTCTCTGCAAAGCACAATAAACCCTGCCTGTATTCAGTGCCCGGCTTCTCCAGACCTGCCTCTGCGTCTTTGTGGAAGATGGTCTTCTCCAGGCATCTTTCTCTTCCTGCAAACCTACCCTGATACAGAAGTTCTATCTCTGTTTTTAAAATGTGGGGAGTGGGTGATGATTTTACTCCACTGATTGCACATCAGGGAACAGGGGCTGTTCATTTCACAAATCAGCAGCATGTGTGATAGAATGAGGCTGAAGAAACCAAAGGTATGCTAATCTTTAAGCTACCTGATGCAAGAGGAGATGGATTGTGAGGGTGAAATAACAACTCTTGGCTCGATGGTTAACGAACCCGATGAGGATCCATGAGGACGCAGGTTCCATCTCTGGCCTCGCTCAGTGGGTTAAGGATCTGGTGTTGCCATGAGCTGTGGTGTAGGTCACAGATGCAGCTCGGATCCTTTGTTGCTGTGGTTCTGGTGTAGGCTAGCGGCTGTAGCTCTGATTTGACCCCTAGCCTGGGAACTTCCATATGCCCCAGGTGTAGCCCTAACAACAACAACAACAACAACCAAAAAGAAACAAAAAAACTCTTTTTTGTGTTTTTTTTTAAGTTGGGGAGGTGATGTCATACATCATAGTGGGTTCGCCTTGGTGATGTGACTTAGCACCTAAGGAAGGCTCTGATACTGCCTGCAAATTTCTCTCTGCTCAGTTTCTTTTCAAGGGGCAATTCAGTGGCAAATTCTTCAGTTTCTTCCATGATTTTTCACCAAATTTTTTAAAAAGTCGATTTTGATCATTTAGAGTTTCCTAGGAAATTGCTCTTTTTGTAGATATTAAGAAAAAAACCTATTCTCTGTATCTATGGCTTCTTCCCTTATTTGGTCCTTATTTTGTGTCTTCATCTCTCTTTTTAGCTCTTTCTCATTACTGGACATTTTGTATATTTGATTTGTATTTTGTTTCAGCCACAAGTCTTGGAATGACTAGTCAATTCTACTTAGGATGGATTTGTGTCTTTCTACATTCTGAGATGAATGGGTGATTCATGTGTTTTCACTCATTTTTATTCAGTAAATTCACTGATGTGTTCTTTAGAGCCCAGTATATGATCACCTTTTTGTAAATGTCCCACGGTCACTACAAAAGAAAATAGTTATAGAAATGTTTAATATTAAATGTGTATGCAGATAACTATGGCCGTATGTATTCTTGAAATTCTGGATTTCTCAAGAATGCTCCCATTTATTATGTCTCTCAGTTTTTTTCTTCTAACTATATATTTTTTCTTTTTAAAAGTTTTATTATAGTTGATTTACAAGGTTATGACAAATTCTGCTCTACAAGAGAGTGATTCAGTTATGTATATACACACATCCATTCTCTTTCCGAGTCTTTCCCACATAGATTATTACAGAATATTGGGTTTAGTTTCCTGTGTGGGCTTTATATATTTTGATGTAATGCTATTATGTACGTGAAGAAATAAGTCTACTAGATCTAACTATGGATTATTTATTTCATCAGTAAAAAATGACTGTCCTATAATATAAATGATTTATCATTTGAATTCTATGCACTACTGCTTTTTTTCCCCCCCTCTTTCACCTGGTATTTTTCTGTTGAGCTCTTGATTTTTAAATTTTTGGAGTAATTATGCTTTAGGCATATTTCTTGTAGGTAACACAAAACTAAACTTTATTTTTTGAACCATTTTGAAAGTATATGTTTTAACACAGGAGTTTAATCCACTTATCTTTTTTATATACATGATCTGTTATTCTTATTTCTGCATTGTTATTTTTATTATTATTTTGGTTTTTCCTTTTTATGTTTCCTTGATGCTTATTTTATACCATTAGCTTTATGGAACCATGTTTATAACCTGATAATGTTATTTTCAGTTCTACCAGTAGTTACTTTTAATTTTGCAAATACTGCCAAACCTGTATTTTTTAAAATACGTTATCAAAATCAATAATGAAATAGTACCTAATGACATATGTACATAGAGGAGGAAAACACTATCACATATTTACATCTCTTCCTCCCAGATTTACCTGGAATGCTCTCAAATGTTGGGCCTTGTTTAATATTGGTAAATGGTTATCCTTACATTCTGCTTTTTTTTTCTTTCAAGAATCACGATATTTGGCCATCATTATTTAGGCCTGTCTGTCCAAGTGGTCTCCACGGTCACCACCAAGGCCACGGTCTTGTCTTGTGAACCCCTGACTCAGCGTTTGATTGTAAGGTACACATCTCAGTGCACATTCTTTTTAGGATAAAACATGGTATATTTTTGGAAATTTTACATCTCTGAGAAACCATTGTATTGCCTTGAAAAGTAAACCACACCCTAGTTGGCTGGTATGTTCTTGTTCTTACATCAAAATCTTTCCCTCTTCTCTACAGCACCATTCTATCTGTGTGTGTGTGTGTGTGTGTGTGTGTGTGTGTGTGTGTGTGTATCTTTTTGTCTCTCTATATAGCTTTTTAGCTGCTTTCTTCTGGAATTTCCATTGTCCTATGTCACAGAGATCTCTGTAGCAAATCTAAATCCAAGTGAGTTTTTGTTTTTGTTTTTGTTTTTTTTTTCCTTTTTAGGGCCACACCTGAGGCATGTGGAAGTTCCCAGGCTAGGGGTCGAATCGGAGCTATTGCAACCCGCCTACACCGCAGTCACAGCAATGCCAGATCTGAGCTGCATCTGCGACCTACACCGCAGCTCATGGCAATGCCAGATTCTTAACCCACTGAGCGAGGCCAGGGATCAAACCCGCATCCTCTTGGATACTAGTCAGATTCATTTCTGCTGCATCACAATAGGAACTCCTTGTCAAATTCTTTATCCTTGAAATCAAAGAAAAATCATGAATGTATGGTTGTGTGTTGGTTACTTTCAATTCATTGTACTGGGGGTTCATTCCGTCTACCTATTCGGGTGTTACTAAATTCAGGAAGGTTACTCTGTCCCATTTCCCCCTCTGTATATCCTTATTAAACCATGAATCTTCTTTCCCCCTCTTTAAGAACTCCCTTTATCTCTGTGTTGGTTTTTACTCTCAAACTCCAAGGCCTTCCCTCTACCTGCTTCCATCGCTTACTCCTTTTTGCTTCGGCATCTGCAGAGCATCTCTTGTTCTTCGCTCTCTGGGTGGATGTTTTTATGGACTCTGTTTTGCTCCCTGCCATTTCCAATGGCATCATTTCCTTTCTGTACCCTTCTCTTCACCTGCCATGCCCTTAAGAAACCTTCAGGCCATCATCCTATTTACCTCCGTGTTTCTCTCCTATTGAATTAAGTGTATGACCTCGTATATTTCAGTTAAAATAAATGCCGCTTAACATTTACATACCTTTCTAAATATTTTTAAATAATTTTAATCTATAATTCTTGAACACTATGCTTATCTGTTCATTGTCTCCATATTTTTAATATACTTCATTTGCTCCCTCTCAACTGAGTTACGTTTTTTAAAAAAATTTATTGGAGTATAGTGGACTTACTATGTTGTATTAGTTTCTGATGTGCTGCAAAGCGAGTCAGTTATACCTACACTCTTTTTTCCCACATAGGGTATTACAGAATATTGAGTGGATTTCCCTGTGCTCTACAGTAGGTCCTTGTGAGTTATCTATTTTATCTATAGCTGTGTGTATATGTTAATCCCATCCCCCTAACTTATCCCCCTACCTCCCCGACACCAGGGTTTCGTCTTTGGCAACTCTAAGTTTGATTTTGAAATCCATGAGTTGGTTTCTGTATTATAAATAGGTTCTTCTGTATCATTTTTATTAGATTCCACATATGAGATATCATATGGTATTTGTCTTTCTCTGTTGAGTTACCTTTAGATGAAATCTCAGTTTGGAAGAGCCCCAGATGCAATACCATTGAATTCTCCTTGAGAGGATGTAGATGTAGAATGCTCCTTGGGAACCTATTGTGGTCTCTCCTGGATGCTGCACCCTGCTCACATCCTATGTCGGTGGAAGTTTACACACAGCAATGAATCGAGTCGGGGGTTGGGGGGGCTGGTAGGTGGGGCCCTGTGCCCTGGGGGTGAAGCGGGCCGTGTTCTGCTTCTGGCAGCTGTCGGGGATGGCGGCCCATCACCTGGACAGCTAGTTACTCTTTAGATTTCCCTTTCACTCATTCATTCATTCATTCAACAAAAGTTAAGTTTCTTGAGCCACTCAACAAATGTTTGAAAAATTGTACCAGGCATGGTGCTAGGACTCAGAGAAAAAACAAGGTCCCCTCACCAGACCTTCATTTCAGGGTGTCGAACAGATCCACCTGTCCCCGTCTAGAGACACCAGATAACAAGACTGTGGTGGACGCCGTGGACGGGATCCTAAGGGTCTCCTGCCATTACTTTAGATGCAGAGGTCCGTGAGGGCTTCCTCCCAGATGACATGGGAGCTGAGGCACGGCCAGTGAGAGGGGCCAGGGACGTTGTGAACAGAAGGGAGGCCACCACATGGGAGCAGAGCAAGCCTGCTGGTGTCTCCTGTTAATGCTCCAGTCCACTCCGGCTGTCCCCACTCTGCACCCCAAACCCCCTGATCCTCTGGTCTCCTGCTGGCTTAGTCATTGGGGATCACCAGCAGGAGACTGGAGGGGTGTGGACAGGAAGTCAGCTGGGGCATGTAGTCCTCCAGCACCTGCCCATGTGGGTTGCAGTGGGTGGACGCTCCCTCCGGGATGTGGCCTCTGGACCCCCCCTCCCCTTGCGGCTTGAAGTCAGGGACTGCAGCAGCTCCCCAGCACTGTCAGCCCCAGCGACAGCACCGGCCCCTGTTAAAGCCCTAGCTGTGTTCGTCTTTTCTTCGAGAACCCAGTTCAGAGGTACAGTTTGCTTCCTGCCAGAAGAGAGTGGCCTGAGACGCCACTGCACATTTGTCAGGGCAAACGGAAGGTTTCTCTGCCCTCCCAGCCCACGTTCCTCAAATGCCGAGTCACGACTTCAGTGCTGATCGAATTGAATCACTGTCTCCCTTGTGTCTGCCTTGTTATTCATTTAATCTTGTTTCACCTGCTCTTGGGGGAGGCTGACCAGGGGAGAGCCCTCTGAAAGTCTGGATCCTGGCTGTTCCCAAGGAGCCTGTCTCATAATCCTTGTGAAGGAGAATTCAAACCCAGGGAGCATGGGGGTGACCTTGGAGTCCCCTTAAGGGGGACATTCTTCCTAAGTCGGAGAAGGGCAAGGAGCCTCGGTGGTTTTCAGCCCCTGGGGACTGAGATCTGTAAGAAGCCCTCCCTAGAGACCACCCCCCCCCCACACACACACCCCCTCCACACTGGGCGCTCTTAACTGGCCACTTGAGATGGAGAAATTCGAGCAGAAAATAAAAACGGTGCTCTGAGGGGGCCCGGTCACGTGAACTGAGGCTGCAGTCCGAGTTAGCACCTGGACCGCCCGCCAGGGAGGAGGAAAGCCAGAGCTGGAAGGGCTGCCGTGGAGGCTGGGGAGGAGCCCCCCATGAGCCCAGGAGGGAACTGCTTCCCCACAATGCAGTCCAGTGTAGAGCTGAAGCTCTGCTGGGCATCGAGAAGGAGAAGGAGGAAGAAAGCAGGGGCTGGCGGGGGGAAGTCTGAGAAGGGGGGGCTGCTGAGGAACCTCCACAAGGTTCTTAGCACCCGTGGCTGCTGCTAACAAACCACCATGACTCAGACACCTGCACTGGGCCTCACGGGCTGAAATGGAGGTGTCTGGGGCTGTGCGCCTCCTGAGGCTCTAGGGGAGAATCTGTTCTCTTGCCCTAGAAGCCCCCTGCCTTCTTGGCTCCTGTAAGCATCCTCCTCCACCTTCCAAGCCAGCCATGGAGGTTTCCAGTCTCTGCATACACTCTCCTGCCTCCCTGTAGAGGGACTCTCCTGATGACGTTAAACCCGCCCAGATAATCCAGGATAATCTCCCCTTGCTAAATCCCTCCCCTTTGCCCTGTGAGCACTGTAGGCACAGGTTTCAGGGGTTAAGATGCAGACAACTTTGGCACCATTTTTCTGCCTACCACAGGGGGCTTCTTCTGGTCACGCCAGCAGTTTCCATCTCTCCGTGGGCACGGGGGCCCACAGAGTCATCTTCAGAAGTAGTAGTAAACCTGTGACATCTCAGGACAGGGTGCCAGTGGGGGCCTCTTTAGGGACAGTATTTCCCAATGAGGAGGGTTCGGAAAGGAAGGAAATATACTGGCCTGATAAACACGCACCAAGACGCGGTGAGGGGTGGCAGCAGCAGATACCACAGCTGCTGTTCTTCCCCCAGCCTCAGCCCCCCATGCTGGGGGGTTGGCACCCCACAGTCAGGTTACTCTCAACCCTAGAGTAACTCAAGATACTAGGATGGGATTCCAGGGCCGCCCGGGCTGTGTGGGTTCTGACCCCCATGGGCCCATGCAGAAAAGTGAGGTTCTTCATGGTGGGTATGGGGAAGCCCACACCCCTTCCCAGGATACCGACCTGCACTGGAGACAGGAGCCTGGACGAGGGGGGTGATGGGCGGGCAGTGGCTGCAGCTCCTGGCGCCTCACTGCCCCTTCTCCTTTTCAAAGGAACAGTGGGCTGAGTTCCCTGGTGGCCTAGTGGTTAAGGATCAGGCTTTGTCACTGGCATGATGTGGGTTCAATCCCTGACTGGGGAACTACATGACAAAAACAGGGGCGTGGCATGGGCTTGCAGCTTCCCCTTTGGGGAATGAGGCTTGGCCTGGCCTATGGGCTGACCACGCAGGCACCATCCTGGTTTTCCTCACTCTGAGGAGGACTTCTCCTAAGATGGGTTTTCGGGTGAAAGTGGGTTCTTGGTACCAGCAGGATCAGGCACGGCAACCCACTTTCTTGCAATGCAGGCTGCACCCCAAGGATGGCCCCACCTGAGTCAATCCCTGACCTAAGAAATCTGGGGCTGTCTGTGTCCCTTTGTAACCCAGGCAAGACACCCAAAGCAGACAGGCGCTCACGGCACTGGGAACCACCACGGGCAGGAGGGAGAATCTCGCCCCTGGGTAGACAGAGTTTTGGGGAACCCAGGGACATCAAAGAACGGAGTTCAAGGCGAGAGCTGCCCTGGGGGCGGGGCAGGGGCGGGAGGAGGGGGCAGTGAGTGGACTCAGTGAAAAGCGAGGGAGCAGAGGGCAACTGAGTGGATAACCTCATCTCCCCCAAGTCGTGCACGTGGAAAAATTAAAGATAAAAATGAAATCATGCATCTGTTCTCCGAGGTCCCTTCCAGCTTTAAAATTTTATGCTTCTATAAGCTTTGGGGGAAAAGAATAAACCAACCACTAATATCAAGGAGACTTTGAAAGCTTTAAAGGTTTTAGAAGCTGCGTTGAACAGAAACGAGGATCTTTGCTGCAGAAACAGAAGGTCTAGAGGAAAAGGGGATGGCTGGCTCCATTTTCCAAAGGGAGCCTTGTCCAGAGCAAACCCTGCTTTCAGGCACTCCTGCGGCATCTATTCTGCCGCACTAAGCTCTCGGAGCACGGATATTGCTTTCCTCTTACACCAACAGGATTTGCAAGAAGAGACCCCAAAGTAAATGCTGTTGAAGACAGAGAGCAAAGGTTGCCCTCGTTCCCGATCAGGGTGGCTCCGAGACTCTGAACTGCATTACATGTGGCTGTGACAACCGTGGGAATGGGTCCCTCTTCCACCCCACCCTCTTCTAGTTCATTTATGCAGAGATGAAGTCATCTAATAAATAAGAGAAGAGGCAGAGGAGTCTTTGAGATCATTGTCATGACATAGTCAGGTGACAAAAGTTAAGAGGCGACCTTTAAAATTCACAAACTAGGGGAGAAGCGATCTCTAAAGTAACGTGTGTGTGTGTTTGTGTGTGAGTGTGAGTGTGAGCACACTCGGCTAGTCCATAAACTTGGAGGGCAGAGACCATCTCTGGCTTGTTCATCATTATAACCCCAAGGCCAAGAGCAGAACCTGGACATAGTAGACGCCCCATAAACACTCATAGAATGAATGAATGAACAGTTAGAAGGGAAATACGCCTTCCCACCCTTAGGAACTCACTTTGAACGGCTCGCACAGACCTCTTGGTAGCGGCCCCGTGAGAGCACGGAAATTAATGAGAGCAGGACAGTCCATGTCAAAGGAAACCTGTCATTTGCCAGGTTTGGGGGCTCCTTGTGGCTGCCGAGAGGGAAGATGCGGTCCTCTGTTTAGAAGGCATTTGCCATATTTGGGAAGAGCAAAAGGTGGGCCTTGAAGGGAGAGATGGAGGTGAAGAGCCAAGTCTGCACGAATCAGTCGTGTAGGAGCAGCAGGAAGAAGGGCAGGCCAGGTCGCAGGCAGCAGCTCAGGAGAAACGTGGGCCAGGAAAGCTCCGGGGATGGGGGGCCGGCAACGAAGACAGCTTGACCAGAGAAGTTAGGCAAATAGCCTCTCTGGTCTAAGTGACTGGTTCCTGAGTTCCTTTCGGTGTGTTATCTTCCAGGCTTCCCAAACACCCCTTCTTCCCCTCTAGCTAGGACCCTATTTAACTCTCCCCACCGACACCAACACCAGTGCCCTCTCCCTGCTTACGGGAGGCTGTGAAGATTTAATGATGTGACTTTAGGAAGCCTACCAGCTCTTACCTCCTCTGTGCAAGACAGAAAGCTGGTCAATGAGATTCTGATTTGGGAAACCAGAAAACAAGCCTCAAAAATTTAACTATGGTGGCTGTAAGTTATGTTCTTAACTCAGTGCCATGTTGTAAAATATGCATGAAGTGTTGATTATGTACTGCGGACAGTAGGTAGTAAGAAATGCCTTATGCGGCTGGAGTCCTGTCCTCTGGGATCTGATAATCAAATGTAGGACATCAGCCATATACCATATGCCAAGAGGAGCCGCGCAAGGCTGAAGGAGAGAGGCATCATGAATATTAAGATTATGTGAGAAGCAGACACAATCGCCACAGCTGAGACTTCCTGGGGTGGCAGCCTCTGTAGTAAGTCCCAAATGCCTTGTGGGGTAACGTCAGCTGGAGATGGGAAGGCAGGTGGAGCAGAGAGAGCAACGTGGGGAGCAAGAAAGGATGCAGTGCTGGGAAGATGGGGAGTGAATCGTCAGGCCACATCCTGTGGCCGAGGAAGCTGGGAGAGCGGGTGGTGGCCACGTGGCTGAGGACTTGAGGGCGGGTCTGAGGAGGTGAATCTCTGGATGCGTAACTGGGGGCAGGAGGTAACTGAAAGTGTGTGGGAAAAGGGAAGACGGGACCCAAGTGGGAACTTTTGGATGATCCTGTCCACAAACAGCCTGAGCGTTGTGCATATTAGCAAAGGGGCTTTCCTTTTGGCAGGTGTGCTTTGCTGGGGGGAAGGGTGGGGTCTCCCCCCACCCCTGCTGTGGGGCTCTGAGCTTTCGGGCTTCCTTCTCCAGGGAACCCAACATGTTCATTTCAAGGAAGTGAGCACGTGATGGGGGCCTGCATGCCAAAGAAAGGTGCGGCCAGGGGGAGGTGGCCAGGTTTACCTGGTTGATGACCTTTCCTAAGGTGACGAGACTGGAAAATCACTTGGGCAAGCAGAAAAATGGAGGCTCCCGTCCCCTACCCCCCTCAATCTATGAGAAACAAGCTGTCCTTTGAGTGATGGGTCTAGAGCCCAGGTGGTCATGGGGACAGAGCTAATTACGATGTTGACAAGGATAGTTCACCATGACGGAAGGTAACATAAGAAAAAGAATGTATATACGTATGTATGTCTGGGTCACTTTGCTGTACAGCAAAATTTGACACCCTCCCCTCCCCCGTTGTAAATTAACTATACTTTAATAAAAAAAGATAAAAATGACAGTTCATGTCTATAGGAGGGAAACCTCAAAAAATCTATTAATCATACGTCGTAGGATGCACTGTCAATTTACACACACCCCTCTAAACCATGCTTAATTCAACAGTGCACTCCCCAGCGCCTTACAGGTGCTTGGCATGTATTTACGACATGATGAGCAAAAAGTTTTTTGCCATCACATCACACTCGAGATCCCTGCCACGTAGGGCCTAAACGTCCATCAGTGGAGGGCTGGCTCGGTAAATGATGGCACATTAACGCCGTGTCGTAGGATGGAGCTATGAAAACGAGACCAAGAGAGGCTGCCTGGCTGACGGGGATATCCTCCGCGACGTACTGTCCCCGAGACATTCCAGACCAATAGGGACAGCATGGTTTTGCTTTCACAGGAAAAAGAGGCATGTCTGCACACACGCAGATATGCGGTAACGCGTCGGAACGTGTCCTAAAGATCCTGTGCAGGACGTTTAGGGCGTGGAGGGGGGACTGGAGAAGGGGCTGCCTTTTCCGCTTTTTTCTTTAACCGTTAGAAATGGTGGGACTGGAGGCCACTTTTATTGTCTTCTTGCTCTTCTATATTTTTTTCTTAAATGAAAACCTTTTTAAGATTCTTGAAGGGTTTTTGCTATTTAAGGGAGTCATTTAGTAGAGTGAAGACTAATAACAGCGATCACTTGTTGAGTGCTTGCTGTATGCCAAGCCCTGTGTCAAGAGAGCTTCACAGACGTTATCTCCGATTCAGCCCCCTTTGGAAAGAGATACCATTATTATCACTCTTGACACCTCTCTTTATCATTATACCTCTCTTTGTGGACGAGGACACAGGCACATAGACTTGTCGGAGATCCCATGTCAGCACCCGATCGAGTCAGGGTTTCATTTGTGTGGTGGCTGCATGCACTCCTTTTGACTGAATGAACAGTCCCTGGAAAAGGCAAGAATTCTGTCTTCTATATTTAAGGTGTTTCGTAAAGCAGATTTTTCGACCATGAGTCTGTAATGTGACGGTTTGTGAGGACGACTGGCTCCATAAAACAACATCTGAGAATGTACTTTATCCACCCCATCTCAAGTGGATAAATTGATTGACTAAAAAATTAAAGAAAATAAAAACCTACATACTATCCCATTGGTATTTCCCCAAAAGCCGAAAACTTGGTTGCACAAATTATAAGATTTTATAATGCCTAACACTTATAGAAAATAAAGTTTGTTCTAAGAATCAAAATAAATCCCATACACTGCAATTGTCTACTCTGTCTCCAAAGAATTATTGAAACTATAGGTTTTACCCTCAATTTTATTTCTTTCCCCTTGGATTATTTGCTGAATAAAATAGGATTGTCTGTCCCATTTGGAAAAAAGAGATGTTTATGAATGAGAAGAGTGACCTTAAGTAGGATAAATAACATGAAGTCAAAGAGTGCTTTTTTTTGGTCTTTTTGGGGCCACACCCAAGGCATATGGAAGTTCTCAGGCTAGAGGTCAAATTGGAGCTGCAGCTGCCAGCCTACACCATAGCCACAGCAATGCAGGATCTGAGCCAACTCACAGCAGCGCCGGATCCTTAACCCACTGCTCGGGACCAGGGATCGAACCCACGTCCTCTGGGATACCAGTCGGGTTCGTTACCACTGAGTCGAGATGGGAACTCTCTCAAAGTCTTCTTAAATCTTCCCTTTCTCTCTCCGTGCCTCCCTCCTTCCTTCCTTCCCTCCTTCTCATCCATCCATTCACCATCTGATGCATTCATTCATCCTTCTGTCTCTCCATCAATTCTTCAGTTTAGCAAACATTTCACAGAATGCCTGCAGGGGGATTTGTCAGGAACTGTACTACAGAGTATCAGATATTTCTCCAGGAACTAACGGACTAGCCCTTTGTCGCTGTGATATAGTTCTTGGACTGGATTGCTTGAAAATCACTGTCAGGAAGTGGAGGGAGCCATTGCCCATCTCCTCTCTTGGGGGACTCAGCCGTCGAGCCTCTGCACAGAGCACCTGAGGCTCGAACATGAAATGCCCAGTGGGGTGTATTTGGGGAGGAGGGCTTGCTAGGGCATCTTGTGCCAAGGTGAGGGCATTATGGGGATTATGCCTGCTTTAGACCTTATTAGCAAGAGACTCAACTGTTATTGAGTTATTTAAAATTTGATGAGCTGTCTTGTCCAGCTGGAAGGTTGCTGTCTTTCAATAATGATGAGACTGGGCATTCTTGGGAGACTGAGCTGAGACCAGCCTAGGTGGCTGGTAGGGATCCTGGTGGTGGTGGTGGTGAAGTGGTGGCTGGACTGTGAGGGTCAGCAGCCAAAGTCTCTCCCATAGGGTCTTCTAGTGGTGACACAGGACCCTCATCAATGAGTTTCCACAGGCCTGGGCCTGAGGGACAAGTCGGCAGAACAGGAGTGTAATGGTGGCATGAGAAAGGGTCACAGATCCTGCCTTTTCCCCTCTGAAGCCAGAGCATCCTGGGACACAGGGGCTATTGTGAGTTGTGGCACAGTCCCCAGGACAGGCAACTGTGACAACAAGGGACAAGCACAGGGTCCGGCGTCAACGGCCCCCACCACTCAGTGACCCCATTGTCAGAGGCAGCAGCTCAAGGTCTGTAAGCCTCTGCTTTGCTGTATGTGGAATGAGTGGTCATGGGGATTAAATGAGGAAATCACGGGGCAACACCTGGCCTGGATGCTTTGCATTTCCTTGGTGTGGGTTTTGGCAGCTGCCGGAGGCCTTCTCCCAGCCCCAGATTGCTTGTTTCCCGGAAGCGGCGGGACAGAAAAACTACAGAAATTCCCGCACTGAGGGCAGGGCCGTCTGTCCTTCCCAGGTGCCGTTTTCCACCCTCTTCTCAGGTCCTGTGTCCAGACGCATCCCTCTGGTGGCTCTCAAGCAGGACCCACTGGGCCATGAGGGGACACGTGCGCCATCTGGAGATGTTTATGGTTGTCAGAACTGGGGGAGAGGACGCTGCTGCCCTCTAGTGGGTGGAGGCCAGGGATGCTGCTCAATATCCTGCAGTGCTCGGTACCGGCCCCCACAATAAGAATTTCTCAACCCAGTGTTGAGGTTGAGAAATTGTACTCTTGAGTCAAAGATGGGGATATGGATGTTTGGGTGGAGAGAATGTGATGCATTAGGGCCAAACCGAATGTTGATACTAATGGTATCTTTCTGAGACCTGAGTTGGGGCCAAACGTCATTAATAATCAGTGATAATTCTCATTAATTGATGATGATTCTCATGATAATGTCCTCACAACAACTAACTCCCCAGCCTTCTCCATCTCAAAAATGGCGCCTCCAACCAATATCTAATCCTCGTGTTAGCTTGATCCTTCTTCCCTGACTGCCCCCACCCCCGCATGACCTTCTTCAGTGAGGGGTCTGGTACCCAGCAGTACACCCTGAGCCCACCTGCTGTCCAGGAGGCCCTCCTCTCTCATCCACACCATTCAGCAGCCTCCCAGCTGATTGTTCTGCTTTCCATCTTTCTTCCCAAAATTCATTTTCTGTAGAGCTGCCAAACTTGCCTTTTTAAAAAACATTAATTTCATCACATCATGCCCCTGCTTCAAATCCTCCCACTGCCCTTGGAATAAAATCCAAATTCCTTGATGTTCCTCAGAGTTCAGTTCCTAGAACAAGTCCTGTTCTTCCAGCCTTGGGGCCTGTGTGCTTGTAGCTCCATCTGTGCGGAGGGCACCTTCTCTGCCTTGCACAGGCTGGCTTCCTCTCAGCTTGTGCTCTCAATTTAAATGACTTCCCCTTGGAGAGGCCAAACCTGATCTCTCCAAATAGGTGCACCTTATTAATTCTCCGCCACACATCCCTGTTGATTTCTGCCACTGCATTTACACAATGTGTAATTAACTAAACTAATTATTTTGTTTACTTATCATCCTTCTTTCTCTTCTAAACAAGGGCACAACCTGTGTTTCTCATGTTCATTGCTGTGTCTCAGCACCTAGCACAATGGCTTGATCTAGCAGGTGTTCAATAAACTGAACATCAAATGAATGAGCTGGCTCTGAAAATGACTTACGCTGTTGTAGTTGACAAAACACTGTCAACCATATTTATTATCTCCGGAAGGAGGGGAGTCAAGGGCAGCTGTCACGGAGGACCGTCTGACCGTCGGCAGTGATGTCAGCGGAGGCAGTAGAGAAGGTTCTGCTGATAACACGACCCACTGGCAGCCAAGCAGCTCTCCGTCATGGGTCCAGCTGGGGGAGGTTCAGTAAGCACTGAACCCGATCCACTTCCAGTGGTTCCGCAGACTTGGTAGACAGCTGGGTTAGGACTGGTATCCGTGACCTTGGAACATCTCTTGGTCCACCGTGGGGAGAAACCCTTCCTAGTAGCATCCTTAGCAAGCATGCATCCTTGCTGGAAAAACCATTCTTCCCCCAGGGCATGCTTTACAGATCACAGCTTCCCGGTGACTTTGCCCTCTCCACCCAGTGGGAAGCAGAAAGAAGGAGGGGGCAGGAGGCATGAGTTTTAATCCCTGTTTTCTGTCCCCTTGTCCCATTCCTCTAAACTTGCTGGTCTATTTTTTTCTTTTGTATGGCTTTGCCTAAAATATTTTTTCATCTCCCTAAAGTTCGCTCATTTCCAACTGTCCACCAACATCCACACGATTGTGAACTGCGTCTGTATTTTACACTTTGGATGTAGAGTGGTATTAACTCTATTTTTTTATTTTCCATATTCCTGATGCTCTGGTATCTGGGGCCATGCTGACCAGGGGGAGTCACTGCCCTCCACCCCTGGGATCACGAGTGACTGGTCTGTGAGCACGCATGTCAGAGGCAAACTCCCCGATCCGGAGCCCACATCCCTCTCCCCCATTTCCTCTGTGGTCTCTTAATACTCTGGACCACTATCCACCTGCCTTATTCACTGGAAGGTCAGGTACCAGATGACTCGGGACAGGCCCTGTGCCTCAAAGCCCACTGAACTTATTCAAACCAGCCCATCCTCATCTGCTTACCCAGCCTCGCCTTGCCTTTCCTGCAGAAACCCCAATAAAGGCTCGTAACCATGCTTCTCCCTCACTCCCCCTGCCTCCTGATGCACCCTGGCGCTTGGCCCTGTGGCCCTTCTTCTTGCTGTGCCTTCTGATTCTAGGGATCTGAGAATATCAGAGCTTCTTCCTTCATGACAGGCATTTCCATGTCTCTGCGTCTCCCTGTACCTTAATATAAATTACTACAGAACCTAAGCAAATTTTAAAACGAGTGTTTTCTATTGAGCTGTGTATCAGAAGATGCCTTTTCTATCTGTGATAAGTGTTTTTATTTTTAACAGATTCACTTCTTTTTAACAGATGCAACACACACTCTTTGTATCTACTCATGGTTCCTGATCAAGACAGGAAACCACGAGATGTTCACTGATGAATTAATTGGTAAATCTCCATGCTGAAAAACACAGTTCCTCTTTGTTGCAAGCACTCTAGTTACCCCAGTTACAATCCATTGATTTTGGCTTTCTGTCATTAACTGATTAAGACATAGTGAGAGCCTTGTCACCTTGCCACAGGCTCATTCATGCCCCAGGGCCTGAAGGAGAACCCTTGTCATGGGTGGGCTTTGCCTCATCAAAGACTAGGGTCTGGCATTCTCTTTGGATCCTCTTCCCTTCACACCTTGTCTGGCGGATTATCCAGGAGTCCTGGATCTGCTCAGAAGGGAGAAATGTTCAAGCTCATCACTGTCACTTTTTTTCAGCCACAGATGCAAAAGTTGTCAGGTTTCTCTGCTAGACTTGGGGGTCATCATTTTTACCCTGAAAGTCAGATTCCAAGGCTGCTTCTGGGAAACCATCCACCCCTGGCTGTGCTGATTGCCAGGCAGTGGGAAAGCCCTTCCTCCCTACGTCTGACCGGCCCCGTGAGGCCATCTGAGCCCTTCTCTTCCTGTTTTGGCCTCATCATGCTGGGCGTCGCCATCCTTCTTGTAAAAAATTTCCACCAACTTGCAATTGTTATTTGTTCTCCTCCACAATAAATCAAACAGATGGCTTCATCCTTTCCTCACAGGTCCTATTTTCTGGACTTTAATCATGTTTGTTGCTTAATGTGGGCCGATCCGCTGGGCAGCCATTTGTCTGAGACCTCCGTGGCCACGGCTGACCACAGTCCCTCCTGAACTCGTTCTGGGTTCTGGGGTTTGATGAGCAATCACTCCGACCGGCGGGCTGGATATTAACCAGCTGGGGCTCTCTGCTGCCCTTGCCCAGAAGACAAGAGGAAGCAATTTCAGAGATAAGAAGCAATTGCTTCCAAGACTCCATCCAGTTCCTCCAAAGTGTTCTGAACGCAGGAAGATGGAGAGGAGGGGCTGGGCTCTCCAGGGAGCCTCAGACTCTCTCGTGTTCCCGTGGTGTCCCACCCACCTTGCCAGCTCGCTTGATGGGGGCTCTTGCTGTGGACCTTAGCACGGATCCCTTCTCCCACCTCTAGACACTGAATAGCACATTCTCATTCATCAGACACGCATCAAGCATCTGTCATGTGCCAGGGACTGTGCTGCACACAGTGGCCAAAGTCAAGATGAAAGACAAACGAGATCCAGCCTCCTGCCCCCATCCACAGTGGGGTCTGGTAGACAGACACAAGCGAGTCACTCCTTACTGTCCAGGGCAGGCTATTAACATTCAGGAGGCAGTCAGAGGCATGCAGGAGGGGAAGTCATCATGATGGATGGAGCCTTTGGAATTTGTCTTGTCACAGTGTCGTTCACGTAAGACTCCCTTTAGTTTCCACATCAGCCCAGTGGTGGGGGCAGGGATTATGCCTGTGTGTCAAGTGAGATATCAGGGTTCAGCGAGGTTGGGTGAACACCTGAAGGCCACCCAGAGGGACAGTGGTGGATCTATAGGGAGCCCTTCACCAGCTGGGAGCATCTCGCTCCTCCAGAGAGAAAGGAGGGCCAGGAAAAGGCACTGCGCCTGGGGCTGGCTCTCCAGTAGATGCCCGGTTGGTACAAAGGCACAAAGGTGGTTTTAGCATAAAACACGGGGGAGTGGTCCGGCCTACCAATTCACAGAGAGGCTTCTTTCTCATCCCGGCCATCATGACTGCCTGCATCCACGGTGTGTCTCCTCCAGGACCCAGCCCATGGCCTCACCCATCCTCATTAGCTCAGGGTCTGCCCTGCTCAACAGGGTGTCCACAGAAACAACTGCTCCTTCTGCAGGGCTCAGTCCTTGGCCCTTCTCTGTTCCTTGACAGCAAACCCAGAGGAGGAAGAGCTACTATTACGGCCGCTGCCCAGCGCTGCCACGCTTCTCTCTTTTCCTCATTTCATCCACGTTAACATCCACCACAGGCAGGCACTTCTCCATCTTACAGATGAGAAAAGGGAAGCCTGAGAAACTCTTTTCCTACCCAGGAGATCCCCACTGGTTTGACGTAAGAAAGATAAGCCTTGTCAAGAATTTATGACAGTTCTTACCTAACACACGGTAAGTGTGCAGTAAATGTTAGTGGTTTTGTTGGCGATACGGCTTTTGTGAAGCATTGGTATCTCATCTCTCTTCACGGAAAGCAGTGGAAAACGGGGATCTCCCCGGGCAGAAATGAGCCTCATGAAATTCAGGGAAAGCTTCTGTTCTGCAAGGGGGGGGGGGGGTTAAGACTCGGGTGTTGTGACTGTGGTCTGTGCGGGTGGGTGTGTGACTCAGAAAAGCCTCCTCTGGAAGAGTGGAGGCGGAGGCATAAAGGGTTGATGGGTTGGCGTTGACAGTGGCGGAGACGTGAGTGGCAGGGCCAGTGCTGGGGGTGGCGAGGGAAGGGGACAGGGGCCACAGCCTGGGAAGGCTGCATGCATTACGAAGACTGCCTGTCGGCAGGGGAGAGGACAGGCCCTGTGGAGCTCTTCTGGCGGAATAAATATGCAGTTGGTCGCTATGAATATGCAATTGGGCAGAGATTGCCGGGCTCAGCCCTTGAGGGAGCTGGGGCTGACAGGGAAACTGACTTCTTTTGAGACTCTCCCAGTATTGGGGAGGGGGGGCGTGGGGGGGCATATGCCAACAGCAGAGAACCGCACGGGATCACAGGTGGAAGCGAAGAGCTAGAAGCTTCCGTGAAGCTGGGTGAGTGACAGCTGGCAGGAGCTCGGGTCTGCGGGAAGGACTTGGAAAACCCGGCTCCGCTGAAGGGCCAGGCCACTCAGCAGAATGGTGGGTCTTATTGTTGCCCTTTGTGTGTAGCTCTCAACAACCTCTAGGGGGTATTTTCCTGCTTGGCAAGTTCTTATAACATCACAGAAACAGCTCTAAGGAGAAAGTCAAAGACAAGACACCGACTCCTGTGGTCCTTAACCATTCTAGGTGTGTGGAGGGGTTGGAGGGGCAGTGATGGGGACCCAGGGGGCAGGCCCCTACCCGCCTCCTAACGTTGCGCCTTGAGGTTGTTCCCTTTACATACTGGCTTCTGAGAACAATTTCATCAGAGGACACAAATCTGCAGTTCCTAAATGAAATTTGTGCAAAACAGCTCTTGAGTCCCCCTGGATCATTTTACGGAGGTGGATGCTGGGAGTCAGAAGGGAAGAGCCTTAGTTTCAGTGACAGGATCCAGGCTGAGACACAGTTCTGCTCTCTCCCAGGCCAGTTTCTGCTCATTTCTGTCTGCAAAGGGGGATCTTCATGGAGCTGCTGCCAGCTCATTTGGTGCCTTTGGGCGAATTAGGAAAACGGGGGCACCCCTGGGGGCGATCACAGCCCTAGGGAGGAAGAAGCCTCCCCGCCAGGTGCCTCTGGGTTGAGCACAGCCTGGAGGACCCTGTGTGACGAGAAATCAGAACCGGGTCTGGCGGCGCCAGGGTGCCTGTTTTCCTCCCTCTGCCTTCCACCTCCCGCTCGCTCACTATTGTGCATTTAGCCAATGCCTCCTGCATGCACAGAGACACCATCCCGACTTGTTTGGTCTAGAATACCACTGGACGGGTATTTATTGGCAAGGGACGGGTTTATATTAACAAAGGGCTTTTCCAACCATGACAACTTTAAATTGCTAAGATGAGGGTCAGAGACTGGGAGAGATTGTGGTGCTTGGCGGGGGGTGGGGCTGGCAAAGGTGCTGTTAAGACAACAGCACTCCTCTGGTTTTCTGCTGTCAAACTGCAGTCTTTCGTGCTTAGTGGAAGCAAATGGGTGAGCTCTGAACAACGGTGATCTGAGACTATCTTCAGAGGATGTTTATTGTTTTGAGGCAGGGAGACACCCAAGAACTTTCTGATGCGTAGAAGGACCTGGAAGTGGTCCATCATCACAGAGTCAAACAGCAGCCGATACGGTAGCCTGACAGGGGGAGGGGACGGCCCTTCAAACGTGGAGAGCCGCCCCCTCCCGTGGTTTCTGTGAAGCATGGGGACATCGGGGAGAGAGCTTCTGGGCTGTTCTAGGGGCGAAGTGCGGAGGTGTGTGTGCTGCTCTCATGAAGAGTGCCATGTGGCACGATACTTCTGTTCATGCACGCAAATCCCTGTCATGCGGACTTGGGAAACCCTTGTTGAGTGAGTGAAGAGAGGCGGTCTCCCAAGAAGGGTAAGACACTGTGCCGCGCATGAGTCTGCTCAGGCCACCACCTCCTCTTCAGCTCATAGTGATGCCATGTCCACTGCATGTGAGGCGTTGCAGCAGGTGGTGGACGTGGATTGACCCTTTTGACCCTAATCCCACGAGGTTAGTCCTGTTGGCCCATGTCAGGTCTCGGCAAGCTCCCTCCCCTTAATTTTGTTAAAAAAGTAGTATGGGCCATCACCCTTGCCTTCATTCATTGACTGAATATTCTTAAAATACCTACTATGTGCCAGCAACTCTCCCAACTCACCAGGAGACAGGCTGGGTGAGACCCCTGCTTTAAAGGCACCCCTGCTTTAGTTGGAAAGACACACTTAAGAAATTAATCTAAAAAACAGTGGCTAAGGGCCTCAATAGGTAAGAAGGTCCTCTGAGAATGTGGTGTTGAAACTAGACTGGAGAGGAGCCGACACACGAGTCGCCCAGAGAAGAGGATTCCACAAGGGGGCAGCAGTGAGGAGCCAGAGAACTTGGCTTGTCCAACTGAGTGAAGGTCAGCGGACCGCAGCAACGCGAGTGCAGAGGGGAGTGAAAAGATGCCCGAGATGTAGGCTGGAGTCGGGGGGTGTCAGACCATCCGGTGCTCTCAAGGCCAGGTGCAGTGGGACATTGACGGAGGCCTTGAAGCGGGAGTTACCTGATCGGACCAGAGTCGGGAAAGGATCACTTCGGCTGCTCTGTGGAGGATGGGCTGAAGGAAGAGAGAGCAGAGAGGGTGTGGGAGACGTGCAGCCCAGGCCGGAGAGCGTGGTGACTAATGTCAAGGTGGCGGTGAGGATGGGCAAAAATGGACCGTTGGAAGCTCTCGTTTGAGGTCAAACCTTGAAGACTTGCTGATAAATTGAATGTGGGGAGTTAAGGAAAGACAGTGATAAGGGACACTTTCTAGGTTTTGATTTTTTTGGGGGGGCTGCATCTGTGGCATATGTAAGTTCCCAGGCCAGGGGTCAAATTGGAGCTGCAACTGCTGGCCTAAACCACAGCCACAGCAGTGCGGGTTCCGAGCTACGTCTGTGACCTACACCACAGCTCACGGCAACGCCGGATCCTTAACCCACTGAGTGAGGTCAGGGATCGAACCCGCCTCCTCATGGATCCTCATCGGGTTTGTTACTGCTGAGCCACAATGGCAACTCCTTTAGGTTTTGACTTTAAACATTGAATGGCTGACAGCCATTCGGGAAAGTAGTCTGGCTTATTGGTTTATGTAAGACAATATGAGTTATTGGTTGAACTATTCCAGGTCCCTTTCGGTGCGTTGCCTTTGGCTGCTGTGCTGTATCATTATCCTACAATACGACTCTTCTGTGTATATAAACTCTTTGGGTCTTGTGAGTCCTTCTAGAGGTGGAACACCCAAGGGGATCCGTGTGTCCTTATCCCTGGCCCTTACTCCTGCTTTTCTGTCCTGTGAAATGCCCGAATGCTTCTCCCCCACTCCCACATCTTATCTCCAAGGAGATCTTGACTCCATCCTTTCCAAGGATCTCAACCACTGTCTTTCCCCCTCACTGGTCTTCACAGAACTTCACCCAAGGGGGCTTTAGCACTTGGTTAAATCTATTCCATTTGGGGACATCGCAATTTAACAAGAAACCACTTCCAAGTCAGCCAGTATCAGCTATACAAAATCTGGACAGTTAAGGCATCTGAGGTTCAGTTTCCCCATCGATAAAATGGAATATTCGTGCCTACCACCAAGGATTGTTGACCATCTGAGCAAAACAAGGTAGGGAAAGTGCCTGACATTCAAGGAGCCGGCGATGCTCCTTTGCTCTTGCTTTTCCCGTCCTGTGTTTTCTCTCTCTTTCCAAAGAGACTGTAAACTCCTTAGTAGAAGGATTTTTTTTTTTTTCTATTTGTGTGTTGTCCTCCAAAGCAAAAATCCCAGTGGGACAGAAAGCAGAAACTTAAGTCCCAGAGTTCAAGACGGCCATAAGGAGACCAGGGTGTTACTGCAGGGTACGGGCTGTGTCGAGCACAGCTCCATGAAGACACTCGCCTGGCTTGACAGGACTTGACTCTTAGGAACCCTCTTTTCTTATCTTTTTAATACAACAATCCGAGAGTACTTCTGAGAACTAAGTAAAAACGAGGGAGGCAGCGTTCCTGGTGCTTAGGAGATATTCCATAAACATGAGTTCTCTCCTTTTTTCTGTTCTCTCCCAGGGAGATGATAAATGAGGCTGTTATACTCCAGTGTTGCCAACAGCCCCACTTACAGTAGCCAAGACATGGGTGCAACTTAAGTGTCCTTGACAGACAAAGGAGACAAAGAAGTTGTGGTACATTCGTGCAAGGGAATATTACTCAGCTATGAAAAAGTGTGAAATACTGCCATTTGCAGCAGCATAGATGGACCTAGATATTTTCATAGTAAGGGAAGTAAGTCGGACAAGGCTAATATCATATCACCTATATGTGGAATCTAAAAAATGATACAAACTTATTTACAAAACAGAAACAGACTCAAAGACATAAAAAACAAATAAATGGTTACCAAAAGGGAAGGGTGGGGGAGGGATAAACTAGGAGTTTGGGATGAATATATACACACTACTATATATAAAATAGATAAACAGCAAGGACCTACTGTATAGCATAGGGAATTATGGTCAATATCTTGCAATATCTATAGTGGAAAAGAATCTGAAAAATAGTGTGTGTGTATGTAAGTGAATCACTTTGCTGTACACCTGAAACTAACACAATATTTAAAATCAACTGTACTTCAATTAAAACAAATAAATGATTGAGGCAGTTATAGTTCCATTTCGTGCCCTAACACATCAAGTCCTGGGGGACATGCAATAGACCACATCCAAGAGTCCAAAGTGTCATGAGAAAGTAAAGAGCACTATTTTCATGGTGCCAGGACCCCTGCACACGTCCCACCTCAGCTCTTAGGTTCACCATGCCTTCTAATGCCTCATCAGCCCTTCATCCTTCATCCTCAGCCCTCGCACTCGACAGGATTATTTCCATGGCTCACAGAACACGCCAGCCACTGAATACTTGGGTTCAGAGTGGGAGAAAATGGGCAGAAGGACGATTCCTCGCGGAGGTAACGACGAGGCTTGTGATGGGGTCTTAACGAGGCAGCTCTCTAGGGAATCCGCCAGAGGACCAAGGTGGAGCCTGTCACATCAGCAAGGGTACTACATATGGGGAACTAGGAAATGCTTGCCTTTTCTCTGAAAAGGTTTCTTTGGGAAAAAAAGAAAACCCTGTGGGGCTCGGGGTAGGTGAGCTGCTAATGAGTCTGGCATTAAGAGATTTGTGTTAACTGGGAGGTTGGGGGTGGGGGGTGGCTGCATTCCCAGGTTTGATTCAGCCTGTTCCGGGAGGGCAGGGCGTCTTCTCTGAGGTCAGCACAGTTAAGCTAAAATATTCAACTGCTCATTATTTCACAGATTACAGCACTTTCCTCAGAGTATTTTAGGAACGAGACAATAGCCCTACACTGGGTGAGTTAGTCTCGCCCTAAATTTCCGAGGATTTGGTCCTTCATTCAAAGCGCCCGCCTCCTCAGTTTCCTCCCTTCCACAGGGGACTGAGTGCTGTAGGTGACTCTGGTTCTCAGTGTCACCTCCACCCCATGACATCACAACACTTGTTTTACCTACTGTGGCTTTGTTTACATCAGAAGATAGTTCGTCCTTGTTGAGGCAAAAGCCATGGCCCTCTGCTTCCTTTGGAAGAAGCAAGAAGGTGCCCTGCTCAGGCAGAAAAGCTCAGTGGCCTCTCCAAGTCTGGACAGAAGCAAGATTGCAGGGTCAAGATGTTTAACAGTGCAAATGTTGGGGAACGAGACCATGCCTGCTCCTTCGGGTGCTCAGACTGAAGAAGGTGGAAGGTTCTGGAAGCCACATCTCCCTGGCAGTTTCTCTCACAGTTGTGGGAGATGAGCAGGAACATTTAGTCCTGTTTTCAGACAAGGAACCCATAGCTCAGAATTTAAGTGTCTTGACAAGATCACAAAGGTGAGAGATCACCAAGATGAGAATCGGATGGACCCCGTGCGTGGAAGCGGGATGGGAAAAAACTGGATCAGGCTGCTGGTCAGAGACTAGATGCAAGAACCACCCAGCTAGAAGAGAAAGACTTCACAGCAGGAAACCACACTGACTCCCACCTCTGCCCACGTGTGGATTTCGTCTCTACCTGTCTGCCGCAGTTTCCTTTCTCTCAATACTTGCCTAAGAGTGTTTTTGCTGACAGATGCCCTTCTGGGGGCAAGTGTTGAGGATTGGATTAGGAATGCTACGCTCTAAAGGTCAGAGTCACAGTAATTAGCACAGCGGGCTTGAACAGCGGCAGCTGTGAGCCACAAGGACAGAGAACGGCCGAGTCTCCGTAGTTCTAAGGCTCTGAGTCTTTGTCTTTGGGAAAGGTCCCACTGTAGATGAAAAGCCCAGTGACACTCTTTCTCTCTCTCTGTGTGTGTGTGTGTCTTTAGGTCAGTGCATCTTTATCACACACAGATTCATGGACCTACCACCGCAGGTAAAAGACAGATAAATCCATCCAAGTACACCCCTTGAGTCCGTGCTCTTTTCTCTGCGCGCAACATCCTTCCTCATTTGCTATTCCTCCGTTTGGCCAACTCCTCATGTTCTAAGATTCAGCTCCCACAGAACATCTTGAAAAAGCTTTCTCTGACTTCTTGTCTACTTGTGGATGAGGCATCTGGTTTCCTTCCCCTGGAACCCCACTGCTTCCCTGGCTACACCTCCTTTTGTCTACTGCCTTTTCCTCTCCCAGCCGTCGAGATCTCAGAGTCAGCGGCAGTGTGCTGTCTACCTCTGCGTCACCCATACTCAGCATACAGCCTGGCACAGAGGGATTCAATCACTGTTTGCTGAATGTAATTGAACTTTTAAAAGAAAAAAAAGTCCCATGGCCGAGAGCAAAACCTTACACACACAAAACTATCATGTAATTGGGACTTAATATACTTGACGAATACCAGTATACTTGCATTGCAAAAACGCATTAATATTTAATTAATCTGAGTTATTTTGCAAAGATAAATGCATGAGTATGTACAGTGATGCTTTGCATGCAATTACACCCTCTTCTTTCAGGAGTACTAAGTGCTATTCTGATCTTCTCCTAAAAACGTTCACTGAGTTTTGTTTTAGTGTTAACACCTCCAGCTTCATCCAAGGCCGTTTTGAAAAGTCGTATGAAAACCACCTCTCTACACTTGCATTTTCTATAAAACTCTTACTCCCTGCCTTCTGCATAACTTATCTGCACTGTGCAGTAAAGTTATTTTAGAATTTGCCACTGAGGAATGCATGGTCTCCACTGTGGAACTGGTAAGCCTCTATATTTCTAATAACCGAGTGTGTATAACAGATCACCTTTTCCTTCCTTTTGCCTGGAAACTCAGAGTCACATCTGACTCTTGTTTGCGGGTCTCAATCATGATGTCAGCTGCTTTCTAACTTCCCGAGCTTTTTTGGGAGAATTATAAACCACTGTTAAATTAATAAGCCTCTGTTTCTTCTTTGCTTGGTGTCCGTCCTGGGGTTTCCTTGGTGTCAGTCCTGCCTACTTGAGAAGCAGCTCCATCCAGGTCTACGCCTACAGCTAGAAGCTTCTCCACTGGTGACTTTAGGTTTGGTCCAGAGCATTTGAATCCACACAGCCACTCCCACCTGGCTCTAGGGAGCCTCGGTTCGGATGTCGCTCTTGGACCACTGGTCTCACCAAGCTTTCCTCCACACCCCTCGAAAGAGGTACCATCTGTATCACTTGTGTGAAAATTCCTGATCGCTATTTTCATGGAATATAAACGAAAATACATTTCATGGAGTATTAATTTTCTTCTTTTTTTTTTTTTTAGTATGTTTTGAAAATTTTCAAACATAGAAAAGTTGCAAGAATAATAGAAGGAATACCCATAGATTCATTTGGCTTCACTACCTATTTTTTATAACATATCCCTTTGTTATACACCTAAGTACCTAACAGGTGCATAGTGGAATTACATTTTCAGTACTATCATTATTTCAGAATTACATTTCAGTACATTTTCAGTATGGCATCCAGATGCATCTTAAAAGCTCTGGAGTTCTCAGAAGCCTTTTTGTTCTTGACTTTTGGGAAATAGGATGACCCCATTCGGCACTTTTGTTAATGGCCACTAACTAGAGGGCCTCATCTCTTCCTTTCTGGGCAGCTGATCAGAGATTTAAGGTCTGGAAGACAGGCATTCTACTCTCTGCTTGCAGAGCTGAGCTCTTTTCAAGTATCAGATCAGGTGCTGAATAACTAGAGGGAAAAGGTCGCTCAGGAAAATGTCAAAGTATATTGGGTTACCAGTCGGTTATAAAAGCACATAACTCAGGAACAGTCTGTTGGAAGAGATGCACAGGGTGAGGTGGGGAAAGGGGCGGAGCCTCCGTGCTTTCCCCAAATACCCATGCATTCATCCGGAAGCTCTTTGCTACCTATTAACATTTTGCCACATGTGCTTTATTTTTATCTCCTATGTTATTATTTCATTGTTATTATTGTCTCTGTGTGTGTATGTGTAACTATTTAAGAGGAAGGCGCTACATTGTGTAACTTCATTCCTCCATATTTCAAATGTGTTTCAAAATGCACACCTGAAATGTTGAAAGTCAGCTTTGTACTTCAATTTTTAAAAAGATATTTAATGTTATCACATTTACAAAATCTTTTGTCATGCAAGGTGACTCAGAGAGACAGTGTTTACTTGCTGCAGAACCCAACCTACCTTTCCACCCAATCAAGCCTACAACGGGCATCTACAGACATTGTCATCCATAACCATAATAGACATCAAATTCAGGAAAGCTCACATAATTCAATGCTACTATCCACTCTATGGTCTGTATTCAGATTTTGCCAATTATTCCCCTTGGTGTCCTTTACAGCTACCCGCCCCCCCCCACACACACACACCCACCCTGCCAACCCAAGCCAGGATCCAAGCCAAGATCCCATATTGCATTTAGTTGTGAGTCTCTTTACTCTCTTAAGATCTGGAAGAACATCTCAGGCTCTCTTTGTCCTTCCTGACACTGACATTTTTTTGAAGAGTACAGGCCAGTTGTTTTGTAAAATGTCTCTCGATTTGGATTTTGCCTGTTTCTTTTTTTTTAAAAAAAGTTATTAATGGAAGTACAATTGACATGCAACTCCTTGCTCTTGATTTTTCTACTCTTATTTTACATTCGTCCTTTCCAGTAAGTTGTCACCAATCCTTTATAGAAGGAAAACATATCTACATCCAGCTCAAATGTCTCTGACCCTGTGAACGTTTCCTGACCTTACACCCACTCACAACCAAGGCTAACTGGGCATCTTCCTTGTCTTTGATCCTGAAACAGTTTTATCCTGTTATTGTTTCTGTTACAGCACAGATAATATCATCTTGTAGTGATGATGGCTGAGAATCACCCAAGACTATGAGCTTCTTGAAAACGAGGGATGTACCTCATTATCTCTGTATCCTATGGGAATGGATTTAGGCAAGTTACATATGCTTTTTGTGCTGCAGCTTCTTTATCTGAAAAATAGACATAATAAGAGCATCTAGCATAGAGGGTAGCTGTGAGGATTAAAAGAGATAAGCCCACTAAGGCCTGGCACACAGAGTAATACTCAATTAATGCTAGTGCATGCCAACTATTATTATTATTGTTAGTGGGAGGAATAGTTAAGCTAATACATAGCTTAAAGCTCAAGAAGCATTTGCAAAATAAATGCTGGATGATGAACAGACACAGATATGCTTTCCCTCTTTCCTTGTGAAGGACACTGTGCTGCCCATATTGAGATGGGGATGCGGAGGCAGATATAATAAAGGATGGAGTTGAAGTCGGAAACCAGGTATACATGTACCTGGCCATTGCTTTATGCCAAGACATGCAGCCTTTGTCTGCGGGCTCTGGTAGCTGCAAGAGAAAAGAAGCTCTTCAAATCCCAAGCCATCCTTCAAGACTCAGGGAGACAAGGCTTCTCAGGCCGGATCAAGCACATGTGTCAAGACTGTCAAATGCAGCCTCCATTCAAATACCCAAGACTGTGGGGGAGAGCGTGGCTGACCTCAGCGTAATCTTGGGCACTTCAGTTTTAACCCAACTTCGATCCAGTTCATGGCTTTCTCTTTCCACTAAGAAGTGCCAGGATAGATAGGATTTAGCCCAACCTCCTCCCCCTTCCCTGTCTGAGCTGGGGTGGAGGGGCTAACGGGCAGTGACTAGGCTAAAAAGAAGATGGCAGATGGCAGGGAGGCATCATTAAAACAGATGCTTATTGGCGCCTGTGACCCAGTGCCACCCTGCTGTGCCCAGAGCCCCATGGCCTCCCGTCTCCCAGGCTCCCTCCCAGCAGGCCCACACGTCGGGGGCTCTGTCTAGGAACATTCCATCCAAAGGCAAACTTCCCTCCCTGGAATCTACTAGCAGGAATGGTGGCAGTGACTAGTACTCAGCCTTTAGTGTGTGTCAGGCACTGCTCTAAGTATTTTATACATTATTTTGTTGAATCTTTACAACAGCCCTCTGAGAGAGGTACGTATTATACATCCCACTGGCAGGTAAGGAAGCCAAGGCTGAGAGGGGTCCAGTACTTTGTCTAAGGTCATACAGCGAGATAAGGCTGAGGTGGGACTGGGACTCAGGTCCACTCGGACCCACAGACTCTGCTCTTCATGGCACAGTCTTCTCTCTGCTACTCTCTCAAGAGCATGACTATGATAGAATGACAGGAAAGATAGGTAGGTTTGGTGGGGGGGGATATGGAGACATACAGGAGAGGAAAGGGCCAGAAACTTGGGGTGGGGGCTCTGCTGCTGGGCAGATCAGAGAGGATCAGGATCAGGCTGACCCTGGCTGGACCATTCCCTGTAGGCTGGCCAGTGTTGACATACCATTGGTGTCATGACCCTGGGTCTGGGTCCTTTCCTTTAGCTATAAAACAGGGACAACAATACTGGGCCTTAATAGCATTCCAAGCTTCAGATGCCAGCATGTTGATGAGCAACCCCAGAGCATGGCACCAGGGCTGTGAGGGTGATGATGGACGTGAAGAAGGCACTACATGCCCAGAAAGGGGATCCGGGAAGAAGGAAGGCTGCATGGGAGGAAGGTGGGGGCAGCGTGAGGTTTTCTGCTTGGCTTTGCCCCTGGTCTGCTCTGAGGAGTTGCCATGGGCATGTACTTGTTAGGGACAGAAAGCCTGCAGCGTTCTCTCATTTAGCAAAGGTGAGAGATGTCCTCGCTCACAGAAGGCTCCCTGGGAGGTTTCTGAGACCTGGTTCCCCAGCAATGGTGGGGACAGGAATCCCCAGTGGATGGCATTCCTCCCAGGACCCGAGGCAGCTCACAGCCCCCCACCCCCACCCCGAAGAAGCTAGTGTGAAGAAGTGGCCGGTCTCTCAGTGTGTGTCACCTCAACGCGATGACAGTGTCTGCCCCTATGAGACTCATAGTGGGGACGACTATATTTGGGGTTTGAGTCTCAAATCTATGAGGGCCCTTTCCTCCCCCTCCCCACCATAGACTAACATACGGAGAACACTTTGGAGAGCGCCTCTCATCTGTCTATTGTTGTTTTGTGTTTTTACTGTTCATGGATGCTCAAATCACAAGCGATTCTTGAAAGCAATGCGGTCTTGCTGTACAGCACAGGGAACTCTAGCCAGTCTGTGGGATAGACCGTGATGGAAGATACTGGAAGGAAGGAAGGTATATGCATAGATGACAGAGTCCCTTCACGGTACAGCAGAAATTGGCACAACATGGCAAGTCAGTTATACTTAACTAAATACATACATACATAAAAGAAGTGACTCTTAAAAAATCTTTAAGCCTTTCCTCCTGGGAACCTCACCAAGCTTACGCTCCGACGTGTCTGCTGAGAGTTTCACTCCTGTGGTTTAGATGTCTCCACACTTTCCTTAGGCTAAAGAATCCAGATACGGTCCTGTCTCTGATGGATTCTTTTTTTTTTTTTTCTTTTTTTAAGATGGGTCTTTCTTTTTCTTTTTCTTTTTTTGATCTCACTTGCAGCACATGGAAGTTCCTGAGCCAGGGATCAAAGCTTTGCCACAGCAGTGACATGAGCCACGGCAGTGACAATGCCGGATCCTTAACTGCTAGGCCACCTGGAACTCCACAAATTTTTTTTTGAATATAAAATTCCTCATCCAAATGAAAAATCATCACATGTCTATCCCCATAGACTTCCCTTGTCAACCCTTCCCCACGGGGGTGGTTGGACATTTTTTCAGTTTGCTCTCCTGAATTTACCTTAAGGTGGCTCTTTGGTGGAAGGTGGCCTTTGGAAGGCCCTGTTGGTGCCTCCAGCCTGGCTTCCTGATGGCAGGGGAACGGGGAAGGTCCTAGATGGGCCTGAAGTTGGGCGGCCAGAGGGAGGAAGATCCTGCACTCACTAGAAGGGGCTGAAGTTTTGGGGAAGACGGCAGTGAAAGACTGAATTTCTTCTCCTCTTTTCTCATTTTCCTCTGTTGTTTCTCTACTTGGTCAAGTCGTTCCCATCTCTCCTCCCCCTTGATTGGCCATTTCTCTCCATACCCAGGCTGTCTTTATCCTCTCCTCTCTCCCTATTTCTCCATGGAGCTATAAGGCCAGAATGCTTGGGAGTGTTTGGGGTGGGAAAGGACCAAACCCAAACCTCTGGTTATTAGCTACATTTGGGTACCGGATGCAGGCCAGGAGTAGTAGAAGCAGTTGCAGTCATGCTGGTGGTGGCAGCAGTAAGAATAGCAAAAGAGCCTCCACGTGTTCAGGAGCTACTGCTGTACCTCAGGCACTTGTGTTACACTCTTCCTACCCTTACACCCAATATCGATGCGCAAACTGATGCTCAAAGAAACTATGGCTTATCCAGATCCACAGAGAGGTAAATAATATTAGTAAGATTTAAATAAATAACCCCAAATCCAAAGTCTGTGTTCTCTCTATCATGCTGCCTGCTTTTCCACTGACGATCGTATCTGACGGGAGTGCACAGAGGAATAAGAGGAAAGGGGAAAGCAGGAATCGAGGCGTAGTAGGTTCTCTTGCTACAAACTGGATTTCCCCCAATCCTTCTTCCAGATCCCCTCTCCCCTCTCATCTGAAAGACACCCACAAAAGTCACTGGATGGCAGCAGCTGTTGGCCAGAGTTTGGTGCAAATGATGACACAGCAAATATTTACTTTGGGTTCCCATCATTGTCTCATTTCTACACCTCTTTTCCATTGTCTATGGTTCCTAAAGAGAGAAGCTTTATATCAGGTGGATTCCCTGTCTTGATCTTTCTTGCTTCCTGGGAACCTAGCATACTGCTCAGCACTGAGAAAGTACTAGACGAGTATGACGCGAATGAATGAATGAATTCTCCATGCTGGCACCCCGGGGGCCCTTAGGCTGCCTCTTGGGTAGTTGGGGTACATCCTGCTATATGCCCCACTGGGTTGTCTTCCCCTCGCTTTCATCAAAGTGCCTCAGGGTCATCCCCTCAGTATGTTCTGAATCGTAAAAAAGGGCACACCTCCTCTCTTCTCTGGGAAGGACCAGAAAGCAGGGTTGTCAGGCCATAAAACCCATTTTTCCCAAAGCACTAAACACTGTAGACCAACAGAGACAGGAGGAGGCAGAGCTGCCTTCAGATGACTCAGGAAGCAGGCATGCGATTACTCGGGAGGGAAGACGAGAGTAAAAGGAAAAACTTATGTTTCCTGAGTGTTCCTGTGTGGGGGTAGCTTCCTAGCGGTGTTATTTATGTGCTGTCCCCACCTTAGAGATGACATTAGGATTTGTTGGGCTTGCTTACTTAACTGGAGTGGGGGCATCACTTGCTTAAGTTCACACAGTTTAGTAAGTTGTAGATCCAGGATTCAACGCAGATATGCAGTTATTTTTATTTTTCGAGAGTCTAATAAGAGTTTTGAAGTTTCTACCCGTGATGTGTGTGGCTCTCAGCTGCTAAATACCAGGGCTTTAAATGAAGGACCGGGGTGGTTGGATAGGCCAGTCATGTTTCAACTTGATTTAGCAACGAAAGCATTCTTCAGAAGCTATCACAGGCAGAAACTGGAAACACAGACGCAGCCAAGGAAGAGGCCTTCTGTGTTTGTTCATTTGTTTTTTCATTTACTGCACCTAAATCTACCTTGAAAGATGGTGCCTCATGCCCAGGAGGAACACATAGCTCTTGGGTTTCTGAAGGGCGAGTACAAATTCACATGATGGAAGTTTGAAGAAGGAATTGTTAGGAAAAAAATCTTGGACTTAAGGACAAAGAAGCAAAATTTGGAGCTTGGGAAGTCCATGATGTCACTCTCTTAAGAAGGGTGTTTTCTTCTTTAGACCATGGGCAAAACTAGAGCCAAAATGACCCTTCTTTGACTCAGTTGATACACTCTGATCTGTGAGCAAAGTCTGATGCAGCCGTGGGACCTTGTGTAGTGATGGAGGGTATGGCTAAATGAGCAGAGTCATGGGTTGAGGGGGGCGATGCATCTCTGCCACTGCTTGTGTGGAGGATGTTAACACCTCCCAAGGGAACTGCATCCATCTGGGAGCTGTGTGTGGTGAGCAGCTGCAAGGCAGTGCAATTCCTCAGTGGTACCACGGACAGCGGCGAGGGGAAACAAGCTGCCAGAAAAGCATCACCTTCCTAATGGAAAATGTGTGGGAGGCTGAGGCTTGGGCTACAGGATAATCTATGCTTCCATCCCTCCCCAACGTGTCCCAGACTTTGACACCCTTTAGCGAAAGCCCATTCCAGCCACTCAGGCTCCTTGGTGACAAAGCGATGTGTTGTGAGGATGCTGCTCCCCTTAAGCCTCTTTCAAAAGCCTCTTGCTGTGCTGTGTGTGTCGGAACAGGCTTGGGAAGGGATAACGCGTTCCCGCTCTGTTTGTGCTCTTTGCTGTTCTAGAGGCATGAGTGTTCAGAGTAAATGAGGCAGCGGGGTTTACAGCCCGCCTCTGAGAGATGCTGTCCATCCTTCTCATCCTTATTCTATCCAGTTGTATCCAGGAGTAGAAGCTGGTCAGTATGCAGGTAGCATGGAGCCTGGGTGACCGAGGAAGCCTCCACACCCCCTCGCTCTGCTCCTTCATCTCCTCTTTGGTGGCACATCTCCTGGGGCGAGAGGGTGCGTTCATCACAGTCACTTGGGGACTCAAACTTTGCTGAGTGCGTGGACTCCTCTGAGGGTCTTGCAGTTACCCTTGGGCCTAGAAGTTAAGAGTTTTCTTTTCTTTCTTTCTTTCTTTTCTTTTTTTTTTTTATTTTTTTGGATTTTTGGGGCTGAACCTGAGACATATGGAAGTTTCCAGGCTAGGGGTTGAATCAGAGCCACAGCTGCCGGCCTACACCACAGCCACAGCAATTTGGGATCCAAGCCAAGTCTGCCGCTTACACCACAGCTCAAGGCAATGCTGGATCCCTGACCCACTGAGCGAGGCCAGGGATTGAACCTGCATCCTCATGGATACTAGTCAGATTTGTTTCCGCTGTGCCACAACAGGAAGGCCCAGACTCTTTACTTCTACTCATGATACATGAATTAGGACTAGTCTCCTGATCCTACCCAATCACAAGGCCAGAATGTGCTCTGGTCCCATGGGCCCAGAGTAGGCAGAACGGAAATGAGACAAATAGCACTAATGACTGAGACAAGTTGAAAGAATGTGCTTTTAAGGTCAGGAAAACCTGAGTTGCAGTCTTTTTTTTTTTTTTTTTTGGCCATGCCTAAGGAATATGGAAGTCCCTGGGTCAGGACTCAAACCTGCACCACAGCAGTAACAGCTCCAGTTCCTTAACCTGCTGAGCCACCAGGGAACTCTCCAAGTTGTAATCTTAACCCCATCCCTTTCCAGCTGTGTGACCTTTAGCACATTTGTGAGCCGGGGTGTCCTTACCTGGGGAGTGAGGAGATAATACCTCCCCTGGGGCACTCAGGAGTGTTTAGCACATAAAAATCAGGCACCGACAAATGGACTTAGTGACTTAGAGAAGTGATGGGTGTCACTTCTGAAGTTAGGTGATAAGACCTTGATTTTGTTTTGCTGGTGTTTTCTTTCCCTGGTCCTCTCTCTTCACTGATGAAGACAGGAGAGCTGCAGGTGGCAAGGAAATGAGGGTGGCATCCAGACAACACCTAGCCAGTCACTGAGGTTCTCAATCCAACAGCCCACAAGGAGCCAGCTCCAGCCAACATACATAGAGTGACCTTGGAAGTGGGTCATTCCATGTTGAGTCTAGAGAGAACTATAGTTCAAGCGATCCCATGATTTCAACCTCATGGGAAGCCTTTAGCCAAAGGCACACTGGTAAACCACACCTAGATTCCTGACCCCCAGAAACTGTAAGATAATACATGGGTTCTGTTTTAAGCCACCAAGTTTTGGGATTATTTGTTACACACCAATAAATAACTAATACAAACACTAGCTATATGCCAAGCATTCTGCTGGTGCAGAAGCCACAGGTGGATAGACCGTCCCGTTCCCTAAAGAGGTGATCTTGCTGCCAGCACCCCATTGTCACACTCGACCTCACTCCTTGAGCAGGGACAACACTCGCATGAAATCCAGCCTGGCTGTGCTCAGAGTGGGCTGCTTGGGAACACACATGTGCCTCCCTTGACCTCAGACTTCCTCAGGCTTGATTAATGCTCCCTCTGCTGTTTTAAAAGACACACCCATTTCCCTATTCCAGTTCTTTAATCAGAAGGCAGTTTGGTGCAGGGACTAAAACCTCTGCAGTGAGGTCCTGCTGTACAGCACAGGGAATTCTATCCAGTCACTTGTGACAGAACATGATGGAAGATAACATGAGAAAAAGAATGTTTATATATGTATGACTGGGTCACTTGGGCTATGTAGAAGAAGCTGGCAGAACCTTATAAATCAACTACACTTGAATGAAATTTTTAAATAAATCCCATTCTGGAGCCAGATTACTTGGGCATCAAAGGTGGCCCCACCCCCTACTAACTGTGCCTTTGGGAACATTATTTCACCTCTCTGTGCCCCAGTTCTCTTCTGTGGAAACGGGGAATAAAATAACGCTTGAGGATGTCAGAGGATCACAGGGAGAATCACACATAAAGAGCATCGTCTAAATGGGAGGGGAATGGACAAGGCCTTGAGAGAGGCTAGCTACCCTTGACCCCAGGCTTCATGTCTCGCATTATGGTGGAGTATTGGCAGATGGTGAGTATGTGGATATGCTCAGGGCTCTTTCGGGTTCAGCAGTTACACTCACTCTAGATCAGTTACCCAGGGACAGCCAGGCCATGAGGATCCCAGCTCAATTCAACTCAACTGTACTTCCTGGCTGCTCCCTCGCCCCCACTCAAGAACCGGGTGCCATAATATACCCGCAGAGACTTCCTCTTAGGGGTTTAATGTGCTTTATGTCAGCAACGGCCTGGAGTTTCGTGCCGTGTTCTCTCACCTCCTACGGGCCCTCTTCCCGCTTACCTCTGATGGAGAAGGGGTCCTTGAGCAGAAACAGTCACCTAAGTTTTGTCATGAGCACAACCCCTGAGAGGCAAGCGGTGGGCAGACGATGTTTACAATGAATGGGTTAATGAACTCATTAACGAACTAGCTTGAAAATGTTTCACTCTGCACAGTGAGGATGGGGTGCAGCGTTGAGGGGTGTCTCGGGGACAGGCTGGGGTGGGGATGGGAACTGGACGGCAGGATGAGCTCAGGACTGGACGGCAGGACGAGTAGACAACAGAGAGGAAAAGAGATGACAGATGGTTCTTCTGGGCGTTTAACTGAAAGGCAACAGGGAGAGCCTTAGAAAACGTTCACACTCTCCCGGGGCTCTTAAGCACATCCTTATGTACAAGCCCATAAGACCAAGTCGCTTCTGGAAATGCCTTTGCAGCCCTTGTTCAGGGGGACACAGGACTGCAACGTGGCTTTTGTGGTTATTTTCTGGACGGCAGGAGTGTGAGCAAGGAAGGCGGAGCAGGTGAGAATGTAAAGGTGCACGAGCTAGAATGTCTGGGTCCACAGGTGACAAGGGATGGACAGAAAAATGCCTCCCAACCCTCCCCTACTTCCCCACATTTTAAATAACCCCCTTTCCAGAATTTCTGAACTCTCTGGAAATCACAGCCAACAAACTCTTACTTTGGAACTATTAGGTGTACACATAACTATTTTTATTTTAAAGTATTAGGATTTATCTATTTTGATGTATTAAGTTGTGAGAGTGGCCCAAAAATAAATGTAATTTTTTTGTTGTTTTACTTTTTAGGGCCACACCCACTGCATATGGAGGTTCCCAGGCTAGGGGTTGAATCAGAGCCACAGCTACTGGCCTCCGCCACAGCCACAGCAACACTGGATCCTTAACCCACTGAGCAAGGCCAGGGATCAAACTGGCAACCTCACGGTTCCTAGTTGGATTTGTTTCCACTGCACCACAAAGGGAACTCACTAAATGTAATTCTTTTCTTGCAATACTGTGAAAACACATGGCTTATAGAATCTCATGTTCAGTTCCTGACAGAGGCCTGAAGGGCAGAATTTTTTCTTGGTTCCACAGCCCCATTTCCTGGAGGTAAACCCAGTGCACTCATCGTCTCTTGGATGCATGCCACGGTCTGTCTTCTAAGAGTCTTCACAACCTCCTCTTCAATCACTTACGTTACCCTCTGACTCTTGGGGAAGATCGCAGGGCCTGTAACAGTCATGGTTACCGCCTGGAATTCTAATGAGAACTCATCTGACTGATGCTAAAACTACGTATTTCAAGCAAAATTAAGTCTCTGCCCTGTTCATGAATACTGGAATTTGGAAGCCCATACGTGGTTTCCTCGCACGGCCCTCTTTCCTGCTTAGAACGCGCCTCCCTTTTTAAGATCCACCTCTGTCCTTCCGGTAAAAAGACACGGCCCTTCTTACTTAGACTGTCCCTATGGGGACATCCCTCCTGCAGTCTGGTTGGCTGCAGTAGGCATTTCTTTTTGCCCTCCAGTCTCCACTCTTTCTCTTTCTGGTAACCAATCCGCTCGTAGTCCACAGGGCTGGGGAGAAGGGGTGACACAGTGGGAGCATGTTGGGAACGCGCGTTGATCCGTGCCTGGCCCCTCCCCCATCTGCAGGGACGGGCTCAGCTCAGGCTTGAGAACTCTTATCAAAGCTAATGAGACACAGTAACTGTTTCCCTGGGATTTCAGGGAAAGAGATTTTGCTTTTCTTGCAGTACAGAAAACTCAGAGGATTTAAGGGCTGGATCTGCCATCACCATCTGGCCACAACCACCATCTGGCCTATCACATGATGGCTGTAAAGGAAACTAAAGACACTATAGCAGATTTAAAACATACATGGGACACAGGATAGTACTTTTGAGCCCCCAATCTAGCTGTGCCTCAAGCTAGACCTAGCAATGAGTTTTTCATCTTTTTTTTTTGGCTTTTTAGGGCTGCACCTGCAGCATATGGAAGTTTCCAGGCTAGGGGTTGAATCAGAGCTACAGCTGCCGGCCTACACCACAGCCACAGCAATGGGGATCCCAGCCACATCTGTGACGTACGCCACAGCTCGCAGCAATGCCAGATCCTTAACCCACTGCGCAAGGCCAGGGATCAAACCCACATCCTCATGGATCCTAGTCGGGTTCACCACTGCTGAGCCACGATGGGAACTCCCTAGTATTTCATCTTATATAAACTGATACTTTCCCACTTTCCTTAAGCCAGTTTGGCTGAGTTCCCGGCCACTTCAAGCTAACCGAGTCTTTACTGATACAGTTGCATTGGCAAGAGCCATTTTTTTTTTTTTTTCCTGAAAATGTGGCCATCTGGAAAATCAAAGGGAGCAGGACAAAGGCTGCTGAAAGTAGAAAGGATCTTGTGGATTAACTGGCTCCAGCTGCATTTAGGGAAAGAAGGGGAGGCCAAGAGTCAGGGAGGAGCGTCGTCTGTGCATGGACTTAGCCTCAGAAATGGGAAGACGCCACGTCGTGGATTCGACTTGTGGTTCTCTCTCTCACCTCTTCCCGCTCCGACTGGGAGGGCTCTCATTTCCTACCAGCGTGAGTGTCCGTTCTGGTCCGTTTCCAATTACTTCAAGAGCTGATCACCATCAGCCCCTCCTCCCTCCTTCTCCCTCCTCACTGATGTAGCGTTATGCCTTTACAGGTTTTTATTTTGAAATATTTCAAGCACACAGAAAGTACAGAAGTAAAATAGACACCGGGTCCCTCCATCCAGATTGAGCAGATGTTAGTATTTAGCCAGTTTTCCTGCAGGTTTTTCTTTTATTAAAAAAGATTTGACATCCCAGGTATAACTGAAGTCCCACTGCCTTCTCCTTGCCTTCTGCTTCCTGTCCGTCCTACCCAACAGTAACTACTATCTTACCCGTGGTTGTATTTTCCTCAGTATTGCTTTGGACTTTAAATAAGGAACAGTGGATACTTCACTGCTGGCCTTCATAATTCCATGTCAATAATATAGCACATCTCTCATCGGAGCTTGCTTTTGTCACTTGGTACGTGTTTTGAGATTTATTTGTGCTGATAGGAGTAGAATTCTTGTCTTTATTTGCGTAAAAGAAGTGCATTTATTTTGTCTTACTTCCTGAATGAGAGTTTAGCTGGTAAAAGATGCCTAAGTTGATGGTGAGTTTGCGTCGCCACAGCATTATTTGGCACAATTGTGTATGATGAAAAATCTCCTGCCAGTTCAAATTTGTTCCTGCGTAAGGAACCTGCTGTTAATTTCTACCTGCTTTGTAAAGTTACCTGTGACTTTTGGATTTTGATTCTTTGATCAGCTTGAAGGTCACTGTGTTTCTTGAAATCATGGATTCCAGTCATTGATCAATGTTGGAAAGACACTTGACCATTATCTATTCAAATACTGTGTCTCCCGTATTCTCTCTAGATCTTTTCCTTTGGAACATATAACATATTAGTTATATGTGGGGTTTTAAACGATTTAACCTAATTCTTCCTTTTTATACTTTCTCTCTGCTTGGCACTCTGTATAATTTCCTGAAAATTATGTTCAACTTCCTAATTCCCTCTTCGGTGATGTTTAATCATAAATAGCCTTTCTGCTCAGTTTTAAATTTTATTTATTTATTTATTTATTTTGAATGTCTTTTTTTTTAGGGCCGCAGCCGAGGCATATGGAGGTTCCCAGGCGAGGGGTCTAATCAGAGCTACAGCTGCTGGCCTACACCAGAGCCACAGCAATGCCAGATCCGAGCCACGTCTGCAACCTACACCACAGCTCACGGCAATGCTGGATCCTTTCCCACTAAGCGAGGCCAGGGGTCCAACCCGCAACCTCATGGTTCCTAGTCGGATACATTTCCACTGTGCCAAGACAGGAACTCCCGGTTTTAAATTTTAATGACTACTTTTCCCCATGTCTAAAAGTTGCATGTGGTTCTTTTTTCAAAGTTGCCTCTCTTTTTCTCATGAGCTCTTCATCTTCTATTTGCGGGCTAAAGTCTTCTCTTTGCATTTTCAACGATTGTAAGTATCCTTTTTGTATGCTTTTCCAGATTGTTCTGTTCAAGTTCAGGAAGCCTCATTACCAGGTAGTTTGTGTGGCTGTATGGTGAGCTGATCTTTTGCAAGATGTGCTTTTCACCTTCAGAAACCCTGTGGTTTGCCGTTCCACTGCATTTCCGTTTGTGCTACAACTGAGTACCTGAAGACTATCACTGTCCCAGGATCAATTTTTATGTTTTATGATGTATTTTCACCTTGATGGTTCCCTGTACCTTTTCAGCAATAATAATAATAAAAAAAATCAGCCCTCAGACCTCTGAGAAATGTAGTCCTGGCTTTGACTTTGCAGAAGAAATGTTTCTGCCCAGCCAGATGCAGGCGGAGAGAGAGAACTTCCTTGTTGCTGCTTCGTGCTGATGAGAATCTATGTTTCCTAGTTGTTCTGGGGATGAGGTCCTTTGAGGGTCCTGATTCTATGCTTCTCACTTTGCTCGGATCTAAACTTTTGTGTCTTTTCTCCACATGGGAGGAAAAAAAAAAAATCCAATCCCATAAGTTACTGGTACACAAAACTACTCTTGTCCACCCTCTGAAAGCAGCAACAAACAAGTCCTTGTGTTGGCGAATCTTGTTTTAATTTCCTCTCTTTTTCTGGGACCAAGAATTTCCCCCTTCTTTTGAGTCCAGCCAGGCATTTACATTCGTTTGTGTTCTATCCAGCAGTTGGTGGTGTGTGCAGTGCAAGGGTTTCCAGGCTGTCTTCGTGTATGTAACCCAGTTCATTAACCTCTCCAGATATTCCTGGCTGCGGTTTTCTGTTGACAGTCCTGGTGGGACTGTCCTGGGATACCCATGAAGCCTGCTGACCCCAGTGCATCCTTGTAGTTACAGAGGGATTGTTGCGTCTCTGGGACCCCTTCCTGGCTTAGTTCCCTGGCTTAGCTGACTGGAGTCTCTGTAGAGGCTGCTCTAGGTCCCTCATGTCATTCTTCGGCACCTCTTGTTCCTCAACATGCATGCCTCTTGCCGCTGGGCTTTCCCGTAGCTACTGAGGCATGAGACACCTTGGGCCTTTCTGACATACCCAAGGTCTTGCCCAGCTGACCCCACGAGGCTGCAGGTGGAGAGATGAGGAGTGCCCCCACTCACTTCCGCCCAGGCTCAGCTTGAGGACTGTGGCTTGTGCCCTGGATGCTACCTTCCCAGGTTCCAGGCATCTGGCTTCCTAGGTGGCCTAGGAGATAAACCCAGAAGCACAGGAGGGTTGATGTCACCTGGGACAACCTTCACCAAAGAGACAAGAGTGAAAACACAAACATTCTTCTCTTTTCCTCCTCCAGGATAGACTATTAAAGCAGGCAGCGGGGGCAGGGAGGGAAAAATTGGGAGCTTGGGATTAGCAGATACACACGACTCTGCATAAAATAGATCAACAACAAGGTCCTCCCGTAGAGCACAGGGAACCATATTTGATATCTTGTAATAAACGATAATGGAAAAGAATCTAAAAAAGAATTTATATGTAACTTTCGTACAAAGCAAACTAACAGAACATTATAAATCAACTATAGTTCACTTAAGAGACCAAAAACAGCCCCCAAAAATATGCAGTGTACTTCTCCATATACTAACACCTAAGAATCTGTGCCAAGCTCCATTTTTCAGGGAACTCAGGCTAAAATACTTATTTGCCATCTCACTGGCATCTGCAGCCCCTCTCTGTATTTCTAATCCAGGCAACAGTGGGGGAAAGGCAGAAAGCCTCTTGAGAAAAAGATACATTCCTTGCCTGGTTTATTTATTTTTTATGGATCTCAGCCTTGAACTGACTTCCAAAGCTCCCAGTCTTTCCAAAGCTCCTGGGTACACTGTATCTTGGTGCTGGATACAGGCAAAGTGGAGACAAAATATGGAGGCAGCGCACAGTGTAAGATCCAGGCGGCGTGGAAGCCAGCCAACCTCTAGACTCACGTTATGGGCTGTAAGTCCTTGACTTGGGTGACCTGTCTTTTGACGTATTTAATAATGTCGAGCAGTGGACACGGATGGGGCCTGAGAAATGCCCCTGGTGCTGTTAGTCCCTCTTTTCTCTTTGTTGAGCCAATTATCGTTTCCAGCCATGCCTCTCTGCTGAATCTGCAGGATCCTTCTGATCGTAATCTTCATCTTACATTTGAGGCTCTCTAAAATTTCATCATGAAAACAATGTTCATAACGCAGTGCTTCATCACCAGGAAAACGCTACATGGAAACACTTAATCATAAAATCTCGGAGTAGGAGAGCTAGAGAAACCCCCACTGCAGAGTACTGGAAAGATTCAATATTTGTTAAGGCCCTGAACACGTTTGTATGAGGAAACGCATGGTGGTGAAATGGTGTGGCAGCCCAGAAATGAGAAGAGGTGGGATTTAGTCCTGCCAGCAATAATCTGTGGCCCTTGAGGATGTCATTTAACCCAAAGGGGTCCCCAGTTGGCTTTGGAACATCCTTTGTATGTGGGGAAAAATCCCAGGAGAGGTAAGAGACGGGGTTCGCCTCCGAAGATGAAAGTCAAAGAGGGTTAGATATTCTCTCAGCATCCGGGAAACTAGGGGGCAAGCAGGCAATCTGATCTTAGCCAATCGGCTGGCCCCATCCACAACTTTAAATCCAGAGCATCATCTGCTTCAGGCAAGTGACTATTTAGAATTCATCTGGGTGGTAGCAGTAACAGCTCCTTCTGTGGAGCAGCAAGGGGACCCGCCGTGGCACCAGGGGTCCTCAACCACGCTCTTCGTGTGTCCTTGTGTACCTGCAGCTCCATCCCCCTACTTTTCATGGATTCCTAGACAGGTGCTGAATCTTCAGCTTTGCTACTGAGCCTGTCAACTAGGTGATGCTGCTCCTTTCCTGCTTCACTTACAGACTGTGTTTCCGCTGCTTGCCATCAAAACCGTCCAAGCGGAAGGTCTAAAATTCTTCCCGTGTCCTCAACATCCCACAAAATCCTATGTGGTTTTAAATTTCGCAAAGCACTTGGATACACATGGTCTTAGTTCATCCTCAAAATAACCACATGGGAAGGCTCTGTTATCCGTATTACTTGCGTGGGGACAAATGAAAATCACAAGGGTCAATAAACAGCTTGATCCAAGTCACACGCTCAGTCCTGAGGGGGATTTGCCCCCGTTGAGTTCCATGTGCTTGTTTTATGTCACCAGTGGGATCATGGCCAAGTTCAGATGAGATGATGAACATGAGGGTGTGTTCTAACCAGAAGAGCCCTGTACAATGGTTATTTCTGATGAATTAACAAGGGAGAAGGTGGCAGGAATGGTAGGTCTGAGATCCAGCCCACCTGTTTTCATCCCTTTCGGAGGGATGCTTTTATAGGTTACTTTTATAGATTATTTGGGGAAGGGGTACTTACTTTTACAGATGATTTCAGCAGAGAAATAAAATCTCTTGGCTGCGTTCAAAGAATTCAAGAGCTCTTTGCCTGATGTTTTCAAAAGCCAAAAAAAAAAAAAAAAAAGTCCCCACCCCACCTGAATCCCTAATGGTTTTTACTCAAGGTCATCTAACTAGAACAGTGATTTAATCACATCCTTTATGTGAATTTATGATGATAATGGAGGATCGGCTTTGGAATTATCTCAATACCATCCAAACTGTATTCCTTTCTCAGTTCCTGTCTTTACCCTCTCTTCTTTTTAAACCTTGAGACTTAATCACACCCTTGATGCTCCTGGCAGCCTCCCATGTCCTGGTAGGGAGGAAGAAAGCCAGGGAGCAGAGAGATGGAGAAACGGACAGCACCACAGTCAGCGGTAATCACTGAACAAGCATAAACAGAATAGAAGTGGAAGGGTCTCCATTGACCAGATAAACGAGACTCAAGTTGCTGAAAGGGAAAAGAGCAAACCCGTCGTACATCTAAGAACATAACGGCAACTGTGGGTGTGGGGTGGAGGGAGAGGTGCTTCCCCTGCATCAGCCTTTTCAACTGGACCCTTGCTATGGGGGGGAGGGAGGGACAATAACAGTCACAGCAGCACACTTTTATTTAGACAGCACTTTACAGTGTGCAAGGTGAGGTGAACAGAGCGGATATTCCTTCCCGTTTGTATACAAGGAAACAGCCTCCTTGATGTTGAGACATCTCCCAAGCATCCTAGAACCATTAGGTGGTAGATCCAGAAATCAAGCCAAAGCGTGTGTTTGTGATGAGATGAAAAAGAACCAAGAAATAAGAGATGGTTGAGAAGAGAAGTAGCTGGGAGAAAACGTAGAACAGAGGGGATCTTTCATAGGACAAGATGGAACTGAGAAAATAAGAGTGAGAAAATATCCACCGTGATAAAATACCTTACCCCGTATGAAGCCGAACATCCCAGGCAAGCAGAGATACCAGTGGGGTACTGTCATTCCTTAGACATTAGGGTATTGACAGATTTTTTTAAAAAAGTCCTTTATCAATAATGACTCAAAAAAAAAAGTACTGTCATAGAGCGTGGAGAACCATGACTTACATTTCATATTTTTTGGTAATACTTTGAACATAGTTGGTCCTATTTTTAACACTTGGAAGGCATTTGTTTTGATGCTTGAGGGTTAAGGAGGGGTTCATGTGGCTCATATTTGACATGTGCCCCTGCTCACATGATTGGCTAATGTAGGTTTCTGGAATATGTCTCCCTTTTGCCCTTTCCTTAAAACTAACCAAGCAAATTCCTTGAGCTCGCTCTCTCCCTCTTTTTTTTTTTTTTTCCTTTTAAGGCTGCACCTGCAGCATATGGAAGTTCACAGGCCAGGAGTCAAATTGGAGCTGCAGCTGCCAGCCTATGCCACAGCCATAGCAACACCAGATCTGAGCTGGGTCTGTGACCTACGCTACAGCTCACGGCAACACCGGATCCTTTAACCCAATGAGCAGAGCCAGGGATCAAACCTGCATCCTCATGGATACTAGAGGGTTCATTACCACTGAGCCACAATGGGAACTCCTGATCTCTTCCCTGATCATAATAGAGGCTGAATTTATTTGGGTGGAAACATATCATCACAACCTCCGATTTATTCATCACTTTGCTTCTGAAAGGCCCAAACTCTAGCTCTCAATTTCCGGAAGCTCTGTCCCTACCATGACCAAAATGGTGGCCATGACTTTGCTTCGAAGACCCAAAGTATCTTAATTAAGCCCTGAAAGGAGTGAAGGTTATTCTCCAAACTGGCTCCCAGTCTGTAAAAGGCCAAAGCTGTCCCAAAGAGACTCGGCTGTTTTTGGCAACATCCCAAGGTGAATCTACAAAGTATGATCTTCCTGAACGGACTGTCTGGCTGGGCCCGAGGTGGCACCCAGCCATGTTTCGAGTGGGCATCACTGTTTCACATAATCCTGCAACCAATAGTTTCCGACACAAATGGCTCAACGATGTATCCATTTACTTCTTCATTCTATCTGTGTTCTTAGAACGAACCGAACCGTCTCTGGGTGGTAATATGGTTAATAATTTTGCTACCTATTTAGTGAATTAGTAGTTTGACCTTGCTGAGATTAACCCTTGTCAAGCTTTAAGAACTGTTTCTAATTTTGGAATCTAGTGAACTGACTGGTTTCTTAGGCACTCTTCATGGTTTAAGGAGATACTGATTACAGCCCCTTTTAGCCTGTTCTGTCACCTGGAAGTAATATAATTATTGCTGTTATTATTATTATTAGTTTGCTAATCAGATGTCTTTTCAGTGCTGGCTTTTCTATCATCGTGCTTTAATCTTATTTTGGTTTGTTTTTCATAGCAAAGAGAAAATTAAGTTTTAGAGTCAGACCGATTTGGATTTAAACCCTAAACCTTTTGCTTGTTACCTGTGTAAACTGAATTCGATTTACATGAGATGCAAGTTTTGAGTCTGTAAACCCTCAAAGGGTTTTGAAAGGATTAGGTCAGACATAAAAGTGATTTACACAAGATGAACAGTTCAGAAATGTTAGTTTCCTCCCTCAATTCAGTTTTCTTATACCTTTCTTGAATTTGGCACCAGACATACAAAGTAATATCCAAATGAGGGTACAGCACGCGTTTGTGTATAATCAATATACACGAAGAGCATGATGAATGGTCTTTGATGTTTAAAAGCCAACACATACATTACACTTTTATTTGTCTTCTACGTAAAGAAACAGGGAAGTCCTAAATCTTTCAAAGCAAAGTAACTTTCATTGAAAATGAAAATAATCTTTAGGTGTATGGGAAGCAAATAATTTCAAAACACGTGAAACATCATGATATGCATAAGTGGAACTGGGGAATCTGTGCAGTTGTGTGGACATTTCTGAACTCTGCCCAGCTGCTAGGAGATCAAGTTGACTGGCAATTAAGTAGGATTTCTGATCATCCAATAAGTAAAACCAACAAAGCAGACAACTGCACTGTCCTCCTAGAGATCCACCAGGTAGATGACATTAAGCAAAAGGCTCTGATAAGTCCTGCAGTAAGCAAACAAACTTTAAATGTTAATGAGCTCTGCATTTTACAAATATATCTGACCACGGGGTCATGGGACCTCTCCAAACACATAATAGAACTTATATGCTGAGGAACATAGTTTAGGAAACACTGATTTGTTAAGTCATACCAAAACCCTGGAGCACAAAAAAAAACAACAAACAACAATAGCAAAACCCACAACAAACTTCAGGCCTGTAAGCATAGTTTAATGTACATCAATGACATGGCTAATGAAAAATGTCATTAATAAAGATTTTGTTTATGCCTTTAAAAATGATCAATTATCATCTGGCTTAAATAATATACTCTACTTCATTAAACCATGGTTATCAGGGCCCAGGAGTTATAGCACATTCATTTGAGTTTCAATTGTTTTGGCTTTTACATGGGGCACGGGCTCAGTCAGTCAAGACTGTCAGCTGAAACAAAGCATAAATTATTTTCTAGGCTTGACTCATAATTACTTTTGTGCCACAGATTAGAAATAAACAGAACGCAGAGGGTTCTAATAGTCAGGAGCTAGGGCTTGGGTGAATCTGAATCCTGATTCTCCAGTCGTGATCTTGGAGAAGACACCTATACTATCTGTGCCTCAGTTTCATCATCTGTAAAATGGGTCTATTTCCTTAGATTGATTGAGGATTAAATGAGACTATGTAACATGCTTTGCACTTTCTCAGGCACATAGCAAGTGCTCAGTAAAAGCTCACTATTATTTAATGAACTTCAGATCCTGAGTTTATTCCCTGTTTCTTTCTCTTCTGTGAATATAACCTTCTTTATCCTTGGGGTTTATATATAGCCACGGTAACACCAGTGTAGCCAGTAAGTCTGCATTCAGACTGATATTTACCTCTATGCCATTTACAAATCATTTGGCTTTCAAATAAAAATCCTTAAGGAGCGAAATTATTATATGCAGGTATTTGAAGGTCTCCTTTCATACTTTCTTGGAAAATGTGTTTCTGAGCTAGGAAACCGGCAGGGTTTGGGGCGGCCCTTCTGTGCTCGGTTACTTTGCAAGAGTTTGTGCTGACTGACATTTCAATGGTAGGGAGGATCAGGGCTAAGAAAAGAGGCATGGTTTCTGTACCATTCACACTCCTCTACACCTCAACAGGAATCCAGCGCCGTTTTGAGGGCCGCCTAGGCGAAAATGAGTGCTTGTAGGGACATGCCAAGAGGAGTGTATCAGGGCTGAGGGTTCTGACAGTCTCGCAGAGATGCTGGTCCAAGAGCTTTATTAGCAAAGTCAAGGATGAGGCTTAAATGATGTGGTGGGTACCACCAAGTGGTTTATCGCAACACCTTTCCCTGAAAACTTTTCCTTGGCCTGTCTTTATGGTAGGGTCTGGTAAAGCTTACCAAAAAAATAAAGAGAAGAAGGACGAGGAAGAATGAGGGTGGGGAGGAACCAAGGAAGGACGGAAGGAAAAGGGAGGAAGGAAGGGAAGAAGGAAGACCCTCCCTTTGCCAATTTCAGTTTGGCCAACAAGTGTGCAGGAGACAATGGCCTCCATTCTCCAGCCCGCCCTGTATGCACATCTCTTCTGCTGGGCAAGCGGCCAGAACAAGCCCAGGTGAGCCTGCAGGATGGGGACAGATGGGTGAGCAGACGCCCCACCCGCAGAAGTTGATCCACCCTTCTGACTTCAGCCAACCACAGACAAAAGGCCCTATTGAGGAGAGGAGTGCCCGGCTGAGCCACTCCAAATGCCTCCCACGTGGGTGTTAGTTACACACACGGCTGTTGTGCCTGCCTGGTTTGGGAATGGTTCCTTAGCTGAGACAGAGAAGGGCTACAGAGGCTGAGCAGGGGTCTGGCGGTCCTCCTCCCCTCTGGCTGTGCTCTTCTGCCCTTGAACACCTGGACCAGGTGACGGCTGGAATTTTCTAGCCACCAAGCAACCATGAGGGAAGGAACAGATTTCTTGCCTTGTGAGGTGAACAAACCCCTTTTGATTTAAGCCAAGTTCTCAGTTACTCTACACAACCCCAACTGAAAAGCGGTGTTGCTGAAAGTCCAGCTGGAGTTAGGGGTCCGTGATGGCAGGTTATAGGATGGCAGACTGAAGAAGACAGTGGCCTTGGGGAATGCAGAACCCACGTGCATGCATTCATTCATTCTTTGATTCAGTCCTTCACATTTGCACCGTGCCTCTCTGCACGCCTGTTGGGGGGGGGTGTTCCTGTGAATGGGAATCACCCCTGCTCAGGCTCTCATGGTTGGGAAGGATGTGACGACCCCTAATAGCCCCCTTTACGCCGTCTCTCGCAGGCTCCTCATTACCATGCAGCCCTCCTAGCTGTCAGAATGTGACATCCAGTTAAACCATAACCTGCCTACTTGTGGCTTTCACCTACGGACACAGCCCAATGCTTTCTAGACTGTTCCTTTGCAGTGCGGCTAGAAGTAAAGGGAAGAAAGGAAAAACCCAGGGCTGGGGCTGGGGGAGTGTCCAGAATACAAAGCAACAAAGCAAGTTTACAAAAACCTAAATTTCCTTTGAAATCACACTTTATCATAAAAATTAAAAAAACTTGTAGGAGACATTAAACAGGCTTTTCATTTTCATATGGAATGTATATTTTAACATAGTTTTAATATAGAAATCATATTTGTATTCCTAACCATGAAATCCATTTGGTCAGTAAGGAAAATATGCCACATTGAGTGGCTTCCTTACCTCTAGTCCCGAGGAAATAAAACCATTTCCTTCTCCACGATAAGAGTCCGTGGATACTATTTGTTTAGCACCTACAATATACCTCTCCACTCTCATCCCTCATAATTTTCACATAGCCCTATGTGGTATCATTTTCTCCACGTTAAAAATAAAAGCAACGTTCAGAGATTTTTAACCGATTTTTTTCCCAAGGCCTCAAAGCTGACAAAGTGGAAATGATACTTAAACCCAGTTCGGTGTATCCCCAAAGCTCATCTTTTCCACTACAACTCACCGTTAATAAGCAACAGCCTCCTATCTTCAGAGATGACCTTTTCCTTATTGTCTCCAAATACCCTTGGGGGGAAAAGGCAACCGAAAGAAAATCCCATTCGTGTTTCAAAAGCGAATGCCAAAATGGACAGCAGTCATTAATTAGAGAAAACAGAAAGAAGAGGCAGAATTCTTTTTTTGTGTGTTTTTTTTTTGTTTTTGTTTTAAGCCACTGTATCCTGGAAAGCCTGGGATTTGAACACTATGCACTGGAATCCTGGGTACCTAGAGGAAACCCTAATCACCTGGCCAGGTGGGGATCAGGCATGGTCCCTCGAGATGGAGAGGTTTTCCATGCTGGGCTTGGGAGGGGTCTGTGCTAGCCTTAGTGAATTATTGTTTTTCTTTTTTTCTTTTTGTCTTTTTAGGGCTTATGGAAGTTCTCAGGCTAGGGGTCCAATTGGAGCTGTAGCCTCCTGCCTATACCACAGCCACAGCAACGTGGGATCCAAGCCACGTCTGCAACCTACACTGCAGCTCAACACCAACACTGGATACTTCACCCACTGAGCAGGGCCAGGGATTGAACCTGAGTCCTCATGGATGCTAGTTACTGCTGACCCACAACAGAAACTCCACCTTAGCGATTTACGATTGATTTGGGCAAAACCAAAACCAGTGTGAGGGGCTTCAAAGTCAAGCACAGAAATTTTTTAAATACATGAAAGACAGAAAACTAGTGAGCGAGCAAATAGGAGAGACCAAACAGACCATATTTAGTCCCTGCTTCTCTGTTTTCGTCTGTGCAAAAGCATATGTTAGCTCGGTGGTTCTCAGACCTGCCCGATGCAGAAGCCTCTGGAGGAGGTGTTAAAACCCAGCCTGCTGGGCTCACCTCCAGAGTTTCAGGTTCAATAACTGATCATTTGCATGTCTAACCTGTTCACAGATGGTATTGATGCTGCAGGTCCAGGGGCCACACTTTGATAACCCCTCCCTCCTAAACTATTTCTGGAGCCGACCAGACTTGAGTAGTGGACGCATGGGGTGTCCTGGACCTGCGGGACGGACCAGGGAAGATGTTAGGGTTAGCATCCCCCTGGAAAACGCCCACGTCATCACTCAGCCAGGTTATCAGAGGGCAGTTTACTGGGATGACCCGCTTTCATTACAAGGGCCAGGGAAGAAGTTGGACCTGAGAGTTAGACCTTACAAACCCATCTCTGAGCTCAAATACTAGCTCTGCCCCTTAGGAGCTGAGCAAAGTTGGGCAAAGCCCTTGATCTCCTTAAGCTTCCTTTCCTCACCTGCACCAGGGAAATCTTAACGCCTAATCTGTAGACTTGCTATGAGAATCAAAGAAGACAGAGGTGAAGGACCTGCTGGCACAAAGTGATCTTCATGCACTGACATGGCTTCGGGGAAGTGGGCAGTCTCACCCAACATCCAACTTCCTCTGGGCTCTATTAGCACTGGAAAGATGAAGTTTGTGCTAACTTGAGTTACCCTTTCTTGCTAGAGCCTGGTCCTATGGACTGCATCTTCGGGGAGGCAAGGCTGATTTAAAGAGGGGTCTGAACTGTGGATAATGCTTAGACTCCCAGACGACAGAAAGGCATCTGAGTCTTAATTCAAAGCTTGTGTCTGCTGCCAATGGAAGGTGGTGAGGAGGGCTGAACACAATATAAAGAATTCTGTGAGCCTAATGATCTTTTACCACTTTGCTTCCAGTGCCACAGAAGCCTTTCCTCCTGGTGCCTCTGGACTCGGGGAAAGGAAAATGGCCAAATGCATGGGTATTAGAAGCAACACATTAGATTCCACCAGTGGTCTACCCAGGTAAATTATGGTAGTGTCACCCAACCAGACCTTGGAACTTTGACCATTCATGATGTGACGCACACACAGTTGGGATGTTTCCCCAAAACTCCTTTCTCAGACACATGACGTGTCAGTTACTTACATAAACAACAGGACAACAGCCCTGTGAACAAGGAACTATGGAGCCCTGAGTTTAATGAACCTCTAGTTCATCTTTAATCTTGCGTTTGAGCCCATGTCCACTTCCTTCCTTCCTTCCTTCTTTCCTTCTTCCTTCCTTCCTTTCTCTCTTCCTTCTTTCTTCCTCTCTTTCTTTCCTTCCTCCCTCCCTCTCCTTCCTTCCTTCTTCTCTTTCTTTTTTTAGAGAGAGTAATTATGACGACTATTCTCCCTAGAACTATGCTTAAAAGGCAAGTTGGTTAGCATCTGACCTAATTAGGTATGTAACTTTTAGAATCTGCGCTGGCTTCTTCAGAAAGAAAAGCTGAAGTTATTTTAGACACTGCAGCAATAATGGCACAATAATACACAGGTCTAATGAGTAATTCTATCAAATTAATTATTTCTGAAAGGATAAATTTTTATGCTCAGAAAAATCGCCCCAGCTTTTTTTATGTTTTGATCTTTGTAACTAATTTTAAGGAGCACACGGTGCCCATTTCATTTGCTCTGTGAGTCTTGCAATGGCCTCAGTCAAAAGCAATAACGTTCGAATTTGACCGATGCCCCAGTCTTTATGGGTTCTCAGCGTGTCCTATCACCCTGGGTGATTAAAGTCAGTTGGTTGAATTAGCTTTTCGAATTTTCACAGTTTTAATATCACAGCTTCAATAAGGCAGCTGTGAGCAAGGAAGACAGCTGAGCTCTTCCAAGGAAGAACCATCTGAATTAATCATCAGCTTCCAACCATATCCACCTGCTTTGATCAATGGGCAAATAATGGTTTGTACACCAGGGAGGTATGTCTTCTGGGGTCCGTAGTGAATGGATGGCTTCAATTTCCCAGCAGTTAATGTCTAGCCCCTTAAGATGTGACTGAAGCTTCATGCCTGCCATAGAACTCCCTTTCTAGGTAACATCCGCCGAGAAGTGTTCTAAAGACTTGATGCTTAAATGGTGTATTCTTTGCATCCATCTGCTTGGGTGAGGCCATATATTGAGAAGCATGCTTTAATGTTATGTATCTCAATTTTTCATGACAATGGTTCTCAAACTTGAGTATATGCATTGGAATTACCCGAGGGCTTATTAGAACACACGTTGTTGTTCCCCTGCCTTGGAGTTGTCCTACTGAGTGAAGCAGAGCCCAAGAGTCTGCATTTCTAATAAGTTTCCAGGTGATGCTGGTGATGCTGGGATAGCGGCCATGCTTTGAGAACCACTGTGTTAGAGAGCCTGATAGTGCTTTGATTTTTTAAAAAATTTAACTTCTAATGGTTTCCCCCGTGGCATGAAGAGGTCTGAGAATATTGCGAAGTTCGTACCTTGCCAGATAATCTCTTTGACAGAACTGCCTGCTATAGAGAACTTGGTTATTAAACACATCTGATCCCCAATTCTCCCACTGACCTCAGAGATGAGAAGAAGCATGGTGTGTCTACCTGGTCTAGGCACAGCAGGTCCTATTTGTTTAGAGATGCCAGGGAGACACATCTTGAAAGATACGACCATGCAGAAATGTCGATTCCAGATCTTAGTTTTCTCAGTGTGAGGTCATGAGCAGAATGGTTGACAGAAAAGTATGGAAAACTCAGGAATGAGGCAGATTCCATTTACAGGAAGGTCCATGAAGGTGTGAAAAGCATCCCTCTCACTCTCCTTTTCCTCCTGGAGGAAAGAGACTGGACACACCCCAGTGAGCACAGGAGAGGGCCCTGGGTCCTGGTTGACCCTGCAAAAAGCCATCTAGTAAGGGCAAAGAATGGTACCATTCACCAGAGTTCTTCGGACTCAGAAACCATCAACCAAACTCCTGGGTCAGTCACCCCAGTCTTATATCCAAGAGCAAAGAGCAACAGCACTGTCCTCATTCTGAATAATTTTGTTTTGAGTTTACAGATAAGTTGCTCATGGAAGGCTCCTAAGTCTCTATTTCCTAAGAGATGGGTTGGTGTATGTGTGTGCACACACGAGTGTGCATGCTCACGTGTGTACATTTGGGAGAGAGAAAAATAAACACGACATCCCTAAAACTTGAGGACCACTACTCTAATAAAATGGAGAACCCTGATGGTCTGGTCCATTCTGCTTGCAGAGGCAAGTCATATCTTAAGGAAGTTGGCGTTCACGTGTTAATCTACTGAGGAATAGGGACCATGCTGTATCTTAGAGCCCACTGTCTAGTGCAATAAGGCCACAGAAACACTGGCCTGAAGCTGGTCTACTTGGTTCCAACAGAGTCTCCACCACTTACTAGCTGGAAAAATCTGGGCCAAGTGTCTTAATCTCTCTGTGTCTCACTTTCCTCACCTATAAACTCAAGGTACAAATACTACTTCTCTCCTAGCGTTGTTATGTTACGTAAATGAATTAATACATGTAAACTGCTTAAAGGAGTGCCAGGCACATAAAAATGCTATATAAGCACTAGCTGTTATTATTTATGTCCAGATATGTGCCATTCTTCTCCTTTTGTTCTACGCTAATTCCTCATGCTAATGCTATTTAGATTGGCTAACATCCAAAATTTAGACTTCTGCCATAATTATCTACATATGGCAGCAGGATCATTCCAGAACCACCCTAATGACTTTGATTAGAACCAATCACCTGTGCCTATTCACACAGCAGAATGATTGGCAGGGTTTTGGAAGGACTGGATAGTCCAATTAGATGCCCGTTGGGTATGAACCAGTTTGAGCAAATTTGCCAGTCATGCTAAAACAGATCTGTTTCTGTACATTTTCTACAATGCAATAGAGAGACCAGAAAACCAAATAGAGAAGGAGGAGCAAAACCATTAATTCATTTAATCAACGCTGTTGGAGCTTCTGCCATGTTCTGAGCATCATGCAAGCTGATGTGGATTGAGAGGTGGGCAAGCTACTCCCCCCTCTCAAGGAGCTCATCAGTCAGTGGGGGAAGCACGTCCACAAATACTGCACAAGAGACTAAGGGTGACAGCGACACTCTCCTGGGCTGCTGGAGAAACGCAGGAGGTGGCTAGCACTGCAGTGCTCATCTTGGTCTAGGGAGGTGAGGTCCTTCCCAAGTCAAGAAACAACGAGCTGAAAGCCCAGAGGCACAGGGGTCATGGAAGAAGGTGGCAGAGGCAGGGAATTGAGATGCTCATTCCTCAGGGCTCTGAAGGCAAGATGGTGGGTGTAAAGGAACAGGAAGTCAAAGATGGAGGGACATGACTGGTTTAATCCAGGAGGTGTGGCTGTACCACCTGCCTGTGTGGGTATATAAATGTACAGTACAGACGGCTCCAGGAGAGGGAGAGAAACCATGAAACCATGAACCCATAATTGAGAAGTGATTTTCTGTGTGAAGGGGATGTACTGGCTGTACAGGCTTTGCTAAGGTGGCTGTGGGTTATCTTAGAAAGGGAGCTATTTGCATGAGCTCTGCTGTGATGATGGGGCAGGGGGATGGAGAACACAGTGCCTGTATGGTTGGAGATGGTTTTGGAGAGTGGCTGAGATGGAAGATAAGAAGCAGAATCACAGACCCACTCTGGTCGGAAACAGCCCCCAGACCAGCGGTTCTCAGCTGGGGCTGCACTAAGATATCACCTGGGAAGCTGTAGAAATGACTGAGGTTTGGGTCCCAGCTCCAGAAACTCTGACTTAGCTGGTTACAGCTTTGGCCTGGGCAATAGGATCTTTAAAAGCTCCCCAGATGATTCTAATGTGCACCCCAGGTTGAAAACCATAATTCTCTACCGTTGTTACCTGGTTTGCTCCTGGACCAGCAGCAATCCCAGGGGCGGGGGGAGGGAAGGGGGGGGCTTATTGGAAATGCTGCTTCACAGGCCCACCCCAGACCTAGTGAGTCAGAATCTGCAGTTTAACAACATCCCTGGGTGATTCCTTTGCACGTGGGAATTTGAGAGGCAATGGCCACAGCATGCATCAGCATCACCTTGGAAGCTTGTCAGACTTACAGATGGGCACTTCTACTGATCGTGGTTCAGGAGCTCTTGAGTGGAGCCTTCTATCTGCAGCTCTTTTTTAAGTTGTGGTGAGTCTGATAAGCAACAGGAGGTAAAAACCGCCGCTGTCTTACTATGCAGGTGAAGTCAGGTGATGGACAGATTTGGATAAGACTGCTCTTAGGCAGAAAAAATGGGGGTGGGGGAGGCAAATGCTCTCTGTTCTCACATAAAGGGAGCCCACATCGAGGAGCAGAGCAGTCAGTAACTCAGCAATTCTGTGGGGCGGCTGCGCAGCCCCTCGTAGCTGCAGAGAGAGGAGATGGAGATAATAAAAAGGCCCAAAGGTGAAGCCGTCCTTCTTGTAAAATGACTCAGCTTCTGTGTGGCTCTCCACGAAGGAAAGTCAAGGCGTGGGGGGCAAAGAGTTTAAATCTCCTTGTGCTCATCTGAGTGTGTGTGTGTGTGTGTGTGTGTGTGTGCGCGTGCAAGTACACATGAGTAATGCGTTCCTGGTGTGTATTCTTGGCATCCTTTGGTTCTTTTAAGAAAGTCTCTCCAGCTGAGGGGTCCCTGTGATTCACGCCTCACACTGACCTCCTGCCCCTCCAGCCCTGTTCCAGGCCCCTGGTGCCATTCCCTGCACAGTGAGATTCTTGCCAATAGATCTTCCAGTGTTTGGCACAGAGTGCAGTCAGAGGATGGATGCATGGATGGTGGATGGACGGGTGGGTGAGTGGATGGATGGATGGATGGATGGGTGGGTGGTTGGATGGATGGGTGGCTGGCTGGCTGGATGGGTGGATGGACGGGTGGGTGGGTGGTTGGATGGATGGGTGGCTGGCTGGCTGGATTGGGTGGGTGAGTAGATGAGTGAATAAAGATGAGTTATTCCTATTGAGACTCTTCTTTTCACTCAAAGGAACAGAGAAGAGTTTCAGAATCATCCGGGTCAGGAGTTTTGACTGAGTCTGGCTTTGACATCCCTAGAAGCTTCTGCTATTTTTTCTTTTCCTTCTGACAATACCCCACTTCCTTGGCTGAAGTGTATAATTTCCTACCTAGCCCCTAAGAGGTGCCTCAGCCCTCAGAAGCAGGAGTAAGAAAGCAGGTGTGAGAGCTTCCTGTGGCCTCACGGTGATGGGGCACATCCCCTGCTGTCCCTGCCCAGTGACTTCTGAGGGACCGTGTCCCTCAGTGGCCCCAGTGGGACCTGCCTGGGACTGACTCACAAGAGGCCTCTGGGAATACCACCAGCCCTCCATTCCCTCTGCCTCCAGTTACCCAGGGAGGGGAGCGGATTGAGAACATATTTAGAAAATGTGTTCATTGTTGCTTTTAAAAATCTCCTCTGTAATTAGGTACTCCGGGGGTAGTCAACCACGAAAAACCACAACCAGTGCTGTCAAGTTCCATAAAACAAAAAAGAAACCAATTAATCAAAACAAAGAAGAGGCTGTCTGAGCCTCGGCACCTGTCTGAGAGGCTCCACGCCCCCAACCGCCCAAATGACAGCCTCAACTCTCCGGCAAGCCCTGCTCTGCCTGGACAGCCCAGAGCCCGTGTCGGGTTGATGTGAGGGCACCTAGTCTTTGCCCACTCTCCCAAGAAGTCTGTCTCATTCATAATGAGGGGGGGCAGTCAGGGAGAAGTTTTGCTGCACAGAATGGCCCCTTGAACTTGTCAGGTGCAAACCAAGTCAAACAAACGATCAGAATCTGAGTACTTTTTGTACCGTGGGGGCTCCTGGGATGCATTTGCATCCACAAGTAGAGAGAAATGGTGGAAAGACCTGCTCTGACTGCATCCTGTTTCCTGACGGCTTTTGAACTTTCTGCCCTCAAAGCGGAGTCTTGGGAGTGATGGCTATCTTACAAAGTGAGTGCCTCCAGGGAGCGTGGTGAGTTTAGGCAAGGTGCTTTATGAAGCCTGAGTTATATTAGCATAACTGCCAAGAAGCATGGTCTCTTGTGGGCCACTGAGTCTCTAGAATCTGAAGCCACATGGGTGGGTTCTCTTTCAACCCTCCCTCTTCACAAGGGAGGTGCTTTGGGTACCAAGGTCAAAGGATAGGAGGCAATGAAGCAGCCAATCCAGAAGGTTCCAGGCAGAGCACTACAGTTCTCTCTGACACAGGGCAAAGTTACCAGCACCAAGGATCCCTCTAACCCTGGCCCAAAGAAGGACCAGCACCTTCTGTTGTCCCAATGACATCACGTCTCACTGCCTTACTGGGAGCCTGTCTCCACTGCCTACCCTGTAGTTTCCACCGAGCAGTGATACACCCCAGACTAGTCACTATTTGTTGGGTCTCCTTCCTTCTTTGGGCAAAAAGTATATATTCCTTGGCCCTCTTGAAGTTTGGCATATCCACGTGACTCTCTCTAGCCAATAACATGAGTGGAGGTGACATGCATCCCATTGCATCACAGCACTGACGAGCTGGCGTGCAATTTCCCCTGTCCTTCTCCACTCCTGAGTCCCCTGGGGAGGCCGGTATCTGAACTGAACAAACTGATCAGTAAAGAAGGCAAGGGTGTGTTTCCCACAAAGTCTGCTGGGCTCAGAGTACCTCCCAGTAAGTGCGGGAAAGAGGTGGGGGCTGGGAAGCCACAGTGACCACAGTTCTGAGGATCGTGTCTCAAGAACTACGTATGTCTTCTTTAAAAAAAAAAATACCCAAATGAATTTCTCACTTCTGTAGTTGTATAATGATCATAACAGTCTAAATTCACTGGATTTCCATCCCACAGCCCAAGCACATCCCCCCACCCCCCAAACTGTCTCCTCCGGAGACCATACGTTTTTCAGTGTCTGTGAGTCAGCATCCCTTCTGCAAAGAAGTTCCGTCTGTCCTTTTTTCAGATTCCACATGTCAGTGAAAGCATTTGATGTTGGTGTCTCGTTGTATGGCTGACTTCACTTAGCATGATAGTTTCTAGCTCCATCCATGTTGCTAAGAATGCCGGTATTTCGCTCTTTTTAATGGCTGAGTGATATTCCATCGTATATATGTACCACATCTTCTGGATCCACTCCTCTGTCGATGGACATTGAGGTTGTTTCCATGTCTTGGCTACTGTAAACAGTGCTGCAATGAATGTCGGAGTACATGTGTCTTTGCGAGTCCTGGTTTTCTCTGGATAGATGGCCAGGCGTGGGATTGCTGGGTCAAGTGGTAGTTCTATGTTTAGTTTTCTGAGGCATCTCCATACTGCTTTCCACAGTGGTTGCACCAATTTACAATCCCACCAACAGTGTACGAGGGTTCCTTTTTCTCCACACCCTCTCCAGCACTGATGGTTTGTAGACTTTTGGATGATGGCCGTTCTGGCTGGTGTAAGGTGGTACCTCGTGGTGGTTTTGATTGGCATTTCTCTAGTAATGAGTGAGGTTGAACATCTTTTCATGTGTTTTTTGGCCATCTGTATGTCTTCTCTGGACAACTGTCTGTTTAGATCTTCTGCCCATTTTTGCATGGGGTGGGTTGTTTGTTTGTTTCTTTGGTATGGAGCTGCAGAAGGTGTTTATAAATTTTGGAGATGAATCCCTTGTCCGTTGATTCACTTGCAAAGATGTTCTCCCATTCTGTGCATTATCTTTTCGTTTTGTTTAGGGTTTCCTTTGCTGCACAGAAACTTTTCAGTTTGATTAGGTCACATTTGTGTATTTTTGTTTTTATTGTCAATACTCCAAAAGGTGGGTCTGAGAAGATGTTGCTGTCGTTTCTGTCAGAGAGTGTTTGGCCAATGTTTTCCCCTAAGAGTTTTATAGTGTCTGGTCTTCTATCTAGGTCTTTAATCCATCTGGAGTTGATTTTTGTGTATGGTGTTGGGGAGAGTTCTAATTTCCTTCTTTTCCATGTGGCTGTCCAGTTTTCCCAGCACCACTTATTGAACAAGCTGTCCTTTCTCCGTTGTAGATTCCTGCCTCCGTTGTCATAGATTAGTTGGCTGTAGGTGCGTGGGTTGAATTCTGGGCTTTCTATCCTGTTCCACTGATCTATAGTTCTGTCTTTGGGCCAGTACCATGCGGTTTTGATGATCGTTGCTTTGTAGTATCGTCTGAAGTCCGGGAGCCTGATTCCTCCAGCTCCGTTTGGCTTTTTCAGGATGTCTTTGGCTATTCTGGGTCTTTTGTGCTTCCACACAAACTTTAAAATATTTTGTTCCAGTTCTGGGAAAAATGTCCTTGGTCATTTGATAGGGATTGCACTGAATCTGTAGATTGCCTTAGGTAGTATAGGCATTGTGATCATATTGACTCTTCCAATCCACGAGCATGGGATGTCTTTCCACCTATTTGTGTCATCTTTGATTTCTTTCATCAGTGGCTTATAGTTTCCAGAGTACAGGTCTTTTGTCTCTTTAGGTAGGTTTACTCCTAGGGATTTTATTCTTTTGGATGCGATGGTAATTTCTTTTTCTGCTCTCTCATGGTTAGTGTATAGAAATGCCATCGATTTCTGTGTATTAGCTTTGTATCCTGAGACTTTGCCAAATTCACAGATGAGCTCTAACAGTTTTCTGGTAGAGTCTTTAGGATTCTCTAGGTATAGTATCATGTCATCTGCAAATAGGGATAGTTTGACTTCTTCCTTTCCAATTTGGATTCCTTTTCTTTCTTTTACTTCTCTGATTGCTGTGGCTAGGACGTCCAAAACTATGTTGAAGAGTAGTGGCGAGAGCGGACATCCTTGTCCTGTTCCTGATCTCAGTGGGAATTCTTTCAGCTTTTCACCATTGAGAATGATGTTCGCTGTGGGTTTGTCATATATGGCCTTTATCATGTTGAGGTAGGTTCCCGCTATGCCCACTTTCTGAAGGGTTTTTATCAGAAATGGGTGTTGGAGTTTGCCAAAGGCTTTTTCCGCGTCTATCGAGAGGCTCATAGAGTTTTGATTCTTCAGTTTGTTCATGTGGTGTATCACACTGACGGATTTGCGGATATTGAAGAACCCTTGCATCCCTGGGATACATCCCACTTGGTCACCAGGTACAATCCTTTTAATGTATCGTTGGATGCGGTTTGCTAGTATCTTGTTGAGGATTTTTGCATCGATGTTCATCAGCGAACTTGGCCGGTAGTTTTCTTTTTTTGTGGTATCTTTGTCCGGTTTTGGTATCAGGGTGATGGTGGCCTCATGGAATGCGTTTGGGAGTATCCCTTCCTCTGCAATTTTTTGAAATAGTTTCAGAAGGAGAGGTGTCAGCTCTTCTCTAAATGTTTGATAGAATTCGCCTGTGAAGCCGTCTGGTCCTGGACTTTTGTTTGTTGGAAGTTTTTTCATCACCGTTTCAATTTCAGTCTTGTGATGGGTCCATTCATCTTTTCTATTTCCTCTTGGTTTAGTCTTGGAAGATTGTACTTTTCTAAGAATTTGTCCATTTCTTCTAGGTTTTCTGTTTTATTGGCCTATAGTTGCATAGAGTAGTCTCTTATGATCCTTTGTATTTCTGTGATGTCCGTTGTTACTTCTCCTTTTTCATTTCTAATTTTATTGATTTGAGTCCTCTCTCTTTTTTGCTTGCTAAGTCTGGCTAGAACTTCGTATGTCTTCTAGCACTTGGAGTTGACTGGATTCAAATAGGTAAGGAAATGCCTTTATATTGAGATGCCAAAGGAACAGGGACCCAATCTCCAGGCCTCTGACTCTTTGTGGGGAATGGATGGGTTGAGATAGCTGTGTAGTTCCTAAGACATATTCCTCACCACAGTCTGCTGTTCACCCAGAAAAAACAAAACAAAACAAAACAAAAAAACCCTCCCTCCAGCACTACGCATACACCCAGTGGATCCCCTTGCAAGAATCTTAAGAGGTGGGCACTCAGGGAACAGACCACTCTGAGAACACACGGGGGGGGGGGTCAAACTCAAAGGCATCCAATGCGAGAAATGCTGCCGGCCTTACTGGGTGCGGTACATTTAGGAGATGGCATATCCTGAAAGTGCCCCAGAATATCCGAGAACAAAGGGGATCGTGGATCCTCAATGCTCTGTGTGTACAAGGAAACCTAGTCCAGACACAGGGAAACTATCAGCCCTGCAAGTCAGAAAACCCATGCAGGGGCCACTGCTGAATCTCACTGGAGCCCTGAATCCATGCCCCACACTCAGCTCCTTTCAGCAAAGCAGTGATTCACGCAGAGAAGGACACTTCCCAGTGGGGTGACAGAACCTGAGGAGTTTGCCACATCCATCTCTGCCCCTGGAGTCCCCTCACGCAAGGGGCTGCTTCGTGTGTGTGTGTGTTTGCTTCTGAGTTTTATTCTTCAAGACAGAAGAGGAGGCATAGGTAGTGGTCATCAGTTAGAATTTCGAACTCAGCCTCTATCATATCCTTGGGAGGACTCAGGACCCTCCTCCAACCCATTTCTCTAGTTTTTTTTTCCTGCCACACCCTGTACTGGTATGCCAGGGCCCCATAATTTTCCTCCTATCCCTCCATAGGTGTGCCAGGGCCCCACCCCTCTCCTCCTATCAGTCTACAGGTGTGCCAAGGCCCCATCACTTTATTGCACCCATCTATGGGCATCTTATGCCATCATGATCCTGGCATTTCCACTCTGTGCCTTTGTCCCAGAGGCATCCACCCCTGAAGTGCCCACCCTGTCCCACTCTCAGCTCACATTCTTCCTGCCCCCAGCACCCCCAGGACCACCTCAACCCCTCTCTCCCATAGGAGGCCATTTAAGGCTCCTCCATTCCGAGGCAATAATTTCCTCTTTTAAACCACCTCCTCTCTTCTCGGGACCTGCTTCATGGCCCTTCTCATTTGCTGGGAAGGAATGACACTGCCTGATTTCTTGAAGGCAGGAGCTGTTTGACTCATCTTTGCCCAACTGTTTCATGGAGTAGACACACGTCCATGACTCCGACATGCGGGCAGGTCGCCGAAGTCTTCGAGGTCCTCTGACCTGAACCCCTGCGAGTTCAGTCTTCCTCCTCAAATTCCTTCCCCTTCCCAGCTGTGGGTCACCTGGGCTTCCAGCAGGCAGGGCCTCAGCTGGGACTTGGCAGCAAGTACATCTCAGACATGGAGGTGAGCCTGCAGACGGTCATGGGGCCACACTTAAGGCACAAATCCTTCTCTAGCTGTGCGTCTCCAACCTCGGTGTGCACATGAGTCAACTGGAGCTCTTGCTGAAATGCCAGTTCTGATCCAACAGGTTCGGGGGCGGGGCTCCCAGAATCTGCGTTTCTATCCAGCTCCTGGGGGAGGCCCAGGCCGCCAGCCCTAACATTATCCCTTGAGTAGCATCATCTTCAGCGCTACGTACAGACAACATGAAGGGCTACCTCGCTTGAGTGCCAGCTGCTCAGCGCATGCCTATCTCATCCAGTCTCCGCAGCAGCCCTGTGGGGTAGGTGGTACTGCCACCTTATTTTCCAGATGATTTTCATGGAGGTCAACCCCAACCCTAACACAGCAAACAGTGGAGCCAGCAGTGAACCAGCATTTCTGACGCCAGTGACCCTTTTTTTCTCACCGTTTTTCTTCTTCCACAACCATCTAATGAGGGAAGCTCACACCACTCTTTTTGGGGCCGTGGCATGTGGAAGTTCCTGGAGCAGGGATAGAACCCGCACCACAGCAGTGATGACTCCACATCCTGAACCACTAGGCCACCCACATCACTGCTGGGAGTGAGGCTCTGACGCTGAGGCCATGACTCCAGGCAGGAAGGGCTTAGATTCCTTTATTCTGCCATGTAGGTAATCTGAATGGCACACGGTCACAGAATTAGATGTTTATGTTCCAGAGAGGGAAGTGCTGAGAACCCGAGAACACCAGTATTCTGTCCATCTCTAGGCCGCCACAGAATCCTGGCAACTGCTGACTGAGAGGCCACCTTCTCTTGGCCGTAGACTCCAATTGGCAGAGATGGTGTTCCCACCACCTTGCTGGGACTTGCCAGCCCCAGAGCTGAACCGTCGGCGTTCATGAGACTCTTGGCAGCAGCGGTGGAGAATGATGGACACCAGTGCCAAGGGCTGGCTCCTGGGAAGGGGAGATTCCTAACTTGGATGACCGGTCAGTGCCAAGACTAGGGCCAAGGAAAGACCGTACTGGCCACAAACCTGCCCTTGGGGCCAAATTGAGCCATGGGTCATGATGGCAAGAGAAAGCTCAGATCTGGCATGACACTGAAAAAGAACACAGCCCAGAGCTGCTAGACCTCTGGCTGGGCAAGCCAGCCTTGGGGAAAAGAGAAGAACTGGATCCTCTCCCTTCTCCAAAGGGAGATGTAAAGAGACCGCCAAGATCCAGGGTGCTAAAGACATCGTGGACACCTCCTCCTCCTGTCTGAGCAGAAAAGGAGGGTCAAGCTGGCACCAGCTGAGGAGTGATGGACCCCAGGGTCCCAGAGAGACCTCTCTCTTGCCCTCTAGCGGAGACTCTAGCACACCTCTGTATCGGGGCTACTTCTGCGAGGAGAACACACTTACATACGTACATATCCTACAGGTAAGAGCTGAAACGTCCCCAGAGCATCCTGACTCTTCCCCTTGGCCCTGTACCATCTCTCCTTTCCTTACATCCGCCCAGAAGACTGTCCCGGTGGACTGGCCTGACATCCTACATGAGCAACGGTGGTGGGCCCACCAACAAATGCTTAACACATATGGTTGGTCCAGGACTTAGCACGTGCTGCCACTTACCAAGGTAGTTGAGTTGGGTGTTACTTTCCACCTGAGCACAGCCCTGAGAACAAGGTGAGCCAAAGAAGGGTGGGAAGCATGTGGACTGACTTATTGGAGTCTTGACTCTCCCAGTGGCCAACTGGGTGGTCCTACCTTAGAGGGAGACTCTTGGGCAGCTCAGGGAATGGGCCTAGGGCTGTGTGTTCCTCAGACGGAGCTCCCACGGTCCACCTGCTACCTGAACTAATCTAGGTGGGAAGGGAGTCCCTGGCCGGACTGAGGAGGGACATGGCACCCATACTGCTGCCTGGAGGGTCACGGATGTGCTTGTCAGCAAGGCCAATGTAGGAAAGAGGGTTTGGTAGAAAAACTGCCTGGAGGCAAAACGGCTGAGTTTACAAGTAGAAGCACCCGACTGAAAGGCTCTCAAAGGCATTGCATTGGGTTTGGCGTTGTCTGATTTCCTGTTATTTGGTTTGAACAGCAGTTACACTGAGAAATGGATCTACTAGGTGAGCTCTGGCTTCAACACTCGTGCAGATGTGAGCACTCCATCATTGCTTCTGACGCAGTCAATTGTAACCAATTAGCCCCCGTGTGAGGTTGACTCAGTTCTAACAAAATCTGGAATCCCACTGACTGGTGCGACGCCTTTCCCAAAGTGTAAGGGTTAGAGAAAGCCTGTGTGCACTGGCCTGGAGCAAGCCAAGTACCACTGAGTAAATCTGAGTGCATGAGTCAGGGCCTGGTTCTCAGTATTGAGCCATTAATCAGGGGTGAACAGGCAGAAAGAGAACAGAGACAGCGAACCCCGTGTGCAGATCTGAACAAATAAGTAAGCAGTTTAGAGCTTTGGTGCCCTCAGCTCAGAACCCCAGAGTTCCTCTGGCCTGCTCCTCCACCTCCCCAGGCCCCCCACCTACAGAGAGGCAGAGCAAAGATCCCTCCTAGGTGGGACGGGCTTCTCAGAGGCCAATCTCAGGCAAGCCAGGCTCAGCCTTCCCTCTCTCTTGCTCTATTTCCCAGCTCACTGTTGCCACGGAGATTGGACGCCTTCTGAGCTCTGCGCTTTATCTGGAGTCCAGCCTTTGAACACCTTGGTTTCGTCAAGGCCCACTCACTCCCTGGGTTCCCCAGAGTGTGAAAATACCTAAGCAGGATTTCTGCAGCCAGATGGCACAGGGGTCTCCTCGCCACAATCCCCAGGCTGATTTGAAAGCTCTTGCTCAAATCCTGGTATGGGGGTGGCAGCCCGCAGTTCTGTAGAGTCCTGTGCACCTGTTTGCCTTTTCTAGATGGGCAGAGCGAATTTCAAACCCTGGATCACAAGCAGCCACGACAGCACCCATAAATGGGCTGGTGGGAGAGGTGAGCATGGGCCCATGGTGCCTGGGGTCCAGGCCAGCAGTGGAGCTCAGGTAAGGATGGAGGGAAGATGAGCCACAGGGACAGTGCTGGGGGGACCACAAAGCCCACTTGGACCCAGAAGGGCAAAAGCAGGTCCCTGGCTCAGTTCTGACTGACTTCCCGGCTGCATTCAGCCACCAACTCCTTCCATGGTTATGCCTGGAACTGTCTTCACCAAAAGCTCACCACCTCCTGTCCTCTGTGTCCTGCCTGTCACCCTGGGAGACGCCTCTGCTCCTTGCTTCCCTGCCTAGCATCTTAATCCTGGTAGGACTCTGACCCACACTTATCACTGGCTGACACCCGTGTCTTCTGGGTGTTGGAACCCACCTCTGGCTTCATTCCCTTCTCCGGGATCATATGCCATCAGGCCAGCCTCTAGGGTCCCCCCAGCCCCTCCCTCTGGACCACTGTTGCTCCTCCACTGCCTTGGACTTGGGGGTTGAGCAGCGGGGCCCACCCCTGCCACTCCCTTCCTTGCCGGATCCCCTAAACTGGCATCAGCGTGGTCACTTCTCCAGCTTTAATTTCAGCACAGGCTCCAACACCCCGTCCCCTCCGTAGCATTTCTGCCCCCTCGAGCCCTCATTTTCTGCCTCAGACCCCATGACAGGTCTGCTGGGCAGCGGAATTGGCCGCCTCTAGCCTCATCCCGGGAGCGTCACATAGACAGAACAAAACAACTATCTGGGGTCTTTCTGCAGGTCCCGGGCTGGTCCCCATAGGGCAGCAGCTTCTGGCCCCTCCGTCCTTGCCTCCATCTCAGGAGCGGGTGGGTCCCAAGGCCTCTGAGCTGCCTGCGCAGGCACCAGCTCCAGGCAGCAGCATCTCATTCCACTTGCCTGGGCTCTGGAGATGGGTGTGGAAGATGCCCTGAGGCCAGACGGGCCGGGCACCAGCCATCCTCATATGCCCAGGACTGAAGGGTTTCTTAGGACATGGGCCTTTTGGGGCTAAAACTGGGACAGTCCTGGGAAAACCGGGATGGTTGGTCACCCTGACGCTTACTCACAGTGGATGACCTTGCTTCCTGAATCACGGAGCAGGGATCACATGGGCCCACCTGCGTGCACCTGCGGCCTCCACCTGCAACTCGGGGTGGATCTCCCTCCTAGCTGAGGCCAGCCCCTCCATCCAGGCGACAGATTCCATTTGCTATTGCCACCCAAGGATGTCACACCCGCCCCCAGGCCTCCATCATCAGTTTTCGCATCTCTACTGGGTCATTCCTATCAGCATAAAAAATCCAATATGTTGAGATCCCTCCCACCTCAAAAACAAGAAACCCTCTCGCTCACAATCCTTTCCAGCCACTGTCCTCGCTCTTTTTTTTTTTTTTTGGTTTTTGTCTTTTTTGTTGTTGTTGTTGTTGCTATTTCTTGGGCCGCTCCCACGGCATATGGAGGTTCCCAGGCTAGGGGTTGAATCGGAGCTGTAGCCACCGGCCGACGCCAGAGCCACAGCAATGTGGGATCTGAGCCTGTGTCTGTGACCTACACCACAGCTCACCACAATGCCAGATCTTTTTTTTTTTTTTTTTTTGGTCTTTTTGCTATTTCTTTGGGCCACTCCCGCGGCACATGGAGGTTCCCAGGCTAGGGGTCGAATCAGAGCTGCAGCCACCGGCCTACGCCAGAGCCACAGCAACGCGGGATCCGAGCCGCGTCTGCAACCTACACCACAGCTCACGGCAACGCCGGATCGTTAACCCACTGAGCAAGGGCAGGGACCGAACCCGCAACCTCATGGTTCCTAGTCGGATTCGTTAACCGCTGCGCCACGACGGGAACTCCTGTCCTCACTCTTTACTCTCCTGCACTTTAAAACCCTAAAGGGCTGTCTGTACCCGCCGTCTCCTCTTCCTCTTCTCCCAGTATTTCAACAATCATTTAAAAAAGGTTGATTAAAGTATTGCTGATTTGGAATTTTCTGTCAATTTCTGCTGTGCAGCAAAGTGACCCCATCAGACATCTATAAGAATAGATATAGTTCCCTGGGCTGTACAGCAGGACCTCATTGCTTATCCATTCTAAATGGAATAGTTTGCCTCTACTAACCCCCAACTCCCAGTTCCCGTTAACAATCTTTTTAAACTTTTTATCACGGGATATTTTCAACAGACCCCCAAGCAGAGAGGCGAGCAGAAGGGACCCTCCTCTTCCCATCGCTCAGTTTGCCCAAATCACGTAGACGCACACCCCAGATATCATCCCTTCCCTCCTGCATCCTTTGGATGGACGTGTTCCCTCACCCCCAACCCCAAACCTCTCCAGCTCGTAACAGCTGACAGCCTGCTCCCAGAAACACAGATTTTTTTCCCCCCTTGATTTCCAACACATCGCACGGCCCTGGCTGCCTCACTTCCCAGCTTCCCACTCCTGACTGGTCTCCGCTGTGGTTCCCTCCTCACCTCCCCAACCTCATCTCGGCTTCCAAAGCCTCTGCTCCCCCGGGGAGGCCCACTCACTCCCCAGCTGATCTCACCCAGGATCCGGCTTCAGGGACCCAAAATTCCCACATCTCCATCCCCAGCCAGGATACCTCCCCTGAATGTGACTTTTCCATGTGGATGATGAAACAGCATCTAAAACTGAACATGAAGCCAGACTGAATTCACATCACCCCCAGCCTGTGTCGGAACCTGGGCTCTCCCACAGATGCTTTAGGCCGAAAGCATTTTGTTTTTCTCGTTCCGACCAGAGTGGCAACCAGATCCTCAAATGGCCCACAGGCTCTGTGTGATCCAGCCCCCACCCACCTCACCCTCTACTGCCCGCACTCCGGCCCAATCTGCACCAGCCTCACAGCTGTTCCCATGCCAGCTGTGGACAGTGCACAGCTGTTCCCTCAGCCTGGGAGACCCCTTCCCCCAAACCCAGTGGCTTGACCCTTTACCTCCTTCAGTCTTTGCTCACTTTTTTTGGGGAAGCCTTTTGTTTCAGTTACTGTATTTTGCACCTCTTCTTGTTTAAGTTTTATATCTTGTATCTCTTTGCTCAGTGTTTCCTGTAAGTTATCCATCTTTGCCTCCAGTTTATTTCCAATGTCTTGCATCATCTTCAGCATCAACAGTCTAGAGTTTTTTCTTGGAGGCTGAGAACCTCCTCATCACTTAGCTGATTTTCTGGGGTTTTTCCTTTCTCCCTCATCTGAGTAATAGTTCTCTGTCTTTTCATTTGTATAGGTTTTTGGTGTGCTGACCTTTTTACAGATAATAGAGTTGTAGCCTCTCGTACTTCAGGTGTCTGTCTCCCTGTGGCTGAAGTCAGTATGGGGGGCTTGGTGTAGGCTTCCTGATGGGGGCGGCTGATGCCTGCCCACTGGCAGGTGGAGTGGATTCTAATCCCTCTGGTGGGTGGGGCTTAGTCTCTGGATGAGATTGGAGGCAGCTGTGTGCCTGAGGGGCCTTTAGGCCGCCTGTTTACTGAGGGATGGGGCTGTGATCCCTCCTGGATTGCTGTTGGCCCTGGGGACAAAAACACCCCCCCCCCCCCCCGCCCCCGCAAAACCTATGGATCCAAATGAGGCGGGGAATGGAGGGAGGAACTGCAGTTCTTAAAAGAGCATCCAAAAGGCTTCCCAGCTGAGTGGGCCCCCGCCGCCCGAGCGCCCCGCAGGCCCCAGGGTGGCCGCCCTGGTTGTTGCCACCGCTGCCTGGCCCGCGACGCTGCAGCCCCGCCGAAGTGTCGCTGCCGCTGCCGGGGTGGAGCCCAGATCCTGACTTGAGCGCAGCAACGTGCAGCGCCTCTGCACAGGGCCGCCCAGCAAGCCGAGGTGTCCACACAGCTGCTTCCCATGAGGAACGCAGGCCTCAAACGCGGGGAGCAAGGCCTCTGCATGCGGCCCCCCAGAAGTGTGTGAAACCAGACTAAATGCCAAGGGAAAAACGGCTTGCGGTAACGTCATACTGGGATTGGAAAAAACATATTCAACTATCAGGATTTTAAAACTTCCTTTGAGACGGGATGAAGATGGCGGAATAGAAGGACTGGAGCTCAACTTCTCTCCTAAAAACAACAAAACTCACAACTAAAGGCTGAGCCGTCTTCACCCAAATGGACCAGAAACCTTAAAAAAAGACACCCTACTCCAGAAGAAAAAGAGGAGGCCACATCAAGAGGTAGGAGGGGCGATTTCACGACATAAACAACCCCACACCTCCCGGGTGGGAAGCCCCACAGGCTGGAAACGAACTGTTTCACAGAGACTCACCTAAAGGAGTGAGAGTTCTGAGCCCCACATCAAACTCCCACGTGTGGGGATCCGGCACTGGGAGAAAGAGCCCCTGGAGCATCTGGCATTGAAGGCCAGTGGGGCTCGTGTGCAGGAGCTCCACGGGACTGGGGGAAGCGGAGACCCCATTCTGAAAAGGCGCACACGCAATTTCACGTGCACTGGGTCCCAGCGCAGAGCGAGGTCTCCACAGGAATCTGGGTCAAACCTGACTGCAGTTCTTGGAGGACATCCTGGGAAAACAGGGGTGAACGTGGCTTGTCGTGAGGGCAGGACATTGAAGGCAAAGCTCTCGGGAATATTCAGCAGCCGGGGCTGTCTCTGGAGGGGGCCATTTTGGGAAAACCTGGCCCCGCCCACCAGTCTCCGAGCCCTGTCTGCGACCTACAGCTCAGGGCAATGCTGCATCCTAATCCCACTGAGTGAGACCAGGGGTTGAACCCGCACCGTCACGAATACGAGTCGGGTTTGTTACCGCTGGGCCACAACAGAAAATCCCAGCTCTATAGCTTTTAACTCCTTGACCTGCTTCAAAGATTGACCTTCTTTCATTACATGTGGCATCTCTCTCTGGCACACAGGTCTGTCTGCTGCATCCTTGGGACCTGGAGCAGCATCTGGAACAGAGCAGGGGCTCAGCTCACATGAAGGGTAAGTGACAATATGGGTGACAGTGGCTGCACCCTCCGAAGAGGAGTCACTTTGGAGCTCCTACCTTTCAGCCAAGGCTTCAGGGATTTTTCTGTCTGTCTGTCTGTCTCTCTCTCTCTCCCACAAACACATACACACCCCAGGTGGAAGGACCCGAGGAACAGTAAGAAATACCAGGCAGGGGTGGCAGCACCCAGCCCATCCTGTCCCCTGTGTGAACCACCTGAGTGCAGGAGACAGTGGCCGTGAGCACAGGTGTCTTGTTTCCACTGCCACCTGGAAGGGCTCAGGCCTGGTGTGGGCTGGGCTGCACCAGTGGAGGTCAGATGGGAACTAAGGGGACAGACATGTAGGGGCTTGTGGAAAGTCTTCAGGCTCTTTCAATCACATGCCAAAACCAGCCAGCCTGTGTGAGATTTGTAACCAAACCACCTGCACCGCAAAGGTCTCTGTATGTGTGGTCATTGAGACAGAGACCCTGACAGGTGACCTGAGGGGGCTGAGCTGCCTTTTTGGACCCTGCCAATCCGGTGTCAGTGCTCTGGTTCCTGGTCCTTTTTTTCCCCTTAGTTGAAGTATAGTTGATTACAGTGTTGCATGAGTTCCTGACCCCTCCTCTTTTTGTGACTCCCTGTCCTGCCAAGTGTGTCCTCTGACAAAAACAGCCTCCAGTCCCTGAGCGCGCAGGACGTGTGCATCCTGCTGGCCCACCGCCTGCACACTGCCTCCGCCCCTCAGTCTTGGCCAGGCAGGACGCTCACTAGGCCCAGGGCGCCATCTTAGGAAGCAGGCCTGGGTTGTGATGAAACAGAGCTGTGTGTCTGGTGTTGACCGGGGCAGGCCACTCAGCTGCTCCAGCTCCAGTTTTGCCCCAGTAAAATGGGACAAGAGCTGTCCCATGGGGTTGTCAGAAAGGTGCGATGCTCGGCAGTGGGAAGCCTTTGTCACTGGGTTCCACGGTGGCAGCTCCAGTGGCCACTCTGTGCTCCTAAAGACTGCCCTGGGTTCCTGCGGGGGAGGCGTCTAAGGGGCTCTTGTCTCATCGACAGAGGAAAGGTGTTAGGGAGAACTTGGTCTAAACTCATGGGTACTCTTTGGCCTTGACTCCTAAGGGATATGCAAGCAGGAGGTCAAAGAAGAAATCAGAGCAAGGAGACCTTGGGAGAAGGCCCTTGGGAGAAGGAGACAATAAAAGGAAAAATAAGAATTATAGGAAAAGGCAGAGGACATCATTCAGTAAGAAAGTCCTAAGAAAGGCTATCAATAGGAATACTGGTAGTGGTGAGCCCAAGGCAGTGCTGTACCGTCTAGGAGGCTGAGGCCGGCCAGTGACTGCGTGACCTCCCCCAGGCTGAAATGCGGGGTCTCCCAACAGGATAGAGAGGGAGCGGGGGCACTGGTGGTTATGGGGCCCCTAGGCTCAGAATTCTGTTTCTTCTAATGGCTCTCCTTCTCCAGCCCATTAGCAAAAGCACATCCCCTTAGTTAGGCTTCATCAGAAGAATTTAATCATCTGTGTGCCCATGGGATCTCGTTAAAGCAAGCAGACATATACGCATCCTCACCCCCCACTTCTGAATCTGAGGGACCCCCCCACACACAGGCGCTGGAGTGCATCTCTCTCCATGGTGGCTCTGAGGCCCCGTGAACCAGAGCACAGCACTGGGAAGCGCCATTTAAAACAAAGACTACCCATGCTTGGTCCTTGGATAGTCAGAGCCTGATAGGAATGTGTGTTCAGTTCAGTGATGCAGCCAGCAGGGCAGTGATAACACCTTCTAAGACAGGTGTCTGCTACCCCGTTAGTTCTGAGAGTCGTCATGGGGCTAAGCTATGGCCAGGTGCCACCATAAGGGCTAAGGCACATGTAAGAAGCAGGAAAAAAAGCAACAAAAGGAGAGGGACCAGAAAGGCAGTAACTGGACCTGAAGCAAAAAGCAAGAAAGCAAGCAAGAAAGAAAGGATGGAGGGGGGAAGGAAGGAAGGAAAGGAAGAGAGAATCAAACACACCCGGTGGGGCACAGTCCCAGGTGAGGTGTCTCTGACCTCATGGGTCATGGGGCTGGTTTACTTTACAGGCACCAGAGTTGAATTTGGTTTGTTCTGAAGGAAGGGAAGATGGAGTCTGGCCTTCTTCCAGAGACCTAGACTGTGCAGGGTCTGATTTTGGAAGGGAACCCCCATCTTCAAAGCCCCGCTCCTGCCCTGATCTCTCTGCTCATGGAACTTGAGTTTAAATCCAAATAGGAAAGCACACACGAAGGACATTCCCAGAAAGAGGAGGTTTCAGAGTCTTCGGGTGGAAGACGAGGATCTGGTAGGGGGATGGGCCAGGAGGACAGGCCTTGCATGCACAGTAGGGCTGGGTGGGGCCACAGAACAAGTAAAGGGAAACACAGTAAGCAGAGGCCACAGCAAAGCCCCCACCCCCAACACGGGCAGAGTAGAGTCTCCTGAATGCCCAGATGACAGTGACCAAAAGGATAGATAAGGATAGAGAGCCACCTGCATGTGCTCTGACGGAGAGCTAGCTAATCTGAAAGCAGCCTTATAGCCACGGCTCAGCACGTGCATGGTGGGCTCCCCTGCGGCTCTGATCCCATCTCCCTCCAGCCTGCTTCCCTCATGGGCCTCCTTCCTATGTCTTGACCTGCTTCAGCGGCTTCCTGCGGCCCTTGCCTGGGATGCAGCTCTCTGCTCAGTTACCACCTGGGCTTCCTGCCCCAGCCCTCCCCAGCCCCTTTCCTGCTTTTCGGTTTTCTCCTTGCACTTAACATCAAGGACTTATCCTGTCTGCTTCTCCTGATGGAATATGATTTCCACCAGGCTGGATTCTAATTTGTTTCCTGCTGAACATTGCTTAGCCCATAGCAGGCCTCATGAAATATTTGTTGAATGAATGTGTGAGCCCAAAGCCATCATATTTATAATATATGTATAAAGAGTTCTAGTGATTGAACCATTGAGTGTTTCAGGCTACAAGGGGCAGGGGTAAGGGTTGGAGACCAGAGCCATTGAGAAGCCCAGGTTCTGCTGGAAAGGTCCCGATTTGTAGCTCTGCTTCAGAGGTCATGGGGGTGTGGCAGTCAGCCTCCAGAGTGGCCCTCCGTGATCCCAGGCACCTGAGAGCCACCCCCTTGTGTTGTCCCCTCCCATCCTGAATAGGGCTGGCTTGAGTCACAAAGAAAAGATTGCGAAAACGACAATGTGTAACCCATGGGTTTAGTCAGAGAAGACACTGTGGTGGCATCTGCCTTTTTCTTTCTTTGATCACCCATTCTGAGGAAGCCCAGCCACCATGCTGGAAAGACACTCAAGGGGCCACGGAGAGAATGGCCCAGGGCAGAACTGAGGCCACCTGCCAACAGCCAGCACCGTGTGAGTGTGCCATCTTGGAAGCAAGTCCTCCTGCCCCAGGCAAGCCCCCGTCAGCAGGTGCAGCCCCTGCAGATACCTGGGCTGCAGCCTCTTGAGAGCTCCCCCCACAAGCCAGAAGCACTCAGCTCAGCTTCTCCCAAATTCCTGACCCACACAAACTATATGAGATAATCAGTGTTTATTATTGGTTTGAAAAAACTACATTTTAGAGTGATTTGTTTCACAGTGAGAGGTAAGTATCACAAAGCAGATGACATGGGGTCATATATCCCAGTTTGAGTTGATATGAGTAGCTCTAGGACCGTGTCTTTCACTGGCTAACAGTGAGGCCCATTTCCCCTTCCGGAGCCATCAGGTCCCAGTTTGATTCTTAGCAGCTCTTAGTAGCCACAAATGCCACCTGTATCCTCGATAAACTTTATTTAGACACAAAGAGACACAACAGAAAATACATACACAGATACAGAGTTGTTGTTGTTTTTTCTCTACAGGATGAACAAACATCACATAGGGGATTTAAAAATTGGGTGCACGGAAGGTAAGGAAGAAACTGTAGAGTTCCTTGTTCACTCACACTTAAAACAGACACATATTTCAGAGGAAGACGGGGATACAGCATCCCTACAACAGGATTCACAGTTGTCTATAACAGTACACAGGTGTGAGAGAGGTAAGCAGAGGACTGAGGGATCCAGTTCCTGTTGGTGTGACAGAATGCTCACAACACTAGCATAACTCAGCTTAAACAAAAGGCCGAACGCAAGATGCCACAGCCCCTGCACAGATGCTCTGCAAGCTGTTGGCTAGGTCAGAAAGCAGCTCGGCAGAAACGCCACGTTAGCTTTCATCTTGCGGCTTGGAGGTCTGCATAACCTCTACCTTTGTGTCCCCATCACAGAGAGAGTTTACGCAGCTGCGCTTAGGATGACGAAACTCTCGACATGTGTGCTGGCTTAGAGACCCACGATACAGAACAGTGAGTGACAGCAGTTAACAAAGGGTGGCTTTAAAACAGAAGAGGAATAATAGCCAAGAGGAGGAGAAACACTTGGCAGATGCTGCCGCATCTCTGGGCTGTGTTTCCCACCACGCCGCCCCGGGTCCCTCCGAGGGGAGCCTCCAGCCTCTGCGTCCTGCTCCACGCCAGGGGTGGCAGGACGTGTGCCTCTTGGAAGTCTATTATTGCCTCCTAAAGTCACACTTGTGACCTCCCGGTCACTGCTGTCAGAAGTCACGCATGTCACCAGGATAAGCTGCTGGGGAACCTCCCCACTTATCCTGTCCCAGACCAGCCTCTGGCCTCCACACCGTCTTCGCATCTCTGATCAGGGTTCCCTAGGCAACCTCTGTATTTTAGTAAAAAATGGTTTCCACTGTACCCTTCGTGTGTCCTCTTCCTAACGTGACAAATCCAGACGAGATGAAGTTATGGAGATCAGGTCCTCCACTTCGGTGAGCATCCTTCCCATAATGTCCTGCAAGAAGATGGGGCAGAATTACCCGGCACAGCCACGGCACCAACGACACAAACGTTGCCGCTCCAGCTCACCCGACCCTGACGGGGAGCTTAGTTAAAAATCGGCAAAGCAGAAGGTAGGAATGATCAAGGCAAAAATATATAATATATTATTGTATAAACATATAGATAATATATTATAAACATATATAGTATATATAAAGTCTGCAGTATATATTACATATTACTATATGCTAATATATTATGTACTGCAAACTTTTCGTATGTTACCATTTATATGCATACCCATATGTGTATATACAGATATATACACATACACACACATATATTACTGTGCAACAAAGAAGAAAGTGCTGGGAAGGTTACGTTGAAAGCAGAGGGAAGAAAAGGGCTTGACGTTTGTCCTCGGGACAGACTGAGCACATCAGAATTTTAGTCTATTGGTCCTGCAATTTGTTCCTTGGTCCCAGCTTCCTTCTTTCTTTTTCTTGTCTTACTCATTTGGCTTCTTTCTTGCCAAAGCAAAGAAGTGTGGGTCTGATGAGGACAGCTCTATGAATGCGTGTGTTTATGAATGACACCGCATCTCATGGAGACACAGCCTGTGGCTTAGGAAAAACCCAACATCAGCTAAGGCTGCCAAGTCTGGTGGTGGTTATAAAACACTGGGGAAATAGTTACGGGCTTTCCTCTCTCCACCTCCTGCAGTAAGATCCTCTCCCTCGTCAGCCTAATCTATCCATTTACCTGTGGGGTTAGAGTGAGGAAAAGTCCCAGGAGCAGTTAGGAGCCCGGAGGAGGCATTCAAGGAGAAGGAGGGTTAATGTTCTGATTCTGACATTCGGAGTGGGATTTCACAATATGCTGAAATGTACACATTGTAAAGAAAGAAAGGCCTCTAAATGTCATCTTGAAGTGTGGAGAAAAGCCATATTTTTGTATGTTGCCATAAAAGCATACTAACAACAGTACTTACAATTACAACAATGTGCAAAACTACCTAAGATGTAATGTTAAGTTTAAAAAGAGGGCAGAAAATGCCATATTAAATATGATCACAATGCTGCAAAAATTCAAACCAGTGCATTAAAGAAAAAAAGATCAAAAGAAAACACATCTGATATTGACTACTGCCTTTAGATAGCTGGAACATGAGTCCCACTTCTCCTTTAAACTTTTCTGTATTTTCCAAGTTCGTTTCTATAACAAGTATGTCCTTTTGATACTATCAATCTTTCCATTAATTTCTAATGAAAAATATGTGAAAAACATAAAGACAAACTAAATCACATTTTTTTTCTTAGCAGACCAACCTCTGCATTGGTAGATATCAAAACGAGGTGAGAGTGAGAATCATTTGGAAGGTTTTCAAAATACCAATGTTCAGAACAGAAGGATTAACATGGCAGAATAGAAGGACTGGAGCTCAACTTCTCTCCTAAAAACAACAAAACTCACAACTAAAGGCTGAGCCATCTTCATCCAAATGGACTGGAAACTTTAAAAAAGATATCCTACTCCAGAAGAAAAAGAGGAGGACACATCAAGAGGTAGGAAGGACAATTTCACAATATAAACAACCCCATACCTCCCGGGTGGGAAGCCCCACAGGCTGGAAACTAACTGGTTCACAGAGACTTACCTACAGGAGTGAGAGTTCTGAGCCACACATCAAACTCTCACATGGGGGGATCTGGCACTGGGAGAAAGAGCCCCTGGAGCATCTGGCATTGAAGGCCAGTGGGGCTCGTGTGCAGGAGCTCCATGGGACTGGGGGAAACGGAGACCCCATTCTTAAAAGGCGCACAAAGACTTTAACATGCACTGGGTCCCAGGGCAGAGCGAGGTCTCCATAGGAATCTGGGTCAAACCTGACTGCAGTTCTTGGAGGACATCCTGAGAAAACAGGGGTGAACGTGGTTTGTTGTGAGGGAAGGACATTGAAAGCAAAGCTCTCGGGAATATTCAGCAGCCGGGGCTGTCTCTGGAGGGGGCCATTTTGGGAAAATCTGGCCCCACCTGCCAGTCAGAGCTGAGAGGCCCCAGGGCCAACAACAGTCCAGGTGGGATCACAGCCCTGCCCCTCAGTAAACAGGCTACCTAAAGACCCTGCAGGCACATAGCTGCCTCTGATCCCATCCAGAGACTAAGCCCCACCCACCAGAGGGATTAGAATCAGCTCCATCCTCCAGTGGGCAGGCATCAACCCCTCCCATCAGGAAGCCTAAAGCAAGCCCCCCATACTGACTCCAGCCACAGGGGGGCAGACACCAGAAGTACGAGAGGCTACAACTTTGTTATCTGTAAAAAGGTCAGCACACCAAAAAACTATACAAATGAAAAGACAGAGAACTATTACTCAGACTGGGGAGAAAGGAAAAACCTCAGAAAATCAGCTAAGTGAGGAGGAGGTTCTCAGCCTCCAGGAAAAAACTTTAGACTGTTGATGCTGAAGATGACACAAGACATTGGATGTAAACTGGAGGCAAAGATGGATAACTTACAGGAAACACTGAGCAAAGAGATACAAGATATAAAACCTAAACAAGAAGAGGTGCAAAATACAATAACTGAAATAGAAAATTCACTAGAAGCAGCTAACAGCAGAATACAGGAGGCAGAAGAACAAGTAAGCGAGGTGGAGGACAGATTAGTGGAAATTACGGATGTGGAACATAAAAGAGAAAAAAGACTGAAAAGAAATGAAGAGAGTCTCAGAGAACTCTGGGACAACGTGAAACACACCAACATCCGTATTATAGGGGTGCCAGAAGGAGAAGAGAGAGAGGAGACAGAAAAAATATTCCAAGAGATAACAGCCAAAAATATCCCTAACATGGGAAAGGAACCACTCACTCAAATCCAGGAAGCACAACGAGTACCATATGAAATAAACCCAAGGAGGAATACACCGAGACACCTATTAATCAAACCGACCACAATTAAAGACAAAGAGAAAATCTTGAAAGCAGCTAGGGAAAAGAAACAAATAACATACAAGGGAACCCCAATAAGTTTATTGGCAGATTTTTCAGCAGAAACTCTGCAGGCCAGAAGGGAGTGGCATGGTATACGTAAAGGTGATGAAAGGAAAAAACCTCAAATCAAGATTACGCTACCCAGCAAGGCTCTCATTCAGATTTGAAGGAGAAATCAAAACCTTCACAGATAAGTAAAAGCTGAGAGAATTCAGCAACACTAAACCAGCCTTACAACAAATACTAAAGGAACGTCTATAGGCAGAAAAGAACAAGAGAAGAAGGAAAGAAAAACGAGCAACAAAAACAAATCCAAAGCAATTATTAATAAAATAGCAATAAGAACACACATATCAGTAATTACCTTAAATGTTAACGGACTAAACCACCCAACCAAAAGACATAGATGGCTGAATGGATACAAAAAAAAGACTCATATATATCCTGTCTTCAAGAAACCCACTTCACTTCTAGGGACACATACAAATTGAAAGTGAGAGGATGGAAGAAAATATTTCATGCAAACGGGGATCAAAAGAAAGCTGGAGTAGCAGTACTCATATCAGACAAATAGACTTTAAAATGAAGACTATCTTAAGGGACAAAGAAGGTCACTACATAATGATCAAAGGATCAATCCGAGAAGATGTTATAACAATTTTAAATATCTACGCTTCCAACACAGGTTCACCACAATATATAAGGCAACTGCTAACAACCTTAAAAGGAGAAATCGACAATAACACAATCATAGTGGGGGACTTTAACACTCCACTTACAGCAATGGACAGATCAACCAGACAGAAAATCAATAAGGAAACACAGGCCCTGAATGAAGCATTAAACCAGATGGACTTAATAGATATTTATAGGACATTTCATCCAAAAGCAACAGAATACACATTCTTCTCAATTGCACATGGAACATTCTCTAAGATTGATCACATCCTGGGCTACAAATCCAACTTTGGTAACTTTAAGAAAATTGAAATCATATCAAGCATGTCTTCCGACTACCACACTATACAACTGGAAATCAACAGCAAGAAAAAAACTGCAAAAAACACAAAAATGTGGAGACTAAACAACATGCTACCAAACAACCAATGGATCATTGAAGAAATCAAAGAGGAAATTTAAAAATACCTAGCAGCAAATGACAACACAGATACGACACTCCAAAACCTATGGGATGCAGCAAAAGCCATTCTAAGAGGAAAGTTTATAGCAATACAAGCCCACCTCAGGAGACAAGAAAAAGCTCAAATAAACAAGCTAACTTTACATCTAAATCAGCTCGAGAGAGAACAGACAAGACCTAAAGTTAGTAGAAGGAAAGAAATCATAAAGATCAGAGCAGAAATCAATGAAATAGAAGCAAAGAAAACCATAGAAAAGATCAATGAAATGAAAAGCTGGTTCTTTGAAAAGATCAACAAAATTGATAAACCCTTAGCCAGACGTCTCAAGAAGAAAAGAGAGAGGACTCAAATCAATAAAATTAGAAATGAAAAAGGAGAAGTAACAACGGACATCACAGAAATACAAAGGATCATAAGAGACTACTATATACAACTATAGGCCAATAAAACAGAAAACCTAAAGAAATGGACAAATTCTTAGAAAAAAATCTTCCAAGACTAAACCAAGAGGAAATAGAAAAGATGAATGGACCCATCACAAGACTGAAATTGAAACGGTGATGAAAAAACTTCCAACAAACAAAAGTCCAGGACCAGACGGCTTCACAGGCGAATTCTATCAAACATTTAGAGAAGAGCTGACACCTCTCCTTCTGAAACTATTTCCAAAAATTGCAGAGGAAGGGATACTCCCAAACGCATTCCATGAGGCCACCATCACCCTGATACCAAAACCGGACAAAGATACCACAAAAAAAGAAAACTACCGGCCAAGTTCACTGATGAACATCGATGCAAAAATCCTCAACAAAATACTAGCAAACCGCATCCAGCGATACATTAAAAGGATTGTACCTGGTGATCAAGTGGGATGTATCCCAGGGATGCAAGGGTTCTTCAATATCCGCAAATCCGTCAGTGTGATACACCACATGAGCAAACTGAAGAATCAAAACCCTATGAGCCTCTCGATAGACGCGGAAAAAGCCTTTGGCAAACTCCAACACCCATTTCTGATAAAAACCCTTCAGAAAGTGGGCATAGCGGGAACCTACCTCAACATGATAAAGGCCATATATGGCAAACCCACAGCAAACATCATTCTCAATGGTGAAAAGCTGAAAGAATTCCCACTGAGATCAGGAACAGGACAAGGATGTCCGCTCTCGCCACTACTCTTCAACATAGTTTTGGACGTCCTAGCCACAGCAATCAGAGAAGTAAAAGAAAGAAAAGGAATCCAAATTGGAAAGGAAGAAGTCAAACTATCCCTATTTGCAGATGACATGATACTATACCTAGAGAATCCTAAAGACTCTACCAGAAAACTGTTAGAGCTCATCCGTGAATTTGGCAAAGTCTCAGGATACAAAGCTAATACACAGAAATCGATGGCATTTCTATACTCTAACCATGAGAGAGCAGAAAAAGAAATTACCATCGCATCCAAAAGAATAAAATCCCTAGGAGTAAACCTACCTAAAGAGACAAAAGACCTGTACTCTGGAAACTATAAGCCACTGATGAAAGAAATCAAAGATGACACAAATAGGTGGAAAGACATCCCATGCTCGTGGATTGGAGGAGTCAATATGATCACAATGCCTATACTACCTAAGGCAATCTACAGATTCAGTGCAATCGCTATCAAATGACCAAGGACATTTTTCCCAGAACTGGAACAAAATATTTTAAAGTTTGTGTGGAAGCACAAAAGACCCAGAATAGCCAAAGACATCCTGAAAAAGCCAAACGGAGCTGGAGGAATCAGGCTCCCGGACTTCAGACGATACTACAAAGCAACGATCATCAAAACCGCATGGTACTGGCCCAAAGACAGAACTATAGATCAGTGGAACAGGATAGAAAGCCCAGAATTCAACCCACGCACCTACAGCCAACTAATCTATGACAACGGAGGCAGGAATCTACAACGGAGAAAGGACAGCTTGTTCAATAAGTGGTGCTGGGAAAACTGGACAGCCACATGGAAAAGAAGGAAATTAGAACTCTCCCCAACACCATACACAAAAATCAACTCCAGATGGATTAAAGACCTAGATAGAAGACCAGACACTATAAAACTCTTAGGGGAAAACATTGGCCAAACACTCTCTGACAGAAACGACAGCAACATCTTCTCAGACCCACCTTTTGGAGTATTGATAATAAAAACAAAAATACACAAATGCGACCTAATCAAACTTCAAAGTTTCTGTGCAGCAAAGGAAACCCTAAACAAAACGAAAAGATAATGCACAGAATGGGAGAACATCTTTGCAAGTGAATCAACGGACAAGGGATTCATCTCCAAAATTTATAAACACCTTCTGCAGCTCCATACCAAAGAAACAAACAAACAACCCACCCCATGCAAAAATGGGCAGAAGATCTAAACAGACAGTTGTCCAGAGAAGACATACAGATGGCCAAAAAACACATGAAAAGATGTTCAACCTCACTCATTACTAGAGAAATGCCAATCAAAACCACTACGAGGTACCACCTTACACCAGCCAGAATGGCCGTCATCCAAAAGTCTACAAACCACCAGTGCTGGAGAGGGTGTGGAGAAAAAGGAACCCTCGTACACCGTTGGTGGGATTGTAAATTGGTGCAACCACTGTGGAAAGCAGTATGGAGATGCCTCAGAAAACTAAACATAGAACTACCACTTGACCCAGCAATCCCACGCCTGGCCATCTATCCAGAGAAAACCACGACTCGCAAAGACACATGTACTCCGACGTTCATTGCAGCACTGTTTACAGTAGCCAAGACATGGAAACAACCTCAATGTCCATCGACAGAGGAGTGGATCCAGAAGATGTGGTACATATATACGATGGAATATTACTCAGCCATTAAAAAGAAAGAAATACCGGCATTCTTAGCAACATGGATGGAGCTAGAAACTATCATGCTAAGTGAAGTCAGCCATACAACGAGACACCAACATCAAATGCTTTCACTGACATGTGGAATCTGAAAAAAGGACAGACGGAACTTCTTTGCAGAACGGATGCTGACTCAGACGCTGAAAAACGTATGGTCTCCGGAGGAGACAGTTTGGGGGGTGGGGGGATGTGCTTGGGCTGTGGGATGGAAATCCAATGAATTTACATTTTGATGATCATTATGCAACTACAAATGTGAGAAATTCATTTGAGTAATAAATAAATATATATATATATAAATAAATACCAATGTTTTGATACGGCTCTAGGGATTCCAATTCATTTGGTTGTGGTATTTTTAAATAGCTTTTAGGGGGTTCCAGTGTGTAGAAGTAAGCAGCACCATTGCCCTAGGGTAAATGGATACACAACCAAATATCTGTTTGTTTGAGTGGGGGCTGTGAACATCTGTAGGGGCCCTTGTAGGTGCCCAGCACCACCTGCTATTTAAGACCTGGTCTCCAGCATCCTTCCTCTGAACAGTGGAGTCTGACTGTTCCCATCCCTTCCTTCTCCCAGAAGACAGGGTCTCAGACCTGAGTGTACATCAGGAAAATCAGGCGGGTGTTTACAGCCTAGGCTGCTGGGCCCCACCCCCAGTTTCTGAGTCAGTAGATCTGGGTTATGGCTCAAGATTATGCATTGCCATGAAGTGGCTTGCTGCTGCCGATGCTGCCCAGTCCAGGGGCTAGACTCGGAGAACCGTGATCCCAGAGAATCAGGCACTGAAGAGAGTTTCCCTCCACTCTGAAATAAACACCTCCTTCCTCAGGGCATACAGCCTTCCACGAGGAACTCTCTTGCTCTCAAAACTGTAGTCACAACCCAGAGTTTTACAGAAAAGAATTATTGGAGCTGAACTAAGAGGCTTCTGCCCATATCCCAAACCATGTCACAGCTTCAGAAACTGAACTCCAGTCGCTGGAAAAATGCACCTTCATCAAGGGATGGCGGCGGGGGGGGGGGGGGGAGGTGTCTGGAGGGTCTACTAGAAGCCGACCCCCATCCCACTGCCCCTCTCGGCAAGAGAAGGGTAAGAAAAGGAAGTAACAATTCTGAACCCTCATAAATTTGGGCTCATTAATTCAGAACCTCTGATACATCCTGCAGGGTTTGGGCTGGTATATTTTTGTGCACCTTATAAATAACATTTTTGATAAACAAATCAATACTGAGAGATGGAACATAAAGCAATGCCTGTGCTACTTCAAATCATTCTTATCTGTCAGCTGGAACAAGGTCCCTTGGGGCTAAGCGCTGCCCTAGTTAAAAAAAAGAAAAAAGCCAACTAAATCACCCCATCACCTACTATGTGCCAGGCAGGGGGACAGAAAACACAGCTTAATCCGACTGACGTAACAACAGACATTCTGTAGTATTATGCAGCTTACACAGGTCATCCACATACAGTATTTACTTAAAATTAATTCCTACTTCATGGTAAGTGGTCAATCATTATTATCCCCCACTTTGTTGGTAGAAAAACTGAGAGCAAGGGTGTGGAGCTGGAAAATAACTCCACCAGAACTAGCACACTGGCCCTCTGAGTCCAAATCCCACATCCATTCTGTCGCACATACCTGGCTTCATTTATTCCTCACAAGAGCCCTGTGAAAAGCGGTCCCTTTCCCGTGATCACAGAGCCAGGCCGCAGTGGACCCTGGATGCTAATCAGGTCTATCTACCTCTCAGTCCACAGTGTTTCTACAACCCTCATCCTGGCCCCTTGGCTGGAACAAGTGCGACTGTGACTCTTCTCTGAGACTATAGCCAGGACCCTGGGGAAACCCAACTGATAGTTCCCAAGTTCACAGACATTGCATCTCAGACAAGTGCAGCTTCACATACTGAGGTTTAGAGGGGCTGTGAGGCAGAACAGAAAACATGTGACAGGATAAGGAATTCTATGGTCAAACCAATCTGGAAAATGCTAAGTTCAATGAAGTGAACAGTAAACATGAAAACCAAGTCTAGACACCTGTTACTGGGCATCTCTTGGGATTGGTGAAGAAGGCATGGTGGGAGTCTCAGCTTTTGTTCATGCCTTGGTCCTCAGACTCACTACACGGCACACAGATTGCCCGGCCCCAGGGCTGGAATTCCTGATGTAGTAGGTTGTAGGTGATACCCAATAATTTCCATTTCTAACAAGTTCCCAGGTGATGCTGATGGTGTTCTCAAGTCCAGAGATCAGACTTTGGGACCCACTGTGATGGAGAGAACCATGGGCAGGTCAGTCTTCAGCTGGATCCAGGTCAAGGTCTACAGCAATTTACTTTCTCAATTCCCTCCCAAGGAACAGTCACTTCCTTCAAGGGCAGCACAAAGAGAATGGTTGGTAGGTAAACTGAAGCCTTGTACAAATGGACAATCAAAGGCAAGGGGGAGTCAACACCCCTTCTTTGCCTTGAAGCTGCACAGAGTCCATGGTCAATGACGTGAATGGTATAAAGGGGTATCACAGAATCCTTTAGCCATAATGCAAAGAGCCACCCCATTTTCTTCTCTCCAGCAATGACCCCCAAGTCTATACCCTTCTGCTGGCCATCGAGACAGGGGGCCGACGAGTACAAATTTTGCCCAAATTGCAGTTCCAGAGATATGGCCAGAGACCCAGCAGAGCTCCAGGTAGAGGGAAGCAGGATCTCTGTGAGCACAGTTGGCAAGTAGCATGAATGCACACCCACTTGATAACACCACGAACACACAGACCCTGATCAGAAACAAGGGTGGTAGCAGGCTGAAGAGCATGTCTGCTCCCACCTGAGGGTCCAAACCGTGCAGAGCAGTGGGTGACCTGGCCACCTCCAGTTCTTCCCCTGTGCTCTCATCGCCACCATCCTTCAGATGTCAGGAGTCACAGGAACAACACTGAGGGGCAACTATCCCCAGGTAGGAGGCAGATTAAAGCTAAAGAGAGGTCTGAGGCTGCGTTCCTGGAGTCGTGCTAGGCTGGTGGCTCTGATAAGGGGTGACCTTGAGTAAGCAGAAAGTTTCTTTGTAAAAAAGATTTGCTGCAAGAAATAGGAGGTGGAAAAATGAGGTAATATCTGAATGGTGATCTCAATAAGATTTAAGAGAATTTTGCATCAGTGAAATTAGATCAACAGCCATGAGAGGGAAACAGGCTGACCACGACAGTCTTCCTGGGTGGCAAAGAGGGACAAGAGAAACTGGTGAAGTAAATTCCAATAAGACTCTCAGACTTCTCATCTAGGGAAGCAGAAGATAATACACTTTTGTTATTTTAAGCCACTAAATTTGTGGTAACGTGGCAGCAGCGATAGAAAACTAACACATATGGTATGTGAGTTATATCTCAATAAAACTCTTTTTAGAATGCAAAAAAATCCAATGAGAGAGATTCACTGAGTACTCAGTGGGAAAGGATGAAGAGGCAGAAAGGATGGAAGGAAAGGAGAGACACAGAGGATGACTCTGGAAGTTACTATTTACTTAAAATAAGATTCCCAGGAGAGAGACAGAAGGGATCTTCAAAAGCAGTAATTAGACGTTAAGAGATTTTCTTTGAGATGGAAGACTGTCTTTACTCAAATAGCAGACTATATAGTAGAAGGGCTGACATCCTAGATACATGCTGGCGAAACACCACTTAGAACCAGAAAAAAGGGGAAAGCAAAAGCAAATTTCATAAAACACTAAGCCTACAGCAAGTGAAGCAAACTTTCAAACCATCTTGATACTTTTATTTGGGCAGAGGGAAGGGGGTGGGGAGGAGGCGAAATGGGGGAAGGGTTGGAGAGGGACAAACTCACACGTGTCGGTAAGTCGTGGGGGGTGAAGGTGGCCTGAGGAACACAGTGACGTTGGATTAAGTTTGCGTGGCGACCGACGGCAACGAGCCCGGCTGTGAGGATCAGTTCCCAGTGTGTACAAATGTCAGATACCAATACCCAACTGGATGTGGATTACACCTGAATAAAAAAGAGCCCAAGAAGTGTTTGTTCTTGTTTTGTTGAATTTGGTCTAGTTTGTTTCTGTTTTGGGTAAAAAAAAAAAAAAAAAACCTAAAAGCAAACATTCACCTGTCAAACTTCAAAAATTTGAGACCTCTGTATGAATGAAAATAAAGGCTGTGCTCATTCACAAACCAGGAAAAAAAAAACGGTGCCACATCAAGCACAATCACAAAACGACAGGTCAATAATGGATAGAAATATATATTTATATTAATATACAGAACACATAAATAATCTTAATTCAATAAGAAGGTAAAACTGAATAGAAAAAACAAAAACCAAGCAAAAGTGGTGAACAGGCAAGTCATAGAAGAAAAAACCCAAAGGGCCAATACACATAAAGCGGTGTTCCATCTCACAATCAGGGAAATTCAAATTAAAAGCATAATGAGATAGCATTTCACACGCAGTAGGCTGGCGAAAATGAACATCCCCCGGACGACGGACATAGAGAACCAGAAACAAGGACTCTTCGCTTCTGCTGGGAGTGTGAAGTGGTACAGCTGCTTTGAGAAGGAACTTCGGCAAAGCTAATGACGTTGGTGAGAGATGTGCCACAGAGCCCCCGCTCACCTTCAGGTCCACACCTAAGACAGATCCTCACACCTGTGCAGAAGCCTGTTAGCAGGCAATGTTGTTTCTAATAAAGAGACACGGGGAAACAAAGCAAAACAAAGCCCTGTGTTCCCTACCCGGAGAGAAAGGATAAACGGTGGTGTATACAGTCTGTTCCCACAAGTAACTCTGTACAGTGGTGCGGGTGAAATGACAGAGCTCTAGGCATCAGCAGGGACGATTCTTAGTGACACTGTTGAGGAGCAGACTGAACCAGCTGAAGGCCAACAGAGCGACCTCACAGACGGGGAGCCTCGAAACGTGCGCTCACCGCGGTTGTGTAGGTACGAGCTGTGTAATGACGCCCACGTATAAGGAACAACACGGAGGGGATAAATGCTGATTTCAAGACAACAGATACCTCTGGAGGCAAGAAGGGGAACGTCGAGGACGGCTTGACGAGGGACTCTGCTGTTTTATTTCCTGTGCTGGGTAACTGGGGACACGTCTCACTCAAATTTTTTTTCGGCTGCAGCGTGCAGCGGCTCGACGTGGGATCCCAGGTCCCAGACGTAGGATTAAACCCAGGCTGCACCACGATTTAATCACTAGACCGCCAGGGAATTCCCTTAAATAATTATTTTATTTTGTTTCTAAGGTACCTTTAGAGAGATGCAAAGATAGATGATAGATAAATTGGTAGATTACAGAGATTACTCATAGGTGTAGGATGGAACCGTTACCGAAGCATTTTATTCACTGCCAAGTTATCCCACAATAAACAAAGAGTTTCCAGTTTTTAAGAACTCAGAGACTAAAACTCTACGGTCCTCACTGGAAGAAGATAATCTGCCTGATGGTGAAATCTCTCAAGCAAGAAGTAAAACTACAGGATTTCGAAAACCACGGGTATATTTGTAATCTTCAAGCAGAACACAAATCCAGAAATTCACTAAGACCGGTAAATTAGATTATACATAACGTTTAACAAATTGTCTTTATTGACAGAAATAAAGCTAAGTGATGCAGGAGCTGCCTTGGAAAATATGGTATGCAAATAGGGCAATAAAAATATATGATTGTGATGAAATAAAACCAGAAGGAGCTTCCATGACAGGGAAAACAAGGCTCCCTCTTTAGAGCCTGCTTGTGATGCATCGCGTGCTGGGAACAGACAGGGAGCTGGTCTCTGGGAAGTGGGCAGGGAGCTCGTAAGGTGCTGGCTGGGGGCTTTGCTCTGCAGCCACGTCACTGCTCAACTTCTCCAGGGAAAAACAGGCCACAGACCAACAACCAAACACAGGGAAAACCCTGGGGCTCAACGTGTGAGAAAGGGGTTTCCCTTCATTTACAATCATTCCAATAAAAATCAGCAACAATAAAGCTAATAATAACGCATTAGAAAAAAATACACAAGGAACATGAATAGGTAATTACCCCCCCCCCAAAAAAAAACAAAGAAAGTAGTTTTAAAAGGTCAGCAGTGATATAAAAATTGACTCTAACTCATAATTAAGAATATGCAAATCAAAACGTGATATCTTTAAAAAAAAATCAATTTAGCAAAACTGAAGCATGTGACCCAATGCCAGAGGGAATAGGCTCTCTTGCTGCTGCTGGTAGAGGGGAAACAAGTGGCTCCAGTTCGAAGGTCTGATTGTTGACTCAGTACCTCACCACTCGGGATTCTGCCTACATACACGTGCTCAAGTTTTTCCACATACATGAACCAGCTGTGACGATGCAACATTGATTGCAGTAGTTTCTGTCGATGGGGGGGGTTGACTAAGTTGACTGGAATCCATCCATCCAAATGATGGAATACTATGCAGCTGTCTAAAAGAATGAGGCAGGGCTGTACGTGTCGATGTGGAAAGAGCTCTAAGATGTAGGGGAAAAAAAGGGTGTCTTTTATTTATATCAAGTAAGAATGAAAATAATACACCCAGAGAGAATATATGGAGACCCACTGTAGGTAGGATGATTTATACAAAATTGTTTTTCTAGAAATAATCATGCATACAAAATATTAGAATTTTCTTTCCTTTCAGAAGAGGCTCTGGAAAGAAGGGAGGTGTTTACCTTTGAGTTTTATTACTTCCTTTACTGGATGAATTTCCTGAGCACGCATATGTGTTATTTTACTTTTGTACTATTGACAGAGTTTGTCTAGGATTAGGGCATGGGATCATGGGCCATTCTTTGTTTTCCTCTTTGTACTTCCTGACATGAAAAAAAAACCCTCTAATAAATATCATTTATAAGGAGACATGTAAGGGCCAGGAAGTGAGAGGGGCCGCTTGTCCTTGTGTAAACGACAAGGCATTTAGCTAAGGCAGACACTAATACCCACCCAGCAGGAGGGTGGTAAGAATTAACGGAGATCCTGTGTATAAATCATTTTGTCCAATACGTCGCACCGATAAGCCTCAACAAATGGGAACTGCAACTCACATCAAGACCGTGGCCTTGCCTGCTTCCCACACAGGGAGCTCCCTGGGGTCCTCTTCCTCGGTGTGTGCTCCAAGCTGACCTCAGGCCAGCAAGAGGCAGGAGCAGGAGCTGCAGAGAGCTTGGCTTTGCTATCTGGCCTGAGAGCTCTTCCCCCAGGAAACCCTAGGGCTCCAAGTTCCCAAGAGCCTACCTCCATGGCTCTGCAAGGGGTCCGGGGCTGGAAGCCAGGAGGCCCGCGTTCCCCATGCAGTCACCTTTGGTTGAGTGAATAAAGTAGCTCTGGGCTCGCTCTACCAAGGTAAACTGGGGGCAGGCCAGGTCTATTTGCAGATTGCGCTGACAGTGACTATATACTCGTTTAAAAATCTCTAGAGAGTAGCTACTGGGAAAGCGTTATTTTACGTGACAATTCTAGTGCTTGCTCACACCAGCGCAAGGAGACTGCTTCCTCCAGAGGCTGCAGTTAGCAGAACTGTTGGCAAATGCTCCGGGCAACCCCCAAGATTTCCCTCTGCTGACCCCGTAGCCAGAAGACCTGGGGATGGAAGTTAGGTGTGCAGCCCACCTGGGAAGGCCGGGTGTCCATGGCTGCGAGGGCTCAGGTAAGCAACCCCGAGTTGCCGAACAGCATGGGAACTACCTTGCCCAATACTCTCATTTGACAAAGGAGGAAGTGCAATTCCAGAGGAGGGAGGCAAGGCATTGTCAAGGTCACGCTAGGAGACAGTTTTGGATACCGACCCCCTGACCTTGGCTTCCAATTTGGTGCTTTTCATCACATTATCTTAGTGCCCTAGAAAAGCAAGGCATCTCATGAGATGCAAAAGAGTGAGGACCGCCAGCAGGGTGGGATGGGGGCAGAACTCAGAAGACAGCTTGGTAACCACTGCTCCAGGGGGCGAAGCCTCCCGGAAGTCACTCATACAAGAACTCCCTTTCAGAGTTCCCTGGTGGCCTAGCAGTTAAAGGATATGGCATTGTCACTGCTGTGGTTCAGGTCCCTGCCATGGTGCAGGTTTGATTCCTGGCCCAGGAACTTCTGCATGCTGTGGATTCAGCCAAGAAAAAAGAAAAGCACCCTTTCAATTCAAATTAATGTCCTCTGAATCATCCGTTTTGTTGGTTTGGATTTAAGAAATCTGGTACTTTGTGCTTGAAACCCAAACAAACAAAAACATCAATATATACTCATTAGAGGTCTCCAGCTGTGGCCAAGGGCAAACTCTAGGTCACCTTCGCCCACTGCACTGGGGGGACTCTGCTGTGGTCATCGTGTATGTTACATACGCTTTGAGCTTAAGATTCTTTTTCTTTAAAGAAAGCACAAAAATAAAAGTTTGAAAACGACATCTCTAGTGCCCCCTCATTATTTACCAAGAGGATGAGAGAGTGTCTTAGTCGGGGGTGGCATTCATCTTCAAGGATTCGAGAACCACCACCACCCCCCACCCCACCCCCGCCGCCACTGAGATACAATCAGGGACTGTTACGACGCGTCAAGGTCACCTCTTCTAGCTTCAGATGAGGAAACTGGGGCTGGGGAGGGAGAAGGACCGGCCCAAGGTCACGGAGGTAGAGACCACCAGCCGGGACTACAGCCCGCAGCTCCCCCATCAGAGCTCTCCCGCGGCACACGCAGGCCCCGAGGCAACAGTGCCGAGGTGGATTCCGACTTCGGGGGACCCTGGTGTGCCATTTATTTTCTCTTTAGATGTGCTGGCTGTAATCCCCTTGGAAAGACGCCCAGCGTCTAACCAAATTCCCGTCTCTGACGCTGACACCATTTCAGTTCCGTCTCGTTGAGAGCTGGTCCCTGGCCAAGAGGAGCCCTGAAGAAGCCCTGGGTGCAAGAGGCGGAGGATGCGGCAAAGGCAGCCGCCTTCCTTGGCCCACGCGTCTCAGGGGATTCGAGGAGACCCAGGGGTCAATCGGGAAGCCTGGGAATGGCTCAAACCCTCTCTTGTCATCACAGTGCAGACCCAAAGGGACCGGCTTAGCTGTGGGGCGACCGGGCCTGTTTTCCTTTCTGACCCTTGACCTCTTCTCATACTCTGCCAAAAAACCCCGGGGGGCCACATGAGTGGGGGTCAATGGAATGATGCTAAAAACTCTACCACCTCACAGAGTCGGATCCAGTGCCTTTATGCGGAGACACTGGCAATGCGTGCCTTTTAATTATCTGGAGGAAAATATTTGAGGAACATATTAATATTATCTCCATTTTGCAGATGAATGCACAGGCTTGGAGAGGTTAAATAATTATACAAAGTCTCAGCATGACTAACCTGCGACTTCGGACAGAACCTAAATCCTGTGTCCCTACATATTCTTGGGGTTCCATTCATTCCATCCTGTTTCTATATGCACCCCCACACACACCCTGCCTTCCAAAACACCCTAGAGAGACCCTTCTGACTGAGACAGAGCAGAAGAAGCACCTGGAGAGGGAAGAATTTGGGGGGGGGGCTATAATTTTTTTTCAGACCCTATCTCCCAATGGGAAGGCCAGTTAATGTGTGGACTGTTCCACATATCTGAGAGAAGATTTATACTCGAACGACCCAGATGTGTCTCAGTAATAGACTTGTGATAAGAATGTAGGCTTTCGACACATCAACCTGGCTCTGACACCAGCTGTGGGGCTCTGGGCAAACATTCAGCCTTTCTTAGCCTCGGTTATCCTCATCCATAAGATGGGAAGGAGGCCTGCCTCATAAGGATGTGGTGAATATGAAATGAAATGCAAGAATGCAGACAGAGAACATTTTACACACGCCTTCAATAAATGGTTAACTCCAGTAACGACGGTCACCAGAAGGGCAAACCTCCTTTGCATACGGATCATTTCCAAGTACTCCAGGAAGAAAGGACAGGAAGGGCCTTAGTTTCTCGATTCTTCAAAGCACAGGGAGGCCTTTCCTACCCTCTAGCCACCGTCTGGGAGAGGGCCTCAAGGTTCCCGCGGGTCATCCCACCCTCCCTCCGTGGTTGAAGGTTCTCTCTGCAAATGCCACCGAGGTGCCTCGGAAGAGTCAGATTCGCGGAGACGGAGCGAGGAATCTGGCTCACGTCCAAAGGAAGCCAGTCCGCCTCCCACCAGCCTGGCTCCTCTGTGATCTGCTCTCCCTCCTTGGAATGGCTGCTCCTTCACTTGCTTTTATGTCTTTTATGGTGTCTCTCAGCTCCTGGAACCTCCAACACCAGTGGTTCTCCACTGCCTTCAACCGACAACCTTGCCTCGCATGCCGCGAGGAAGTCGGGGCAGTAAGGAAGGAAGGCTTTCAGCTCCAGGAAATTGACGTCCGCCCCTCCCTCTGTCTTCCCTGCTGGTAAACGGAGTGAAACACCCTTGTTAACAGGCGGCCCCTCTCACCTTCTCAAGGACTCGGCTCTTGAAATTATCTCCCTCCATCCCAGGCATCACTCCTTAAGCTCAGGGGCTTAAACGTCTACTGACGCTCCTGACTCTCTCTCCCGGGTCCCATGCCTCCCTCCCATCCAGGCGCTGCTGCTGCTGCTCCATCTCCCTGCTGTCCTGCCAAAGACAGTCCGCCGCTGAGAGTTGCTGAGAGTAACCCTCCTCCCCTCACACCCTGGTCTCAGTTCCTTTCTGTCGAGCTTACACATCCCTCTCCCCCTCAGTTATTCACGCAGCATCGTCCATCGTTAGAGTGGATTAAGGGCCACCCTTAGTCAGGAGGTCCTCATCGTAACTCGATTAAGACTGTCTATTTTGAATTAAGTTTACCATCCAAAGACTGGCAGAGCTGCCAGGGGACTGAGAGATCACCCCCTCCCCGTTACAAAAATGAGGAAGCGGAGCTGGGCAGAGGAAGCCAGCTGTAAAACTCCAGCATTCACAGAGGGCGGGTTCCGCCGGAGGCCCCCTATCTCCTGCCTCCAAGTCTAGTTAATGGTCCTGCCTTTGCACAGCCCTGCTCAGAAAGACGGCCCCGTCATTCTTCTGCAAGCAAGACTCTTCGCAGAGATTTAGGATGCAGCTCTGGGAGAGCTGACCCCGCAATAATGAACAGCCCAGCAGGCTTCCTTCAAAGGAAAAGGATGCATCCTGGAGCTGGCCAGGCGGGGATGGAGAAGGATTCAGGGTGAAGACTGGTGACTGAAAAGGCTTTGAGAGCCCAGGCTTAAGCTCTGCCTCTAATGAAGCTGTAGCATCAGAGCCTGAGCGTCAGAGCGATGGTGCAAAGAGGTTCCCAAAGGAAGAGGCGCGGCGCGGGCCGGGACGCAGGGAGCAGGTCATCTCAGCAGCCGGGCCGGAAAACATTTATCGCGCTAACAAACGCTGCGCGACAGCTGATGAGGCGTTTGGGGCCCAGAACTTCTAAAGTCGTGATTTCACGAAAAAGAATGAGTGCTGCGGAAAGGCCAAGTCAGGCTAAACCCCAAAGCAGTGGGTAAATCTTTGGGTTTAGGAGACTCTGACCCAAAGGGAAGGCCACTGCATCTAAGGTGGCACTTGACCATGTGCTTTAGAGAGAGTCTCATTTAATGGGATCTTCGAAACAACCCCACGAGGGAGGCATTCATTATCAACCTATGGTACGTTAGCAAAATAAAATCTTCCTCATTTTAAATAATTTGTCCCCAAATGCACACACAGCTACTCATGTGTGCAGGCAGGACTTGAGCAAAACGTTGTTTTATGCCAGGCCTGTGGTTTTCCAGCAGCCTCCAGCGGCTGTGAGAAATAAAGATTTATTCGATTGCAAGGAAGGGAAATTTGTGAAAGCATCAGAAAGAAGGTCAGTAGAGGTCACGTTAAAAGAACTGAGCCCCAAAATATGGACACAGGGGTCAAGGCTTTCAGCTCAATGGTGAGAAGTGAAAAAGAATGTTGTGGTCAATACCCTGGGCTCAAGCGGCCGTTTGGTGAATTCTGCAGGTGATCTGGGTGGCGGGGGTGGACTGGGGGTTTGGGACTGGCACATGCGCTGCGGCACGTGGAGTGAACGGCCAACAGGGACCTGCTACACAGACAGGCGACTCTGCTCCATGTTCTGAGACAACCTATAGGGGAAAAGAACCTGAGAAAGAACGGATGTGTGTATACGTGTAACTCAATCACTCTGCCCTACAGCAGAAATGACTGCAACTCTGTAAATCAACTGGACCGCAACAAAGTTTTTAAAAATGAAAAAATGACATTCTCCAGTTTTGAAGACTGAAAACAAAAATTCTGCAGGTGACCAGTCAGCTATGGCTTGTAGTCTGTTCTCTCCGTCACATGGGGCGGGTGAAGGTCCCGTGAACCCTGGTGGCCACGACCTGACCCCACCTCTGAGGACTTCCAGCACTTGTCCCTTTCCTGTGGTGATGCCTCCATTCTGGCTCCATGGATGTTACTGGCGGGCATGTCTAACGCCCCTACTGCCCAGCAAGGACCAAGTGCCACCTTCATCATCACTCTGTGACCAGCCCAGTGCCAGACACATGGCAGGTACTCATCCATCGTCTGTTGAATGAATTAACGGGTAAACGCAGTTTGTGTTCTCAGTCTGACCCTTTGAAGGTCTTCCTTCATCCACATGCAGGGAAGTGCCCAATGGTCATTAAACAGCCACAGGGACCCATCTCTGGGGTGAATGGAACCTCCCATGCTGTTTCTGCCTCCAAGTAGATGCCTCCCCTGTTATCCACACAATCATCATAGACTTTTAACTCCCCTGCAGTCAAAGCCCACCGACATGGACCTAAACAAAACATTCATTTCTTTATCCACACAACAGGGTGCTAGGTGAGGTCAACTTTGAATTTCTAACCTTTGGTGACAAGGTAGATCTGGTTCTCAGAGGCCATGATACCGTAAGACAAACAAAGCCCCTATTAAATCAAATTAATTGTACTTAAAAATAAGTGGAAATAATGATGCATACATCAGATGCTGTAAACAATGTTAAATTATCCCCAAACTAATTTACTTGTGGTTTTAAATTAATTCTAATGAGAACCATACATATGGGAACTAAAAAGCTGACAAGCTGAGTTGAATGTCTCTGGGAAACATTAATGTAACAGAAGAGCCAAGGCATTTTGAAGAAAGATGGAACAAAAGAGAATGAAAAGCAGGAGTTCTCGTCGTGGCTCGGTAGTTAACGAATCTGACTAGGAACCATGAGGTTGCAGGTTCAATCCCTGGCCTCGCTCAGTGGGTTGAGGATCCAGCGTTGCTGTGGCTGTGGTGTAGGCCAGCGGCTACAGCTCCGATTCGACCCCTAGTCTGGGAACCTCCATGTGCTGCGGGAACGGCCCTAGAAAAGACAAAAAAAAAAAGAGAGAGAGAGAGAGAGAAAAAAAAGCAGATATTCCATCTTATACATTGTTAAACCCTTCAAACAGTATGGTACCAACATAAGCAAGTAAGTGGAACCAAATGGAAAACCCAGGAGAAAGATCTAGAAAATGTACGGTCTGGGGATATGCTAAAGATGGCTTCCAAATCAGTGGAGAAAAGGAAGGAAGGAAAAGGGAACCGGTTATCTATGTGGGAAAACCCAGAGTGCCATGTAAGACCTAGTGGGCGCTTGTCCAGCCACAGAGCCTTTGGGAAGGGCCGCACTAATGTCCTGATAAAGGGGCTGGGCCTGGACGCCTCGGTGATTATGTATCACATGACCCGTCCCCCTTTCCTGGCCAGAGCCAACTGAGCCAGAAATAAAAAGCAAACGCGGGGAACCCAACCCATAAACTGCTGAACCAGTCAGCATCCTGCTTTCAGGAACAGAAGCTGTGAGTCTGAAGCACTTCCAGGCAGAGCATTTGGACCTGGAAGGTCACAGAAGGTTGGTACTGGTGTCAAGACACCCCAAGTTCTGTGCACCCCCAAACCGTACGTAAGCAGCACGAGGTGGTCCGGAAATGAGCATTGTTGCAACAAGACAGGCCCCAGGGAGACTTTCGGCCCCGTTCCCGGGAGGCTCAGGAGCTTCTGCAGCCTTGCGACACCCCTGAGTTGTTGAATAAGCTTCCTTTTATCAGAGGTTTTTTGAGTGGGTTTGTGTTTCTTGCAAACAAACATATCCTGAGCAGAACATACGCCATTCATCAAAACATGTGCTCATTATAGTTTAGAACTTATTGGGGAAAAAAAAAATGAGTTAGTAAAAGAAGTAGAAGAGCAAGTCCCCCCTGTGGCCCATCGGGATAAGGACCCGGCTTTGCCGCAGCTGCAGGGCAGGTTCAAGTCCTGGCCCGGGAGCTTCCACATGCCAAGGGTGTGGCCATACCAAAAAAAAAAAAAAAAAAAGTAGAAAAAATGATTTGTGAAGATTCTCCTGACCTTGGCTGAGCCAGGCACATCTACGCATGAGAGCAAAGGGGAAGCGCAGCACAAGGACGGATGAAAATGTCAGGTTTCATAAAAATGTTTAGAGTGGTGTATGTCAAAAACCGCCCTGGACGTACATCTATGTTGGCAGCAGCCTTGTTCACACTGGGCAAAAGGTAGAAGCAACCCAAGTTTTGATCAGCAATGAACAGACAGACGAGCTATGTCTGTGCATATAATGGGATATGGTTAAAAAGTTGGACCGGGAGTGAGCTCCAACATGGATGAGCCCAGGAGACAGAGCGCTGAGTGAAATAAACCAGTCGCTAAAAGGCAAATACTGCGTGACCCCACACACAGGAGCTACTGAGGGAGGTCGAATTCCGAGAGACACAAAGCAGAGTGGGGGTGCCTGGGGCTGGCGGGATGGGAATGGGGCCCTGTTTAATGAGGACAGGTTTCTGTTCTGCAAAATGAGTAAGTTCTGGAGGTGGCCCAGGGGCGGCGATGTGCGCGACGGGGCGGGTATACTTAACACGTCCGAACCACACACTTAAGAAGGGCTAAGATGGTAACTTCTATGCTGCGTATTTATTTGCCCATAATTAACAATTTTTTTAAAAAGACAGTAGTTTTAGGGCATATCCACAAGGTCTTACAAATAAAGAAGATGACCTTTCTTAGTGTGTGTGTGTGGGGGGGGGGGGCGAGAACAGGCCGTGGAATAGGCAATTCGGAAAAGAAAAAATACAAATGAGACAGTATCTCTTGAGGGCCATGAGTGAGGTCTAATACGAGTCTTAAAACATGCTCCCTTTTGGACTTAGTAATTCCACTCAGAGCAATCTAGCTAAGGGAAATAATTACAGACATAGCAGCGATTTATGTATAATGATTATCATCGCCGCATTATTTATAATAGTGTAAAATGAGAGCCAAGCCAAATGTGAGCAACGGGGCGGCAGGCGGGGTAGGGGGAGAGGCGGGCTGAATAAATCATGAAGTCATGTCACCTCCCAAGGCTGGATGCCAGGCAGTCATCCTATGTAATCTTTTGAGGAATATTTTAATGCTGTGGAAAATTCTCATGAAATAACATTAAGTGCACAAAAGATGTCCAATTAATACAGAATGTGATCACTTCTTTGTAAAAGAACTTGCGTGGGGGGAGCAGTGATTCCCACAGGAGAGGATACCCCAGTTGCTCTCAAAGGGTTTACTGGGATTAGGAGTAGTTTTCTATACTCATCTGTTTTCCAAGCGGTAAAGGGCAGGTATTCCTTGTATAATCAGAAATATTCTAGTTTAGAAATAGGGTGTGTTTGGATGGGCAGGTGTTACTAAGAAATGGAGCCAAAAAAGTCACACGACAAGAGAGATGGGGTCACCCCCAGCCTCCTCTCACCAAGATTGCTTTCCTCCAGAGGCATCCGAAGGAAGAGAAGACTACAGACATCAGCTCCTCCCTGGCCCAGCCAGGACTCACTTCTCCATGTAGCTTCAAGGGGAGCCCACACCAGGTTTGAGTACCAGGAGCGGGGGTTGGTGAGCTGCTCTCCTTGAATGAACAGGAAGGATGCTTCCCAAGGTGGTCCTCCATCCTGAGCCAGCATCAGGACTACAGAGGCCAGACGGATGGACACAGACCCCACAGCCATCAGCCAAGGGGAAGTGGCCTCTGGACTTGCTGGTCATTTTGGAGAAATTAGCCAGCAGCCCCCTGGGCTCCCCCAGTGTGAACTTGAAACAAGATGTCCCAGCTGATGTGGGTCAGAGGAAGCTCCTCGGACTGGGGAGAGAATAATTGTGTAGGATGTTTGCATCTGCTCCACTGCAGCTCTGGGAGAGGGACCAAGGAGGAGAGTCTGGAGGAGACCAGCTGGAGACAGCTGCCTTCCTGCTGCACATAGAGCTGGTCCTGCATCCGGCGCACGGGGCTTCTAACTCATGTGATATGGACGGACCCCACTGGCGCCCGAATCTCCAGGAGAGGGAAGACCAGCGTTTACACCCACAGAAAAAATGGGGTGTTGGTGCGGGTCCGCTCCTTAAGCCAGTGCTGTAGTGTGTGGATCCAGCTGGGCTGAGCCTGCTCCTTAAGTCAGGGAAAGGATAGGGTTAAAGTTAGGGCTGGGAGGGTAGTTGAGAGCAAAATTTAGTTCCCCAGATCTCACCAGCCTGAAATCCTATGGGGCGGCACTCACACCTGGCAAATGGGCCCTCAGCGCATAGGAATTCCCCTCTGACCCCCACCCCTCTCCTATTGCCCACAACAACCTTGAAAGGAAGGATCTTCACACCCATCTGACCAGATTCAGAGAGGTTAAGCAGATCACCCAAGGTCACCCAGCTATTGAAGAGCAGCGCTTCAAATCTGTGACTCCAACATTCATTCAGGGGCTGGTCACAGACACGAATTTGTTCAAGAATTTCAGGGTGATGCTGGGTGGAAGGGCAGGTTCGAAGATTTCTTGGTGAGCCTTTGACAGAGATGGAGGTTTGAGGCTGTGTCAAACGTGCCCGCCCAGGAATGAGGCAAACCAGTGTTGGGAAAACCAGAACTGCTCAGGGGCTCCCTGTGGCTTAGAAAGAATAATGAGGGAAAGGGAGTGAAATAGAGATTCAAACAACAATAGAGAAAATTAATAAAACCAAGAGCTGGTTCTTTGAGAAGGTAAACAAAATTGACAAACCTCTGGCTAGACTCACTAAGAAGAGGAGAGAAAGAACCCAAATAAACAAAATTAGAAATGAAAAAGGAGAAATCACAACGGATACTGCAGAAATACAAAAAACCATAAGAGAATACTATGAACTATATGCCAACAAATTTGACAATCTGGAAGAAATGGACAACTTTCTAGAATCTTACAGCCTGCCAAAACTGAATCAAGAAGAAACAGACCAACTGAACAGGCCGATCTCTAGAAATGAAATTGAATACATCATAAAAACATTCCCTACAAATAAAAGCCCAGGACCAGATGGCGTCACAGGTGAATTTTATCAAACATATAAAGAGGACCTGGTGCCCATCCTCCTTAAACTTTTTCAAAAGGTTGAAGAAGAAGGAATACTCCCAAAGACATTCTATGATGCCACCATCACCCTAATTCCAAAACCAGACAAAGATACCACCAAAAAAGAAAACTATTGGCCAATATCTTTGATGAATATAGACGCAAAAATTCTCAACAAAATTCTAGCCAACTGAATCCAACAACATATCAAAAAGATCGTACACCATGACCAGGTGGGATTCATCCCAGGTTCACAAGGATGGTTCAACATACGCAAATCAATCAGCATCATACACCACATTAACAAAAGAAAAGTCAAAAACCATGTGATCATCTCGATAGATGTAGAAAAAGCATTTGACAAAGTCCAACATCCATTTATGATAAAAACTCTCACTAAAGTGGTTATAGAGGGAACATTCCTGAACATAATCAAAGCCATTTATGACAAACCCACAGCAAATGTAATACTCAAGGAGAAAAACTGAAAACCTTCTCACTCAAATCTGGAACAAGACAGGGATGCCCCCTCTCACCACTGCTATTTAACATAGTTTTGGCAGTCCTAGCCACAGCAATTAGACAAACAAAAGAAATAAAAGGTATCCAAATAGGAAGAGAAGAGATAAAACTGTCACTGTATGCAGATTACATAATACTATACATATAAAACCCTAAGGACTCAACCCAAAAACTAATTGAACTGATCAACAAAATCAGCAGAGTAGCAGGATATAAGATTAACACTCAGAAATCAGTCGCATTTCTGTTTACTAACAATGAAATATTAGAAAAGGAATGCAAAAATACAATACCTTTTAAGATAGCACCCCAAAAAATCAAATACCTGGGAATACACCTGACCAAGGAGGTAAAGGATTTATATGCCGAGAACTATGAAACATTAATCAAGGAAATTAAAGAAGACGTAAAGAAGTGGAAAGATATTCCATGTTCCTGGATTGGAAAAATTAATATTGTAAAAATACCCAAGGTGATCTACAGGTATGCAATCCCTATCAAATTACCCATGACATTTTTCACAGAACCAGAACAAACAATCCAAAAATTTATATGGAACCATAAAAGACCCAGAATTGCCAAAGCAATCCTGAGGAACCAAAACCATGCAAGAGGCATAACTCTTCCAGACTTCAAGCAATATTACAAAGCCACAGTCATCAAAACAGTGTGGTACTGGTACCAAAACAGACATAGAGACCAATGGATCAGAATAGAGAACCCAAAAATAAACCCCAACACCTACCGTCAATTAATCTTTGACAAAGGAGGAAAGAGAATACAATGGGAAAAAGAAAGTCTATTCAGCAAGAATTGCAGGGAAAACTGGATAGCTGCATGCAAAGCAATGAAACTAGAACACACTCTCACACCATGCACAAAAATTAACTCAAAATGGCTGAAAGACTTAAATATAAGACAAGACATCATCAAACTTCTGGAAGAGAACATAGGCAAAACATTCTCTGACATCAACTTCATGAATATTTTCTCAGGTCAGTCTCCCAAGGCAACAGAAATAAGAGCAAAAATAAACCAATGGGACCTAATCAAACTGACAAGCTTTCGCACAGCAAAGGAAACCAAAAAGAAAACAAAAAGACAACTTACAGAATGGGAGAAAATAGTTTCAAATGATGCAATGGACAAGGGCTTAATCTCTAGAATATACAAGCAATTTATACAACTCAACAGCAAATAAGCCAACCACCCAATGGAAAAATGGGCAAAAGACCTGAACAGACTGTTCTCCAAGGAAGATATACAGATGGCCAACAAGCACATGAAAAAATGCTCAACATCCCTGATTATTTGAGAAATGCAAATCAAAACTACCATGAGATACCACCTCACACCAGTCAGAAGGGCCATCATTAATGAGTTCCCAAATAACAAGTGCTGGAGGGGTTGTGGAGAAAAGGGAACCCTCTTGCACTGTTGGTGGGAATGTAAGCTGGTACAGCCACTATGGAGAACAGTATGGAGGTACCTTAGACATCTATACATAGAACTACCATATGACCCAGCAATCCCACTCTTGGGCATATATCCGGACAAAACTCTCCTTTAAAAAGATAACATGCACCTGCATGTTCATTGCAGCTCTATTCACAATAGCCAAGACATGGAAACAACCCAAGTGTCCATAGACAGACAAATGGATTAGGAAGATGTGGTATATATACACAACGGAATACTACTCAGCCATAAAAAGAATGACATAATGCCATTTGCAGCAACATGGATGGAACTAGAGACTCTCATACTGAGTGAAATAAGTCAGAAAGAGAAAGACAAATACCATATGATATCACTTCTAACTGGAATCTAATATAGAGCACAAATGAACATCTCCACAGAAAAGAAAATCATAGACTTGGAGAATAGATTTGTGGCTGCCCGGGGGGAGAGGGAGGGAGTGGGAGGGATCCAGAGCTTGGGGTTAACGGATGCAAACTAGTGCCCTTGGAATGGATTTACAATGAGATCCTGCTGTGTAGCATTGAGAACTACGTCTAGATACTTACAACACAACAATGGGAGGAAATAGTATGTATACATGTATGTGTAACTTGGTCCCCATGCTGTACAGTGGGGGAAAAAAATTCTATCTGTATCATCAAAATAAATAAATAAATCAGTGAACTTTGAAAAAAAAAAAATAAAGGGAGTGGTGTGAGGGGGTGTTTCCAGCCTCATTTTCAATGTTGAAAAAAAAAAAGTCTGTTTGGGAACAAAAATAGTATATATTAGCTAAGAGACGCACACACCTGGGTTTACAGCTTAGAAAGACCTGATTCAGTAGAAGGACTTCTCTGGATAACAAACTGAAGCCCATTCCATGTCCTTGGGGCCTGAGAACAGATGGGCCTGCAAAGGTTCCCCCAACCCCCTCAGCTCTGCATCTCCCTAAAGCTTTGGGTGCAGGAGCCTGGAATAAAGGCTCTCTGATCCTCTCTATATTTTAATCCTACAGTGCTAATAGTTAAGTGCTTATTAACACATGACACCTGCCGCAATGATTTGCATTTAATGGGAAATAATGCCTTGGCTAGGAGTTCTTTTTTAGGGAGTAGGTGAAAGTAGGAGCTAGGTATCTTTTCATTTTCCTCCAAAACACCACTCTACCTGGCCTTCCAAAGAAAGCTGGCTGCTAGGACTTGTAAAGAAAGTTCCATGATTAAACAGATTCGCATCTGAAGGCTCAATGGCACACAGACTGGAAAGAAAGAGAGCCTTCAGTGCCATTTCATTTAAAAATGGCCATTCTGTTTCCGGAGGAAGGGAACAAATGTGGAAATCACTGTGTGCTTTGGGGGGAGGCACGTGCCCACAAACAAGGCACAGACCATCTGGTCCCATTAGCGGCTCTGGCCTCTGAACTTCACCCTGTGGACTGAGACACAGCTGCCTTGGCTGATGTGTGAGCTACTTGGGGCCCCTGCAGCCGCTCCCTGCCCAGGGCTTCCGGTGGGACGTTGGAGGCATGGCAATAGTGGCGTTGTGCCTCCTCGTTAACTTGCTCCCCGTCTGCCCTTTGCCTCTCCAACTGAGAATGTGCAGCACCAGACGCAGAGACGGCACACTCCTTGGGGGACGTCCTTGCTGAGATGAGGAGGGGGGCTGGAGATCCCTGCTACCCCCCAGGCTCTGCCCTATGAGGTGGGAGAGAAGTCGGGCAGTGTGAAGACTTTGCTACCCCAAGTGAGGTCCTGGGAGCACCAGCCCACATCATCCGGGAGTTTTTCTGAGAGGCAGAATCTCCAACCCAGACCCACTGGGTCAGACTCGGCATTTGAACACGGTCCCCAAGGGATCCTGATGCACCTTAAAAAGTGAGACGTCTTAGTGTAGAGCAGCGGTTCTATATCAGGAGTGATTCTGCGCCTACAGGTGACATTTGCCAATTTTGAGAGACACCTGTCAATGTCTGGAGACATCTGTGGTCATCACAGCTGGAATGGAGGTGCCCTAAGGAGACACCAGAGATACTGACAAATATCCGGCAATGCACAAGAACAGCCCCCCACCACCACCCCACGCCCAAACAACAAAGAATCATCCAGTACAGGAGTGTCCATTGAGGCACAGCGGAAACGAATCCAACTAGGAACCATGGGGTTGCCAGTTTGATCCCTGGCCTCGCTAAGTGAGTTAAGGGTCCGGCACTGCCGTGACCTGTGGTGTAGGTTGCAGATGCGGCTCGGATCTGGCGTTGCTGTGGCTCTGGTGGAGGCTGGCAGCTACAGCTCCGATTAGACCCCTAGCCTGGGAACCCCCATATGCCGCGGATGTACAAAATGTCAGTGGTGCTGAGGTTGAGAAATTCTTGGATTTTCTTAGGAAAGGGAAAATATATTGGGATCTGTTCCCTGTCTCTGTCTTCCTCATACCTCACCTGAAAGTGTTATTTAAACATGAATTTATACAACATGCCCAGGACAACTCTATGACCAGATGTCTCCTTTCCAGCATTCAGTCCCAGAAGGCAGGAACACCGACTTCCACCTCAAGGCAACATTAAAATCTAAATTATGAGCAGATAAATTATCTTCCCTCCATTCCTCAAAGCATCTGTCTTTCCTTCATGTTTATCACAGTGCCCCCCGAGGATTCCCAGGGAGACGTGGGGTCCCTGTGGCTGTGGGCAGACCTGTTGCATGATTTTTCCTAGAGCCAGAGGCAGACTGTATTGAACCCAGGTCATATGTCACCTCGATCCGGCCACTTGCCTTACTGCTGGTTGGAGTCACCAGTTTTCTGTTACAGATGGTGAGGGCCCTTTTCAAGGGTGGCTTCTGGAGGAACCAAGCCAAGTTCCTTGCCAGATACCTAATGAATCATTAAGTCTTGTTGATTCTTCCTTCTTATATCGCATTCCTCTGCCCTTGTCCCTAAGCCCACTGTCAACCCTCTCTTGCTGCACCATTAAAATATTGTGCCTATTGTTTTTTCCTGCCTCCTCTCCTTATTTAATCATTAGCATATAAACTGGCCATAGCATTCCCTTGCTCAAAATGCCATAATGGTTTCCCACTGACCAAAGGATAAATGCCAGACTCCTCAGCCTAACATAAAATAGCATCTTGTCTTCACCTCCTGCCATGCTCATCTTTGAATATCCAAATGCCAAAGTCATGCATACTTGTCTGACAATAATTATCTGGGGTGTCTCTATGTATCATTACATTTTTTTTTCTTTTTCCCACTGTCTCTGCTCCTCAAAGTGCCTATGCAGTAAAATACTGCTGTTTTATTTGTTTATTTATTTTTGGCTTTTTTAGGGCCACACCCATGGTATATGGAAGTTCCCAGGTGAGGGGTCAAATTGGAGCTGCAGCTGCTGGCCACAGCCACAGCCACAGCAATGCAGCAATGCATGATCCTAGCCATGCCTTCGACCTACTCTACAGCTCATGGCAATGCCAGATCCTTAACCCACAGAGGATTGAACCTACATCCTCATGGATACTAGTCGGATTTGTTACCGCTGAGCCATGATGGGAACTCCCATCATCCTTCCTGTTTTAGCTGGAGCATCGCCTCCTCTGGGAAGCCTACTCTAATCCTTCTGGTCGATTCAGTTCTGCCCTTTAATCATTTCTTAATCATGTCCTGTAGCCACTTCTACTGTTGCAAGCAGAATGGTCTTTTTGTAAAGAGACAACAAATTCCATGTGTCTATTAGGATTGTTGGTGACATTACATTTCTTTTTTTAGAGAAGTGAACAGTTCCTGATTTTCAGATTCTGATCATGTCCTGCCCTAACCTTTGTCTTCCTCAAACTCAAGTTTGTTTCCGCATGGCAGCCCCCCATCTCCATTCATTCAACTAGTTATTTTCATGTACTTCTTTCTTCTTCTTCTTTTTTTTTTTTTTTGGCTGAGCTGCTGACACTTGGAAGTTCCTGGACCAGGAATCAAACCTGTGCCAGGGCACTGACCCAAGCCGCTGCAGTGACAATGCCGGATCCCTAACCTGCTGGGCCACAAGCATATTCCTGACTGGTGGTAACCAGAGCCACATAGCACTTCTCCACTGCCAACAAATAACTATTAAAAAAAAGGACATGGTTTCCCATGGTTTCCAATAAGCCATTCGTTATCACATCGGGGAGCAAAGGGAATGTCAAAAACATTTCATTATATAAGCCAGGTTGTGCTTTGACCCTCTCTTTTGGCCTCTCTTCAGTCTTGCTGGGTCCTAGTCATATCTGTTAGGAGAAGGCAGGCCCAGAGCAGGGCGTTTTAACCTGGGGTCTGTACAGCCTCCATGCTTGTTCGGAAGGGCTTTCCATGTGCTTCCTTTCCACCTGCTTCAAGTGTATGGATTTGAAACTTTTAATTAGAATAATCACTCTTTAAAAAAAAAAAAAAGCTTATTCCATTACTTCTTCCCCATCGTTATCAGACTTAGCACACAATTAAAGCTGACTGACAGGCAGAACGCTGCTGAGGCCAACGCAGACGTTGAGAAAGCACTGGATCTTTGCAAACAAAACCGCTGCCTTTAGCATTAAGACCTGAGCATCTCCTCGAGGCTGCTTAACTACAGGACTAGAGCCCGTGGAGGCACCGTCACTGGCATTTACAGTATCCTTCCCAAGTGGTGCCCAATCAAATTCATACCAGAAATAGCCTGTATCGTTACCATGGAGGTGGGTGACAAAAGCCCTACTCCAAGGACTCTGTGCCAACCAAGCGTGGACGGCAACGCCAAATAATCCTGCACGGGTGTATTTACTCCAGAATAAGGAATCTGAGAAGTGTTAACCTGAGAGGTTACAGGTTGAAGCCACAAGCTGATGAACAGTTTCTTCGGACCCAACCCTGAGTTGCAACATGAACAAAATAATGCCGAGAGATGATCAGCTAAGGCACGGTTCTGTGGACGACCCAGCACGGAGGAGGTGGTGGGGGATGGGATGGTAAAAACACGGGGGGGGGGCGGTACTACCAGTAAAATTATCATGGCTGGCTTTGGTTTTTTTCTTCTTTGCAAAACACCAACAACACAGATGCATCTAGCTGACAAGATGTTTCTCCAATGGCATAAAATTTAACCAAAGGATCCCAGGCCATTCGTGGTCTCCAGCTCATCTGTACCAGATCCCCTTTCACTATAACATCTCAAAGCCCGTAGAAGCTACTCTGCAGATAAAATACATCTAATACTTGCCCCCCATGCCCCCACTAGTGAAAGCCGAGCCAGATGAGTAGGAGGAGTCAAAAGATGAGAGCCAAGTTTCATGATTTTGGTTCTGACATTTATTTCTATGTTTGTTCAACTCTTCATCAGTGTAAAGAATATGTTTCTCACAAGATAATTACGTGGTTTGGAAATGAGCGCTCTTGATACAAACATGATATATATAAAAGCAAAATATATGGGCCACACCGAGGCATATGGAAGTTCCCAGGCTAGGGGTCGAATCGGAGCTGCAGCTGCCGGCCTACACCACAGCCACAGTAATTCAGATCCAAGCCACGTCTGTGACCTACACCACAGCTCACGGCAGTGCCGGATCCCCAACCCACTGAGTGAGGTCAGGGATCAAACCTGCATCCTCATGGATCCTAGTCGGGTTAACCACGGAGCCACGAAGGGAACTCTCTGAAACACACAGTCTATTTTATTACTTAGAATCGTGAGTGTTAAATAGATTGGGTCGACTGCTAAATATGGACGGAAAAGGAACTGTTTCTTTAAGAGGAAAAAAAATTGGGGGGAGAAAAGCTTGAACGGAAAAAAAAAGAATAAAACTTCACTCACCAGTTCAGACCAACAGTGAGGAAGCTTGTTGGAATTTGAGAATACATGAATAGGAATTATCAGATTATATATTTATTTAATTAAATGATTGTAACAAAACATTTTTTTTCTTTTTAGGGCCGCACCCAGGGCACATGGAAGTTCCCAGGCTAGGGGTGGAATTGGCACTACAGCTGCCAGCCTATGCCACAGCCACAGCAATCTGAGATCTGAGTTGCATCTACAACCTACATCACAGCTCATGACGGCACCAGATCTTTAACCCACTGAGCGAAGCCAGGGATCGAACCTGCATCCTCATGGATACTAGTCGTATACTTAACCTGCTGAGCCACAGTGAGAACTCCTAAATAAGTATCTAATTGTTTTGAACACAGAGGCTGATAAGTGTTGTTAACTAACCAAGAATCGCCAAGAGGTCGCCGAAGCCGGCTTTAATAACAGCACAAACAGTAGTTGGCATATCCACTGTCTTACGGGTGCACGATTATTGTTGAGTCCCTGAGAATTGCTCACGTTCTCTTAAGGAGCTATCACTTCCCCATCCTTGTTTATAAAAACAAACAACTTCACAAATGCTTTCCTGGCCCCACTAATAGAGCAAAGTGAAGCTTCAGCCTAGCTCGTGCCCAGACCTTCATATGTGTCAAAGTGATGGGGCCCAATTAAAGCCCGTTTCATCATCTTACAGCATGGAGGAAAGCGAGGCCACTTAATTCGGCTAGGACACGTTTCTGGCCATGCCAGTGTGCTTTTCAGAACCACTACCTTCTGCAAACCAAATGGAATTTGACATCTCGTTACGGATCACCAATGCGCTCCGCTAGTCGGAAAACAACGCCGTTTACTCTCAGAACTTAGCCCTTTGTTTTGGTTTTATATGAGCCCATGGATCCCTCCTTCTAGGTCCATTCAGTTCATGAAAGAGGGGCTGAGGGGGTGAAGGGGGCCAAACCCCCCGAGCTTCAGGCCACATGCAGTGTTGAGTGTCTGCAGCCACCCAGCCAGGGCTCTGAAGGAAAGGGGCCCACTTCCACCCTTGGGCACAGCTCTCTTCTCTGCACCCACTGCCGTCTTTGCCAACAGGTTCTGGATCTCACCTGCCCTTTCCTTTAGAATCAGACTGAGCTTAGATTCCAGTTTACAATTCACTTTCTTTCTGACCTTAGGGCAGTTTACTTAACATGTCTGAGCTACCTCGAACAATCTGAAAGTCAAATTAAAAAAATCAATTCTGTTTATTATAACATCAAAACTAGTAAATTTAACAAAGAAAAGCAAAAATTTTATCCTGAAAACCATAAGTATCGCATAAAGAAATTAAGACCTAAATAAGTGGAAAGACATCCCACGTTTAGAGACCAGAAGACTTAATAGTGTTAAGAAGGCAACGTTTCCCAAACTGATTTACAGCTTCAATGTTATTCCTATCAAAACTCCAACTAACTTTTAAAAAAAAAAAATTGACAACCCTATTCTTTAAAATGCATATGAAAATGCAAGTAAGCCAGAATGGCCAAACCAATCCTGAATTTAAGAAAAGAAAAAAAAAAAGGCTAGAGGACTCAGACTTCCTGATTTCGAAACTTAGTATAGAGCTACAATAAATAAGATACTGGAAAAGAGTCCAGAAGTAAACCTTTATATTTTTGATCAGTTGATTTTCAACAAGGTGTCAAGGAAATTATATGAGGGAAAAATAGACTTTTCAACAAATGGTGCTGGTACCACTGGAGATCCACATGGAAAAGAATGAGGTTGGCTCAGAAACCTATGTATAAGAGCTAAAACTATAAAACTCTTAGAAGAAAATATAGGGTAAATTTTAATGAACCTGGGTCATTAGGCAAAGGCTTCTAAGATACAAGACCAAAAGCATCAGGGACAAAAGAAAGAAATTAGATAAAATCTATTTCCCCATGTTTAGAAACTTTTGCATTTCAAAAGATAGCCTCTGAAGAAAAGTTCAAAGACAGCCCAGAGGACAGAAGGAAATATCTGCAAATCTCACATCTGATAAGGGGCTTGTATTCAGTTACATAAAAACACTTTCAACTCAGAAATACAATGACAAATAACCCAATTAAAAAAATAGACAATGGATTTAAATAAACATGTTTCCAAATAAGATAGATGTACACATGGCTAATAAGCACACAAAGAGATGCTCAATGTCATAAGCCACTGGAAAAATGCAAATTGAAGCCGAAATGAGACACTACTTCCACCCACTTAGGATACGATTATCGAAAAGACAGATTAATAGCAAGTATTAGAGAGGATGTGGGGAAATTGGAACTCTCACTCACTGCTGGGTGATGCAACCGCCTTGGATGGCAGTTTAGCTGTTCCTAAAAATGTCAAGCAGAGTTACCATAGGATCCAGTAATTCCACTCCCACTTATAGACAAATGACAACTGAAAACACATGCTCACACAAAAACCTGTACGCAAATGTTCATAACAGCATGATCCACACTGGCTCCAAAGGAGAAACAACCATCAAATGCCCATCAATTGATGAATAAATAAGGACCGAGGTATTCATACAATGGACTATTATTGGGACAAGCTTTGAAAACATTATGCAAAGTGGAAGAAGCCACTCACAAAAGACTACGTATTGTTCGAATCCATTCATATGAAATGTCCAGAATGGGCAAACCTATAAAGACAGAAATCCTAGGGCTGGGGGTGGAGGAAACTGGGGGAAGTGGAGAGATTGCTCATGGGAACATGCTTCTTTTTGGAGCAATGAAAATGTTCTAAAGTTGATTGTGGCGATAGTTGCACAATTCTGAATATATTAAAAACCACTGAATTATGCACTTTCAATTAGTGAGCTGCATGGCATGTAAACCATGTCTTGAGAAAGCTTTTTTTAAAAAATACATCGGAGACCCTATTTACCTGTCACATCAAATCTGCAGAGTCAAACCCAGTACCCCTTGCCAAAGAGATGCAATGGAAGAGTCTGTATTTGTTATTGTGGGGGGTGGGGTGACACTAATTGGTGGTGTGATGGTTAGGGCTGCTAAAATCCTGCCCCATCCTAGCCACCCTCCATCTCCCTAAGAGTGAGGTTCATAACAGGCATGGCAGGTGGAGAAAAGGCGCTGCTTTAATTACTGATGCTATGCAAGAAACTCCATGTTAGAATTGTTTACTAAGTGGGGCTTGGGACAGCACTTACCCCAGTGCTTCTCCAATGGTGGTTCTCAGACCAAGTGCACCAGTAGAAATGCATGTTCTCAGGCCCACCAAGCCTTAAGGAGAAACTCTGGGACGAAGCCCAATCATACACATTTTAGCAAGCCCTCCACAGGGTCCTGCTGCAGCTCAAGTTTGAGAACCACTGATTTAGCCTGGAGCCTAGGGGACCCAGGTCTCTGGAAGTCACAAATGCTGGCCAGGTCCTTACAGGAGGCTGAAGAAAATGAAAGCGATTCTTTCTCTGCACAAACGTAACCATTTATGCTCCATCCCACATTCCCTCACCCTTTATTTTTGCTCTGGCCGTTATCACGGCAGCTGGCTGGCTGCACACGGGTGTCAGGAGAGCCCCTCACTGCAGCTGCATCTGGCACCTCCTGCTCTCCGCCCTGGGGCTTTTAGAGCTGCTGTGAGAGCCTGCCCAGCCATTCCGTCACAGGGCAAATCTGGGGTGAGGGAATTTAACCATCTCTGGGTAGGGGGTCAGGAGGAACCCCCGGTTCAGTATCTTAGGCAGGCAATTTCAGAGTCCTTTCCCGTGTTCTCAGCGGGACCAAGTTCCCATGATCCACAGTTAGAACCAGCTCATTAACCCCTGGATTCGCTTTCTCCCCTCCCCTGTTTACTTTCTCAGTCCTCCAGCCCTTGCGATCACGTCCCCAGATGAACTACCCCACCTACGCCCTTGTTTCAGGCTCTGCTTTCTGGGGGCACCCAAGCTCAATCACTGAGCCTCATGAGTCTGGGATAAAAACGCCCTGTGCTTGGACCAACCTCCTGTCAGGGTCCCACCTCCGGAAGAGATCAGGGAAATGGACTGGGAAGCTTAGTGGGGCTTGAGCCCAGGAGGGGGAGAGCGTCTCTCTCCCTCTCCCAGATGCTACATTGGGATGATGCGCGGTTTTCAGTTACTATCCTAAATAAATTATTCACCTGTCTCCAAGCTAGACTCACAGACGTGCTCTAAGGGGAGAGGGGGGACCGGAATGTGAGTTGGGGTGCCAGCTTTGTGAGTCTGGGCAAGCAAGCTCAAGAGCACACAGCTCCAGAGGAGTCTGTCCTTTGCTGCAGCCACTTGTGCATGAGTCCTTTTGTCCCCTGGTCTGGAAAGCATGAGGCCTGGTCAAGGAGCCCCAAGGTCCCACCTGCCCAAGCAGTCCCTGGTTGTGTTTCTGGAGAGATGGGCAATGCCCACGGCTGGAAATGGGGAAAGGTATAGCCTCCAAACGCACAAAGATGGGGGCTTGCTCTGCTTCCTTTGGCCCCAGAGTTGACCTTTCCAGAATCAGAACGTTGCTGTGGCATTCCTGGCCCACTCCTGCATAGAATAGCTCTTCTGTAGATATTTGTGCAATGATTATGTCTCTTCCCATGAGAAAAAAAAATGAACAAAATTCCCGTGAGGACCCAAGTCTGTCTTACACTCCAGGAGGTGGGGGAATTGGCTGTGTTTGGGGTGGGGGTGACCCCATAAGCTCTACCCCCTAGTACAAAGGTGTCACTGCTCTGCTGATGGGAAACGAGCCTTTGAAAAATCATCTGTGCCTCTAGGAACATCCCTGGCCTCTGCCTTTATCATCAGAGATAACAGCCTGGACAGGACCGTCGGCTCCAAGCCCCTCCCTTCTCCCTGCACCTCCACTGGCCCTGCCCAGCCTGGCCTTCACACTGGCTGGGGGCTGCCTGGGTACTGGACATCTTCCCTCTTCCCTCCCTCCATCCCCCAACCCCCACCTCCGGTCTCAGCATCCTCATGATGGATGGCACCCCTCCCCTCGGAGGCTGCCCCTCCCAGAGGATGTTGGCTCTTCAGTGATTTAATATTTATGGGACCTAAGGAGGCAGCTCTGGGAATCCAGCTTTTTCTAACTCTGCCTCTTTGGGTCCTGGAGTTGCCGCAGGACCTCTGGAGGCTCTGGGCTTGGTGAGCAAAGAACAAAGCAGGAGGGGGCGTCTCCCCATCACCCCATCCACAGGGAGGTCATTCAAGAGGCTGGATGAAAATTAGCCAGAGAGACAGGACGGCCTGGTGATGGGTCCTGGCCTCGTGGGAGGCTCTGGGGAGGAGGGGAAGGGCCAGAGCAGGTGGGCTGCAGGAGGCTCCTCGCCTTTGGGCTGCCCCGGCCCCAGCCCCCGCCTCAGATTGGCGCACGACTCCCAGAGCTCTTCGCCATTGGCCAGGCAGCTGGGGGCGGGGTTGGGGGAACAATGGAAGTCACCCACCCCTATGGCTTCCTGGCTGACAGAAGGCAGACGAGAATCCACCGTCTCCCTCAGGAGCCAGCATCCAGGTCCCACGGTCCTCACTTCCTGACGGTCGGTGTGGAGCTCAGCATGCTGCTGAGTGGATACTTCCCCTCGTTCTAGACTCCGGATGGACAGAGACCCAGTAACACCACCCCGAGAGGATGCAGCGAAGGCGAAGGAAGAAAAGGCTCATGCAACTCATCAACAGCCACACGGCTAGTCTTCCTCAGGACCGTCTGTTGTAGAGCAGATGGCCACGTGCAGCCCAGGCGAGGACGGCACGAGGACGGCAAGCAGCATCGGGGGAAGTAAGAGCTCCACCGTTGTGGGCCACGGGCTCTGGAGCCAGGCTGCTGGGTGAGACGTGCAGGTCCATCTCCAGGCCTTATGTCACCTCCCTGGGCCTCTGTTTTCTCATCTGCAAAATGGGCCTGATGAGAGTATCTTCTATACGGGTTGTTCTGAGGATTCAGAGAGTCGATCCATATGAGGCCTGCCAGTATCTGCCACCAGCATCATTATCATTGTTACTGTTGCAATAGGATGCTAGGAGGGACCATGGGTCCTGAGGCCAACCCAGCCCCTGGTTCCCAGAGAACTCCCTGTCCCTGTCCCAGTATCTGGGAGTGAGCACACTTCAGCCAGACACCTGACACAGCTCTCCTTCAGGAGGCAGGGCAGGATTGTTGCTGCCATCACTGATTATCACCCTCAGGAGACCTCAGAGGCCTCTTGGGGCTGTGTCCTGCCCAGCTAAGAGCCACCCCTGGACCCAGCTGACCAGCTGACCAGCAATGCTCCAAGGTCCACAGCCTTGACAACCCCGCCTCCCTCCTTTCTTTCCTTTTTGTCCCCCTGGGACCTGCTGGGACAGATGGTCACTAGGTTTCTCCCTCCAGGACAGGGTCACTGCATGTCCACTAGTCTAGCTGAGAGCCCGAAGGAAGCCCTGTGATCCTAGGCTTGTTGGGGACCTCCATGTAATGGGGTGCTCTCTCCTTGGAGTGGAGATGATCTTGGAGGCCTCCTTTCTCCGCTGGATTGTCTGCAAAGATGATGGCCAAAGGTTCCTCCCGCTCCTGTATTTGCAGGGGTGACGCCATGAGGGCTGGTGTGTGCTTTTTCTCCCCTTGAATCTGGGCTGGGCTTGTAACTTGCTTTGGCCAACACCATGAAGCAGAAGCCACATTCTGCCAGGTCTGGGTCTAGGTCTTCAGTGGCTTGGAAGCCTCTGCTTTAGTCTCCTCAGAACTCTCTACCCAGCCCATAAGGAAGCCTGGCCTAGACTTTTGAACGATAGGGTCACAGGAGAGAAAAGCCCGGCCTTCGGGGCCTGGATGAGCCCAGCCTCCAGCTGCCCCCACCAGCTGATGCAGCCACAGGGGTGAACACAGGCAAAAACCATCCAGCCAGCCCTCAGAACTGCAAGAAATCATAATGTGTTATTGTTTTAATTCACCAAGTCTGAGGCTCATTTGTTATGCAGCACTAGATAACTGATACACATCACAAATCCCCAAACCACTGCACATGCCCAATCTGTGGTGCTCAGGCTTACATCCTCATGCTTCCAGAGTCCCTGGGAATTCACGTGCTCTCAAGTTTTAAAAGGGTAAAGGGAACAACGTACAGGCAGGCGACATACAGGTACCCAGTTTCATTACTTAATTAGCTTGACACAATTAGAATCATAATTGGCTTCTAACAGGGTGTCTCTGCATTTCTCTCCTGGGCCCTCTCTCCTAGCAATTCTGGAACTTTCCTGACTTCTCCGGCAAGTCCTCACCTTACTTCTACCCGAGCTCCAGTTTGATTGTCTTTCTCTGTTTCCTTAACCGGCAAAGTCCCATGAACCCAGAGCTCAGGTCCACACCCCCAAGTCAGAACTGCTCCTTCTCCGTGGCCATCAAGAGGGAGAGTCTGCCCTGGGCTCCCCTTGGCCGAATCCTGGGGGGGGGCCTCACCTCACTTCCACCTGCACCCTTCATCTCTGCTGCCACACTCCCCTGAAACACAGGACAGAAGAGGGCTGGAGGCAAGTGCTTGTAGAGAGTCTTTCTGGATGTGGCTTGTAGAGGCAGCTGTTAGGTTTTTTTTATCTTATTGCAGGGTGATCAGATTATAACTAAATCACACTGAGAGAGCTGCTCATTTTCAGTTATCCCCCCCAAAAAACTTTTTTAATTATTACACACACAAATGAAAGATATTTTCGGTAGAAAAAATAGACATCACAAGCCCCTCCCCCCAAAGAGGGTAAATCACCCATAATTCTATTGAAATAACTCTAGTAAAACACTGGGAGATGATTATTCCAGATCTTTTCACTCACACTGAAATAATTATAGTGAAAACAATTTGATCACGGTATGTGTACTCATTCTTAATTTGTTCCTTTCAGTCAGTATATTATGCACGGGCCTTCATGTCAGCATACACACACTGGCAACATATTTAATGGGATGGGATGGGGGGGCGGGGCTTTGTGCCCAGTGGTTGTGGCTCTAGGATACAGTCTAAGTTGCTTTTCCACTAATAGACGCTTCCTGGCCCATCACTTTGGGGCTAGAGACCCAAATTATTATGTAATTGGGTGGGAGGGGAAGACGGTGGTTCCCCAACACCCTCAGCAGTGGGTGGGCACCACGCCCCTGTCTGGTGCGTGCACAGCAGGTGACCACGTTTCTATGTGCCCAACCCACTGCTAAGCCTCTACCCTAGGCAGGTGCTGAGTCCAGGTACTCAGGTGCTGGGTCCAGAAGCATCTCCCTCAATAACGTTTCTTTCTCCGTCATTTCCACCGACATCCTGGGGCCAGCGCTCAATCACCTCTTCCTGGGTCACTGCAATGGTCCCCAGTGGACACCTGTGCTCTCTCCATCACTTCTCTTCCAAGACTCCGCACTTTCTACCTCTCCCCTCAATCAACAGTCATGAGCAAAAGCACTCTCTGTAGTGGACTTTGTTGGATGCACGAATGAGTAAATAAACTGCTAATCAACAATTACTACATGTCAGCTAGTTTGCTAGGGGTTCAAGGAGCAAGGGTGAACCAGTCACAGCTCCTCATCTCCCAGGAATCCATGTGTAAGGAAGAAAGCAAAGCAGCAGCAGGACAGCAGTGTGGGAGCCAGGAAAGGAATGTCACCAGAAGGCATTCAGAGGCTCCTCCCTGTGCCCGGCCAAGCAGAGCAACTGCAACCAGGAGCTGATTCTCAAAGGAGGAGGGAGAGGGGGTCGGAGGGACAAAGGGACCCCGTTCCCTGCCCATGTGCACCTAGATGGAGAAGCCACGTTCTCAGGTAGGGCTCTGGCTCTGTCCCGGGTGCTCCTTGTCCACTTCACATCTCCAGGCCCTGGTCCTGGAGCCGCTGGGACAGACAGTTCCCTTTCAACTTCCCGCTTCCCACATCAACTGGTCCCGGTGCCTCTCTGCCTTACTGCATTGGGGTTTTGCCCAATCACGTGCAGATGCCACCCAGAAGTGCGGCATTAAGGCACCAGGCGCTGGGAACAGGCAGCCGGATGCCCACCCTCCCCTCCTAGGGGAGCAGCCCTGGGGCACGTTCTACACAGTGCTACGGAGATCAAGAGGGCGGGGTGGTATGGCTGGATTCTGGGTGCCCACGGGACAACCAGCTCGACCCTCCATCCTGTGCCAGTGCATGATGCCCACGCCTTGCTCCTGTCCCTGGGGCCCCCTCCCAAAGAAACTACATGAGGCCAAATTCTCGCCTTGGCCTCTGCTTGGGGAAAACCTATTCAGCCACGTTCTGAACCTCTCTGCGACCTGGAGTCCTCAAGAAGATTTAGGGCTCAGTCTTGGATGGAGGAGCTACGAAGGAACGAGAAGACGAGTCCACGTGGGGTCCAAGTCCCGCTTATCCTGGTCTGACGCACCCACTGCTCTCGCGCAGGCTGCACCCCCTTGAACTTGAGGAATCCTAGTGTTTTCTCACCACCTCTGAGCTGCCTGCCCTGGAGGGGGTTTTCAGACACTGGAGCAGCTAGCTCCCACACAGGCCTGTTTAATGACTTTCTGGGAGAAATCAGAGGTGACACGAGCACCGCGGAGCATCACAATGTGCCAGCTCTGAATCCCTGCGCCCTGGGCGACAGGACAGATGGCACCTGTCAGGCCTTTAATTGCAGGATGTTCCTCAGAGGTGGTCAGGGAAGGGCCTGCTCGTGGCTCAGTTCCTGTCTCATCCCCGACAAAACGGAGGGTAGAGGGGGCTTCTCCCCATCCTCTCCATCCACCTTCTCAAGCCCCCAGGTATGGGATGCAGAGAAGCTTTGTTCCAGGGTCAGGGTGAGTGCGGACATCCCAGGGTGGCAGCTGCAGAACGTGTCCCATGAGCTCAGTACTGGGGCCTCTGGGGTGTCCACCCTCTCCTCCCCCAATCATCCGATGGCTTTCTTTACTGCCCCTTAAATTTCCAATAGTCCTCCCCTCCTCACAACGACATTAAGGGTGTTTAGGACAAAAAGATATCTAAGGACGATGGCCATACCTGGAGAGACCTGTGAAGGTAGCTAACTTGACACAGCACGCAGTGGGTTTATAGGTGCCGACTGCAGCTTCCAAGCAATGCTGTGTCGTAAACTCGATTGCAACCCCTATTCTACAGATGAGGAAAAGGAAGCTCAGAGAGGTTCCCTGACCTACTCAACGACGCCCGGCCAACGAGGAGTAGCCGGAAAGGAACCAAGTCTACCCTCTTTCCTCTGTGCTTGCTGAAATCTCAGGCATCTGACAACTTCTGGGGAAAATCCATTTTCCTTGGGTGGGAAGTTTATTGAGACACTGGGTCTCT